>NC_137515.1:12625000-12980000 GCF_041902795.1 Electrophorus electricus
TTTGGTGCTAAAAACCACAACACAGCTGCACTGAGAAATGGTCCCATGCCCTACAACATTCATGCCCTAAGAACAGGTGTAAGAGCTCTATAAAAACAAATAATTAACTGAGAATTTGTGTTTTTCACAGATTCTGACCTCAAAATTGTAAGATAATCTCTTCCTCATTCATTTCTTTTTCACAATAAATCATTTTATCATCAGTTGCATGTGTGAAGAGAGAGCTTTTATCTAATATGTAAAAACTTCACAGGCATGTTTGTCTGTATCGAGTACACACACACAGGCAAGAAAAATATGAGCCAGGCAAATAAAAAGATTATGGGTGTTGCAAGGTCTTTGGAAAATCCTCAATTTGCCTAGCTTCAACATGGTCTCAGAAACCAACATAAATTACAAAGTTCAAAAACTGTTTAGAAGTTTTCTTAATTTCTTATTAGGCCTTACAAATAAAGACAAAGGACTATGTTTCATCTAGACTTTTAGACAGCTGTGTTGGCCTTAAAATTAGGCCACGTTGAAAGATGAGTGAGAGAAGAGAAGAGAGAACTGCTTAGCCCTCAAAGGACCAGTCATGTGTGTGTGTGTGTGTGTGTGTGTACCTATTTTCCTCTCCTCATCCCTTATCCCTGTGAATGTATACAAGTTCCAAGAGATGGAAAACAATAATCCTTTTTAATGTCCCTCCAAGAACAACAACTGGAAAGAATAACATGCAATTATAAGCACAATAATCAGGTTAGTGCATGTATATTTGGATTATTTGGTCAATGGGCTACACAATCTGCTCCAGGATCTTCTTTTGTGATTAGCATCACCCTTAAGAGAACAGCAATCTGATCCTGAACAAGCACAGCCATCTCTACCTCCTTCAGTTCTACAGGCCCAAAGCTGGACGGACTGGGATTGGAGAAGAAATGGAATATAGAGTTAAAAGCAGAGTGCTGACTTGCCTCTCCTCCCACCTGCACCGTGCTGAAATGCTGTGCCTGGTACAGCATATTGCCTTCATCTTTCAAAACAATGATTAATCGACACCCCCCCCGGGACGCCCAGACACAGGCTGCCTCTGAGGAGGGGCTCGTTGCCAAAACAGCCAGGCTGGGAATACAGGAGTCTAACTGTAAATGGGGTTTCAAGGACGTCGGGTAGGTGCATACAGTAGTATGTCTGATTACTCCATGCTACTGGATAATGTTATGGACAATCAAGAGGTAACCAATTATGTCTCACTCAGGGGTAACCAACTGTCCTGCACAGTGGATATAGATGTTAACATTTGTCTTGAGGGTACTAAGGACAGTAACATTTGTTAGCCTAAATAGTATTTCATTGTCGATTAAAGATCCCCATTTACAAATATTTGCCTGATTTCCATATATATATATATATATATATAGAGAGAGAGAGAGAGAGAGAGAGAGAGAGAGAGAGAGAGAGAGATTAAATATTGTTGTAAGGTACACAGAGTTTCAAGAGAAACAGGACGTTTTGGACAGAGGTCCTTCATCCGCTTTGTGCTTCTTGGACTTCTTTCCGAAATGTCCTGTTTATATATATATTCCACATATAAGTAGGATGAGTTAGAAAGTTTTCTAACAAACTTCCACATTTGAACAATTAGAAGGGTAGCTAATCTTCGCGTTCTAACAGATTAAAATAGAATAAGACAGCTAAGGATTAATTTACCTATGGTCTGATTGTGCTCAACAGAACGTAGGGATTTAATCATACAAATGAATGTTTTGGGGCCATACCCAAACAAATCGCAGTTCAAGGTAGGATAATTAATAGGATTTAATCACAGCAGTAGGGGAGAGGGTAAGGTCCCAGATGCATCCTCCCAGACAGAAACTATGTTCTGCTGGCCTGACTGATTAGTCTACTAATTTTATCCAACTGATGCACAAAGTTTTTTTTCTCCCCTAGACAATGGTCATATGCTTGTGGGATTTCAGAACTACTGCCATCTTGGGTATGACATAATTATACATTAAATGTTGCTTGCAATGCAATCAAGTAAATTTTTCTACATTCCTAGTTTTCTATGACTCAATCATTGGTAAGGCTTTGGTTTGTTCATACCAGGTTTGCAGTCAGTCAAGCGCAGAGGATGGGAGACGGGAAAAAAACACTTGAGGCATGTGCCCAAATATGTGTTTTGTTTTAATTTGAAATTTCAGGGATGTACTTTTATAAGAACAACCCTGCTGGAATGTTTCCAATCCTTTGTGGACACACTATCATTTTTTCCCACATAGAATATTGAAAGATTCAAGTGCTCGAGAATGGGAACACAGGATAGCTGCTGCCTGCAGAAACCTTGGTCACATTTTTTCTATACTATAACAGAGAATGGCATGTCAAATGTTTTACATTTTCCATGAATTCCTCTCTTGATTCAGCATACTTTACATTTTTACAATCAACTCATAGAATGTGTTTAACATGAAAATCTCAAGGTCATCTAAGAATTCAGGGACTGAGCTTTTCCTGTAAATGTAAGGCATGAGGAGGCGCTGAACCTTCTCATGCGCTCTACTCTATCTCTCTCCCTTTCTCTCTCTTTTTCACTCACTACCCAAATACCTTTTCTCTTTACAGTCTCTTTGTGTTTGACTGGAATGTCATGAGTCAGTACAACAGTACATATTGCGTTCCATGAATCAAAAACTGTTTCCTCCCACTAGTTGAATTGTTGAATTAGAAATCCTTGTAAACACTGAATTCTAATACTTGGTAAGGTGCAGAATGTCTGTTGGCCAATAATCTTGTTTTTGCTTGCTGGTGATGACATTTGAATCCATTTTTGTGGGGTGCTCAAACATTTTCCCCCTTGACAAATAAATGAGACAAACTGGAGTCCTTGCCAAGCTTGTTCTGTTGAGGCACGCATACACATCAATGCATTTCCAGATAAAGTACATGCGTGACTGAGGGTTTTGGCTTTTGCTGGGTACCATTAAAGTGCACTCAGAATGCCCACATGGCCTTAAGCTATTCCTGTCTATGAAAAACCTCAAGATGAGCTAAGTGGCAACGGGTCTCTTTACCTCAGTAGAGTTATTACTGACAAAAAGGAAAAGACAGGAACACTGGCCTTATGTGATAAGTATGTGATGAAAAGTGCATTTAGGAAAAGGTTGCCAAATACAAGTACATGGTGACATGATGAATGCTGAACATTTCTGATTAAAAATGTGCTTCAAACTCCGGAGGACCCTGAAATCACATAATTTCCCGCAGTGTGCGGTACAAATAGTGGTCTCATTGTTTACAACCAAAATCAGAGAAAGAAGTATGATACATTACATTACATGATACATTACACACAGTATGATACATTACAGTGTAATGCAACGCGATGCACTGTCGAAAGGAAAAAGTATATAAAGGAACATCACCACCTCTGTGCAGCTGCTAGACATGGTTTGATTTAGTTAGATTTGATTCCCATGAAAGTGAATCTGTCCCAAACTCTGCCTATCACAGACAGCTTCCAGCCAAATATGTCTCTTATGTGAGTTGGTGTGCTCATAACACACACTCGTTCTTGAGACTTTCTTCACAACCAGTAAGCCAAAACAGGAAGTAAAAAGCACATCAAGATGGTCTCGGATATCCCCCCTGCTTGATCAGCTGGTCTTCATATAGACAGATGTTTAAGGCTTTATCCAAAGCTTTTTGTGATGTCTGGCCCATGTAGATGTCTGGCAGAAAACGCTGAATGCTTCTCCAAAGGGAGGAAGCTATTGACGTTCTTCCTGGATGTCAGAGGAAGGTACTGTAATTATTTGCGTGCTTCCATTCTGGTTTCATTAACTAGAGTCTCTGAGGAAATGGTTAGATTTGGTTTAGCTATAGTCTTGTTTCACATGTGAAATCCCAATAGCATATCACCATTGTTTGGAGCAAGAATAATTGAGAGATATAATTCTGATATATGATGATTATTACAGTGTGGGTGGATGATCTGGTGGTCAGGGCGGCAGTTTTGTATACATTATTTCACAGTGTCAGCTTTTGAATTTAATTCTACGGTAATTTAAGATGGCAGTTTTTGATTGAGGGCCCAGCCAATACCAGTAGTACTGTGATCAGAAGATCAGTGAAGAGTCGTATATTGTCGTATATATCGTATATTTTAAGTTTTATTCTGCCATCAATGACGTGATTAGGTTTGAAAACATCTGGTGTTAAAAAAAATGAGATGGCTTTTGTTGATTTTTTGAGTCGAATTTCTTTTCTTTTTTTGTCATTCTATGTTGCTTGTTTGCTGCATATTATAACTGATCAATAAAGGTTTTAGTAAGTCTCTTCCATGCATACTAGAAAACTCCAGTCAGACTTCTAAATGACTGATGCTTTAAAAAGTAAAAACATATATAGTATATTTGGATTAATATTCAGGTTGTTTTTTTCCCAACTGAAGCCAACAACTTGGCAGCTATCAATTCAAATGACAGAACACATTTCTTCATCCTCAGGAAACTGGACAGGCAAGAGCTTTTAGTAAGCCAAAACACAACCTGTGAAGGATATTCCAGAGCAACAGTGTCCCTGCCCAGGGTTATATACAAGGGTATATAGGTTGTATACAGGATTATATACAAAAGGTATATTAAAGTTTTGTAACAGCTCTGAAAGTGTTTTTTTTTTTAATAATTGATAACTTAGATAAAGCTGATTGGTTTTTTTTTGTCGCTAACTGCTCTCAGAACACAAGCAAAAAAAAAAAAAGAACAGGCACCAACTGCTAACATAATCACCAACTAGTAACATGATTTTGGTGTCATAACATCAAGTAAATGTGATCAAGAACTCCAAGGTGAAAATAGCTTTTGCTGACTGACACTGCTGTACGACTCAGTGTAGCTATAAAATGTTAATGTTCTCCTTCAAAAGCACTGAAGACCCAGCATCTATTTAAGCATTTTGTCTGCGGTATGTAACTTTAAGAAAGAGATCCAAAATTCATCCATCAAATGTTGTGATCTCTGAGAATGGCTTCAGATTCAAGGAATGTCTCAGTCTGGCATGGAAGAAAATATTAACGAAAAACAGTTTGCCAGGTTTACTATTCTAACCCCTGGTCTGTTATTACATTGAGTTTAGTCATTACATGACATGCAATTCATCATTGTGTTTTTTATGAAACACTCTATGTAAATTAAGCTATTCATGTCTATTCACTTCAAAACTACTCTCTATAAAAAGCAACATTTCCATGATTTTACAAATGTTCACCCATGATGTATATTGTAGTGTTTTTTCTACATAAACTATGCTAAACTAGGTCATAGAGTTTCTATGTTTATTGTTTTCCAGCAAGCAAAAACTTTGGAAGATAATTTGGAAGATATTTTCCAACAGACTGAAAGGCCTTTGAACGTGTTATTGTTAAATATTTGTTACACCCACCCAGCCTGACGGCAGAGAGTTGTGTGTTCCGTAGGATGTGATACACTATGTGTATTGAAAACGTGAGAAAGTCAGTGATATTTTGAGTCTTAGGTATCATAGCGTGCAAATGTCAAGCTATATTGTTACACTTCCCTTGTGTCAGTATACTCAAATGAGAGCAACATCGGTTTGCTTCTCTGCATAAACACATTCCAGGCTACCTTTGATATTCATTACTGAGAAATCAAAATCTTTCTCATTGTTCTGTGTCGAGTGGTAGTAAAACAAGAATAGTGAGTGTGTGTGTGTGTGTGTGTGTGTGTGTGTGTGTATGCGTGTGTGCGTGTGTGTGTGTGTGTGTGTGTGTGTGTGCTTATGTGCATGTGTTTGTGTGTGTGCATGTGTATCCATGTGTTTAAAGGTTTCAAAGGAAATTATCCATTGCTAAAATATCAGCTAGAACTTTGGTAGCCATACAACATCTCCAAAGAAGGATAAGTTGTTCTTGAGAGCAACTATACAGCCCTGAAAACTCCCACCATCACCATCCATTTTCTTAATCGCTACGTTTAGTCATGGAAATTATGTCATCAACAAAATGTGGTCATAAGTCTAACCTTGCATCGTGCATTATTGTCATAAGAGGCAGTCCATTAACTTTTGGCCTGTACAGCTACAACAATCGCCATAAGCCAGGCTTGCACAAGCCGTTCAAGGTCGACTTCACGTCCTCGAGGCTGCCGTGGAGTCCCGCATGCCTGGACATCCAATTTCACAGAGGACACCCTGCGCTGCTTTTGGCCTTCTTATACGCTTGCCTTTCTTGTGCCCCACAGACAGCCAGGCCCCTCTGCACTAGCAGTAATCCCTGAGAGACTCGGGGCCTTGTTGTAATGAGGTGTTCCTCTTTAAGGCTGTTATCACTCATTCATTCTCTTATGGACCTGGGGCCCGGGCCGGAGAGTAATGAGCCCGGCATCGGCCTAGCTGGCCTGACATGTTTGCTCGAGCTCGGCTATTGATGGCGTGATGAGAGTTCTGATGCCCAACACCTGCGCCACGTTTATGGGATGCTGATGAATAGCTAGAAAACGTGGGGCTCCCACCGACACACAAAACCGCTTTTATTTGTCCAGCTGTGAAACAAGTCTCCACTACAAAGGAATATTGTGGGAGAGAAAAAAAAGACAAGAACCTATGGATAAAGCAGCAGCAGAGAAGAAGAAGAAGAAGAAGAAGAAGAAGAAGAAGTGGGGAAACTGTAAAAATTTAGGAGTAGGAGTATTTGATTAAAAATAAATTTTTCTGCACAGGACAATATAAATGACATTTAAAGTAAAGGTAATAAAAGCAATTGTAAACCAAAACCAAATCTTTTTGCAGTTTTTCAGCTTCTCCTGATAGGGCAGTCCTTTTCTGTGTTAAGTGTAGTGTTTTGTGGAACATAGAATTGCTCTATTTGGTATTGAAGTGTTTTTGTGTACTGCAAGGATTGCTTAGTGCTTGCAGGTCTCTAACAGTTTATCTTCGTTATTTGGTTTACCATGCATGAATGCAAACCTGCAAAAATCCACTAAGAAGCTATTCAGAAGACAATACAACTTCTATATGTTTTGGACATATGTGTTTAAAGTATTTAAGAGTGCTGTCAGGAGCCTACTAAAATTAATAGTTATCCTTACTAAAGCTAGAAGCCTTGGGGTTATTTGGGAGTGATATTACTGCACGTCCGGTACAGACCCAACCCTGCATTTCAGCGCTTTTGTATTGTTAGTGGATACGCTCTGTAGTGGATACACTCTGTAGCTAATCTAATGACAAACACAGGGGGAGGGACACCAGCAAATGATATTTGTGGCATGCAGTGCAAAAAGGGGTCAGAATGTTTCTCAGGTTATCACCGAAAGGCAAGCATCTAAACTACGCCAGGGCCCAAAAGATCTGAAGTCGAAACAAACGCTGCAACCATGTAAGCCAATGCAATGCTTGCAAGTGCACAAACAGGCAAATGGTAAACCTAAGCCACCTAGCACACCCCCTTTTTTCACTGGTGACATTTGCTTTCTGTGTGCCACCTACAGGCTTTGATTTTGCCACACTAACTAAACATGGGGCACTATTTTTGCCATTTCCCAAATGATGCTGATTATGTTTAATTAATTATGTTTAATTATGTTTATGAGAAATCGTGTGTGCGTAGTCATTTGCTTCAGGAAGCTACAAGAAATAAGTAACAAAACCATCAGAAAATGAACCAGTCTATTCATTAATTTTAGGGACTTGTAATTCCCAGTGTGATTCAGTATGATTAATTTAAACTGGTTTTGTAACCAACTGCAGCTACCAAATAAAAATGGAAGTTAGGGAAATCCAGTATAATTATATCCCCATACCTGGTAATATTTTCATGGTATTAAAATACTTGGTAACAACATGAAAATCAGACCTACTTTTTCAGTAGGTATGGCAAATGCCACCTGGCTGCTGCATCCCCATGTCTCTTCACTCTTCAGGAAATGTAAAGCTATGTTCCGCCCCACACATACACACGAACTGACATTCCCTTTAAACCCCTCCCCAGTCTCTCTCTCCCATACACATACACTCTCTGTGTCTTTCTCTGCTCTCTCTCTCTCTCCTTCTCTGTCTCTCTCACTCTCTATCACTCGTTCATTGCACGGCTCTCTTCCACGCCTTTGTCTGGCCTTTCTGATGACTGTAAATCATCTTGTGGCTGGCAAAGTTTACTGCAGGGCCCCTTTTCAAAGCCCCCTTTTGTACTTCTCTTTCTTTCCCGTCCACACCCACCCACACTCCCTCCACCTCCCCACCCAGACTCCCTCCACCCCACCATCCATCCTCCCTCCACCTCCCCACCCACACTCCCTCCACCCCACCATCCACCCTCCCTCCACCTCCCCACCCACCCTCCCTCCACCCCACCACCCTCCCTCCACCTCCCCATCCATCCTCCCTCCACCCCACCACCCTCCCTCCACCTCCCTGCCCACACTCCCTCCACCCCACCATCCACCCTCCCTCCACCTCCCTACCCACACTCCCTCCACCCCACCATCCACCCTCCCTCCACCTCCCTACCCACACTCCCTCCACCCCACCATCCACCCTCCCTCCACCTCCCCACCCACACTCCCTCCACCCCACCATCCACCCTCCCTCCAACACCCCACCCACCTTCCCTCCACCCCACCACCCAAACTCGCTCCACCTCCCCACCTACACACCTTCCACCTCCTAGTCCACACCCCCTCCACCCCACCACCCCCAGTCAGCACCCCCTCCATGCATCAGTCTCTCTCCACCTACTCTCCCATCCACACTCCACCCTCCCCATCCCACACACGACCTCCACCCCACCACCCCTCTCCATTTGTTTTTTTCTTCTGCCTCACTCTGGCCCACAACACACACAAAATAATGGCAGTTTCAGGTCAGGTCATGTAAAATGAGCATACATCAGTTTCTTCTTTGTCTTGGCAGAGGTTATGGAAAGGACTAGACTACAGCTGCATCTGTGAGATAATTGCCCTTATAATTGCCAGAGAGTTCTGAATTAAAATTGGCCACTGGCACAATGAAAAAAATGTAAGTCATTGCAACCTGTCAAAGCTTCAGGTAGCTTGGATGTTTCTGTATGAATGAATCAACTCATTCCTGATTTCCAGGCAATATGTCTATTATTTTCTTACACCACCAGTGGGTAGGGGGATTTAATAGCACAGTCAGTCACTTTCCTGTAGTTAATTTTAATATACTAAAAATCAAAAATCAGGCAGATTTTTGGCAGAAATCTGCCAAATGTCATACAACACACATCATCATACACATTATTTAACATGCTATATAAAACTAGAGGCAAGTATCTCACAAATGCACAGAAAACAGCTCATTAGTTAAAGTGCTGGCTTGGTCAGCCAAGCCCCTGAAAAAGTTCCAAGGGCCCAGGTGATCAGGTGGTTTGCGGGTGGGAACAGGCGCTGTGGTGGGAGCTGGGTGGCTAAAGCTAAATAAGGATCTCTCCCTTAATTTGTTCTCCAAGGGGAGTGGTTGGGTCCAGCCAAATGCTCAGTAATTCCATTAACTCAAACCCCACCATGTCTCCAGAGGACTGAACAAAGTGGAAGAAAAGAAGAGGCTGACAGAAACACAGGCACTTGAGATGCCGCTGAAAAGTAAGAGCCACTTCGCCCTTTCAGTCAAGAAATCTGCACACAATGAGCAAAGATTGGCGAACGAAGACCCTCTAAACTAAAAACATGTACATTAGTCAGACATCTGGTTGAACAGGATCATTCTAGCTCATGATACTGTTGAGCAGAAATTTTTTCTCACTAAACATTTCTGCTCAGTGCCAAAAATCTAATTGATGAAGTAAATATTAAAAAGTTAAAAATACTAAAAGGTCATATGTGGATGACCAGGGATTCTCAAGCCAGTACTGCAGTTATTCCCAACTACTCCCAGGATTTTCTACACTTTAATTTCACAGATTATCAATTTTACAAAATCATTAAACATTTCACACCTTGTGAACACTCCAGCCAATTAGATTTGTATTCTTTTCACACCTGGAAAAGTTATTCATGTTTGGTTTAATAAGTTGGTTAAGAGTATCACTTATACAGAAGCATGATAGCAATTTACCTAAGTTCTTCATGCTCCATCTCCAGGCTTAAAAAACCCTCCTCCAACTCTGCACTATTCTGGTTTATGGTAGTTTACACAAAGTAGTAGTACATGCAGCTCAAACTGATATCAATTTTGTCCTCTGTCTTTATAGACCTATGCACAACACTGTGGCAACTATGAAGGAGTTATTGTGTTTTGAGATGATTGTTAAGCCCCTGCTTGACTTTAAAATCTAAACCGGAACACAGTACAAACATAGCCTTGATCTTACCATGTGCACATAAGAGCGAGGTGTGGAACGATGGATTAACATTTATCCAGGGGTCAGAGAAGAGGATGCGCGCTGTGCTGAGCAGCCAAACTGTCCAACAGCAGGACTTCCTCTCCAAGTGCTTCCTGTCCAGGACCCAGCCCCTCTCTATTTGGCAGTCATTTTGGAGCCATTTCTTGTGATGGACATCCAAAAACTCCCCAGTGATGTTGGCATGCTTACACACTATTTCAAGGGAGCATAGGGTGGAAATTTTTGAATAATTTGTTGAAACAGCTTTGTCAGTTACAAAGCTTTGGAACAATCATGAGTTTCCAAACATTGAGTTAATTTTCATGGGAAAGACAATGTATATAAAGTCTTTAGAATGTGCTGTTGCTTATAGAAAGGGGACTTGTGTGGTTAAATTAAAATGGTATTATTAAGAAATATTGTTAATCTTAAAAACCTGCCCAACAGATCTGAATTCATAAAAGGTCATTTTAATTCATGCATGAGTATAGGCGGAAAGCAATGTATTTACCATTTAATTTAATGCTGCTACTTTGTCAGGCAATAGTTCACTGTGCGTACGGGTGTTCGTATGTGAGTTCGTGTGTGTGCGTGTGTGTCCTTATACATTAATGTCTTTGCAGGCTCTGTCCTCCCAAAACCACCCACCCTGAGCTCTCTCAGCTCTGGACATCTCCCACACAACTGACGTTCTCATTTCAAATTCCAAGGAACAAAAGATGCAGCCCACGGGCTCGTCCAGACAAACAACCAGCCTACAGTGCTTCAGTGGATACAGGCTCTTTGGCAGAAAGCCACTCACTGTAAAAAAAAAAAAAAAAATCCCGTTTTTGTTTTGCTCATCCAATAACAGGGGTGGGAGAGTTAACTAGCTCCAACTCCTCAAAAGAATGTGTTAATAATTCATTTCAAAGGAATACAAATGCATTTTTATTTTAAAAAAAACCCAAAAACAACAACAACTCACATAGTTGCCTGTTTTATATAAGTGGATGCAACTAGCTTACTTTCACCTCTGTCATTAGGCATATGATTGCGAGGGAGGTGGTATACAGAACAATACGGTAAACAGAAAGTCTTATTAATGTTCTAAAAGGTTTGTTACCTGTCTATTATATTTATGCTAATTAACAGTTGCATGTCTGGGCAGCTAAAATTTCTGCACCATTGCACTGACCTAACAAACTGTTTACACTTTCTATTGCAATGAACAGAATGTGCAGACATGATTGTAATCCTGATTTCCTGTTTTCCCAAATCTCCCGCCTGTGTACATTTGTTTTAACTGCTTTTTCCATGCCAGTTATGAATCTGGGAGAATTTTACATCACATGTTCAGATCAAAGGCTTTGTCAATATGCAACCAAAGCGCAAACATTTTTCAACATTTTCTCACTTGTTCCTTTTTAAGTAAATAACATCATGTGATCAAAGCAAACCATATGTGGGAAAGTCAGCATATGACTTTTTTGTATGTTGAAGCTTCATGTTGTTAATGGTGCCACTGTTCCTTTATTTGAATTAGAACTAAAATGGCCAAATCTTTATTTTCTGTAAATCTAATGAAGGCTACCACTTGGTTTTGAGCAGGTCAGCATATTTCAGAGCTGCCTGTTGTCCAGGGATTTCCTCTGTTTATAGATTCTGTTGCATCTCTTGTCTGTTTGCCTAAAGCATGTTTATCCTTCATAATTACCCAAAATCCCCTTCTCTCTAGACTGGGCCAGTCTGCATGCTTTCAGAGGAGTTCATGGAAGGCCAGCACTAGACTACAGCATTTCCTCTGTTGCGAAACAGCCAGCAAAGGCCAAATGCAAAATGAATAAAGAAATGATTGTGAATGGTTCTGTGTTTCAAATGAGCCTCCATAAAACCCATAATTTTTGCTTCGTGTCCAAAAATGTGAGAAGTCCAAAATGAATGAAGGAATTTCTAAAATCCATAAGACCATGTATTGTATCATGTCTCTTTTAGCTCACCATTATTCTTTTAAGGTTTAGGGCTCTATTAAATATTCCTGCAATGTCTATTACATATATTTAGTAATATTTTTAACGAAGCTGCTGCACTTTCCTAGCTTGTGACTTTCTTCAGCTGTAGCCATAGCTCACTGATAAAGTGTCTACATCTGCTGGACAAATATTGGCATTGCAGTCATGTCATTTATATTTGCATTTACATTTGGCAGTCGCTCTTATCGAGCCCACG
Organism: Electrophorus electricus; assembly: GCF_041902795.1. Lineage (NCBI taxonomy): Eukaryota > Metazoa > Chordata > Actinopteri > Gymnotiformes > Gymnotidae > Electrophorus > Electrophorus electricus. The sequence goes on from NC_137515.1 coordinate 12,637,545, forward strand.
ACGTTGGCGTTACCTCATGCTCTGCAAGCTACATATATAATATTTTTTCCCAATTTCAAATCATAACATCAAACACCCTAACATCATAATCATAACATTTCCTAACATTTCCTAACATCAAAATCATAGAGCATTGATATCTGAAATTATAAATATGATTAAATAAATAAATAAATAAATAAATATATAAATAATTATTTAAAGAAAGAATTGGTTATTAGAACATATTAAACCTTTAGCGAATCTTTATACCCTCTATAAAGATGTATTTCTGACTCAATATTTAAATTCAAACATCTTTCCAATTAAGGTCATAAAATACAATTGATTACATAACCTCATGGAATTACTGCTATGATTTAAACATCTACTTTTCTTAAACTGGCTTCACATCCTAGAGCTTCAGCGACACTTTGCTTGTACAGCTGATGAAAAACCTTGTCCAAACGTTTCCCTGGAATTCTTGTGTGCTTTCGAAAGAAGAAATACAGTTGGAACTCTTCAAATGTGTATGGGTACAGGTCGAGTGTTTACGCGGGATTAACTCATATATATGTATAAACTTCACCGTTCTCATGGCGACAAGGTGCATGGCAAATATGAATGGAATGAAAATATTTTAATATTTAATATTTAGCTTATAGCAATGGTTTTTTTCGTCCCTTATTGAATCTCTTTGTATCGCAGACCGTGTCAACTGTTTTACGTTATAGGTATACAAAATACACTGGGGCAGCATAAAGAGTGGGTGTGGTTTAAATAGCAGCACATTTATAGCTGCATTTTAAAAAGTCAAAGATTGCTCCTGACATTGCTCCCGTCTCTTTGGACCCCTCTGAACGGAGACAAGCTGCATTGTGATGCTGCTGCACATGCTCAGTGCGAGCTTCTCCATCCCCATTCACAGATCGCTGGAGCGGCGCTTCGTCTACACTCGCCTCACGCCGTGTCCAGCCATGGATGCGTAGAATGCCACCTGGAGAATCCTTCCCCAAATTTTATCCTGCCAAGGTTCTCTCTCTCTCTCTCTCTCTCTCTCTCTCTCTCTCTCTCTCTCTCTCGCTCGCTCGCTCGCTCTGTTTGGTCTGTCTGCGGCTATGGGGGTGCACCATGTCATAGGCTACCGAGGACTCTCACACCGGGGTTGATACCGTGGTGATTTTCTCACGCTGTGCTTCTCCGCCATGGAGTTCACCTCTTCTTCTGTATTTGACCAGCACAAAGGTAAGCAGATGCGTGAGGATGTAGCTAGTGCCGCTGCCAGTGTTGCCATAGTAATCCCTAGCTCTTATCAGTGGTCTTTGCAATAGCCCGCCACTCGGCGTGGTAATATGTTTATAATGGATGCTAGAAACTTGCACATTGAAAACAGTCCAGTTATACTGCATTTTTTTTAAAAATAAAAAATTAATAATAATTTTTATGAGATTTTCAATAAAACCTGAAGCACAAATGTGGTTGGCACAGTAGCTTTGCAGGTAAGATGCAAAAGGGTTACACCAGGGCATCCAACAGTGACGTGCAAGGGGGTTCTCTACGAGGTGGCTAGTGAGGAGTGTTTGTATATTTATATATCCCCACATGGCATTAATGATAAATACAGGGATAATTATTTCAGGGACTCACTTTCATTGTTAGAATGGGAAAACAGCCTCAAAAGTCATAACACAAATGACTTCAGAGATAAAAAATAGATACAGATTAAACTCTAGGCCTAATAATCTCTTGGCTATCTGTTGCATCTGTAGGTTAGGCTCATTTGATGCCAAGCAAGAGGCTAAATTAAAGGATGCGTTCAGTGATTCAAGCAGTGTATTCACCAAGTTTACAAGTTCACTTTAATGCATACTTAAACCTGATTCTTCCCCTTTTCCTTGCTCTCATACTTAATGCAAAAGCACGCCGCGCTCGATTTGAGGGACATCAAATGTGAGGGAATGCCGTCTGTTCTATTTCAAGAAGACCTGATCCATCTTCCTGTGCCTGTGCCCATTAGACTGTGTTGAGGAGGTCGACCTCAATGTGGTGTTCCATGCAGCAGCCACGGGGGACGTCAACACGTTGACTGCCACGATCCGTGAGGACCCGTCCATCCTGGAGTGCTGCGACCGTGAAGGCAAGCGCGTTGCATTCAATTTCCCCTTCCGTTTCAATACTCATTTTAATTCACTGTCGTTTAACTATTCTTCGCAACATAGACATTGCACAGGGCATGGTCAAAGCACAGCATCTCACTATAGCAACAAAAGGTCCAAACACGAGAAACTGTTTTGAAGTAGCCATGAAAGTTAATTGGGAGTGGTAATGAAAGCTGGGCAGCAACACGAAGCATGCATATCTGAATAGAGTCGGTGTCAGGTATCATTCCAGATGCATGCAAACCTGGTCGCTTTTGCCTCATTAACTGCACTCCGCAGTATGTCTACCAAGCCTGATCCTTTCCAGGCTCATTCAGTGGATCTGAGTGAAATGTAACTTGGCGGGTGGACAGGGTTTTTTTTCCAGACACCTTGTTTATGGCCTACATGTTGAGACGGAGCCCTAAGCTGGCTACTTATGTCTGTGGCCCAGGCTCCACGCCCCTGATGCACGCCGTCTCTGGCAGACAGGTGGATACAGTGAAGCTACTGCTGAAGATGGGAGCATCCATCAACACCCAGGATGCGTGTGGCAGGACCTCCCTCTCCCTCGCTACATATTTGGTACAGTCCATGCTTCGGCATAGTCATATATTCAAAAGGTCTATAAAAGCCCCTTAAGAATCATATTTGCCATTATACAATATACATACATGGTATTTAACATGCATCGTATTTCATAAGAAAATCATGTTTATAAAGCATAAGATTTGCATCTGTAATCATGTAAAAAAGTATATTTTTAATAATATACTTGTATAATATATACAAACTCATGATCATTCATGACTTTTCCAGACCTTTTTCATGTGGCATAGTAATTGGAAGTAGGTTGTAACAGAATACAGTACAGATTTTGGAAAGTTCATACAAAAATGATGGTTCATAAATGCCAGGGCACTTTACTCAACATGGTTATACCACACTGTATCATGACATACTGTATCACTGTATCATGGCTCTAGCTTGAAAGAGTTGTGGAAGTAGACTATAAAAACAACTTGTGTGTTAATGACACACTGAAATGAAAGAGTGAGCTATTTGTCTTAATAGCCTGCCCCCACTCCATCCCCACCCTGCCCCACCTGTAAATGGGATATGCCCAATGCCTGTTGCCACATTTTAACATTATAAAACACGTCCATGAAATTCACATTTGCTGACTTTTAACTTATAATAACTTAAGTTATTATAGCTAATGCGATATCTTCTAAAATGTAAATAACATTATCCATTTCAATAGATTAAAATTGTAATGTGTGTGTGACGGCCCAAGTACTGCAGGGCAAGGAGCAGGATGCACAAACATATATATATACACAGAAAACATTTATTTACACAAAACACAAACAGTAAACAATATGCTACCCACACATTATCAGTGCAGCGTGAATACGATTTACGAGTACAAAACAAACGTGAGCAAGAACTTGAACACTTAGGCCAACACCAACAATGACCAACAACCAACGACACACATACACGGGTTTATATGCATACATACAAACTTGATGTTCTCACACCTGAACCTTATCTTTCACAAGAGGGGCATGGTCACAGATAAGGAGGCAGTCACAGTTAACTAAATCAACAAGTATGAGTCCCACAGCAAGTAACGGTGTATGGGAATGTACTGTTACAGTAACCCCGCCCCCTAGGGCATGGCTCCCAACGCATTCACCATCGGGGCGGCATAATCCAGGCCACTGTGGCATGGCGAAGCCTGGTGCCAGCACGGAACAAGGCAGACTGGAAGCCACCACCAAGGGAAGTCTCTCAAAAATGAGGGGGAAAGTCGGAGTCCGTGACGTTCCCAGGGCAGTGCAGTAACCTCCGTGGTGGGACCAGCAGGACTAAAGGTGCAGTGACAAAGAGCTTCAGCAGCACCCTTGACGGGGCCCCTTGAAGCGCATCGGCAACTAGTGGCGGAGCATCCGCTATGGGACCAGAAGCATCCGCTATGGGACCAGAAGCATCCGCTATGGGACCAGAAGCATCCTCAATGGGACCAGAATGGCAGCAGCCTTGGCAGGACCAAGCCAAGACATACAACATGGTACACCCACAGAGACAGTGCGCGCGCAAAAGACAGACGAGATGGTACGCCCACAAGCACAGTAGGCGTACAGACAAAAGTGCCTTCTGGGAGCCCAGGCACTGAAGGCGTGTCCCATTCCCTGTAGGACATGCCAAGGAGCACATCTGCCCTGGGTCTAGACGTGCTGTGATGAATTTCTGCCCACACATCTCAAGCCACCCGGGGAGAGCCCATCATGGAGGCGAAGCCCTTGAGGCAGTTCTCCTCTTGGGCTTTGGGTGGACCCGCCACGTACTCAAACCCACACCTGGAACTTCCCCTAGCGCCTGAGTAGTGTGATTCCTCCTGGCACATGCTTGCTTGATGCTGTCCTTTTGTCTCACGCATGAGTGCACCCCCGTGAACAGTCCATGTGTCAAGAGCATCGACATCCTGTGGTGGTCGGTTATTCTGTGATGGCCTGAGTGCCGCAAGATGCGTAAACGTCTCTCTAAGCAGATAAAGATTTATTTACGCAAAACACAGACGATAAACGATATAGCAGTCACACATAATCAGTGCAGCGTGAATACAATGAACAAGAAACAAGCACATTAACATAAACATGAGCAATAACTTGAACACTTACACTAACACCTACAATAATAGACAACCAACGACACACAAAGGGGTTAATATACATACATACATACATGATGTGATCAGTAAAGTTCAGGTGTGAGATAACAAGGGGGGACATGGTCACAGATAAGGAGGCAGTCACAGACAACACAATCAGCAAGTATAAGTCCCAAAGCATGTGGTGGGCCGTATCACGTCATGTGTGGGGTAGGGGAGTGTACCGGTACAATCTGAAGTAACCATTTGAAGATTTGCAGAGTTAATTTGAATGCATCAAATGTTTTTATGTTCTCACAATAATACTTTTATAATAATACTCTCACAATGGTACCCTTTGATAATACTTTTCAGCAATGTTGCATGGACGCAGTATGTTTTTTAGCTGCTATCGTTGTTGATTGAGGCCTCCATGATATTAAAGATAGTCCTCGGTTTGCTTGACACAGCCACACTCACAAAATTGGAATCCAAGTCTATGATTCGCTGATAGGTCCTTCTGTGTTATCGTACACAGGGCTGGCTGGAAGGCTGTGTTTGTTTACTGCGAAATGGGGCAAAACAGAACATCCCTGATAAAAACGGCCGATTGCCACTTCATGCTGCTACTGCTGAGGTTGACCTCAGGTACAAAGCTGATTTTTCTTCTAAAGCTTGTTTTGTATAGCTCTGCTTATCAAGAAACAAGGTTCTCAGAAGGTTATGAAGGTATAACCCTAGATATCATGCCATAATGTCCTTTCAATGCACATTCTGTTAGGACCGTCCATGAAGAAATCATTTTCTGGGCTATTATGGTTGACCTAGGGTTGAGGTTCCTTGTGGAGGATAACAGCTAAAAGGTTAATGTTTGCCAAAAGCCTAACTTTGAATTATTCCTTGCAAACATTTCAGAATGATCACTTTAGCTGTTTTTAATGTTTACTTTTTCAGATCTAGTTCATATAGGTTCACATATGTTTATTGAACACATTAATAAATAATAATAAGCAAGCATGATGCTAGGTGCATTGAAGATACTTGACAAAAGTAAACATTAATTGACAAACATAAACATTTGAAAGTACATTCAAATATCTGTCAATTTATATCAAGAAGGTTGATCATCAATTTTATAAATACTACTAAATCCCCTGTAGTTCCCCTGTAGAAATGAGGAAGTATTCCAGATTCATTTAGAATTCTAAAAGGAACTGAAAGCTCTTTGTAGTATCCACAGCCACTGGGTCAGCAAATTGGCTTCTCCAGATCATAACGTGGTCATGGTGCGTGTTAAGGAGTGCAGACTTGCAAGTTGCTTCCTCTAACAGGAAAACCACACTCACTGGGGCTACATTCATGGTACCTATAGCAACCAGAGACCTATAGCACCACTGCCAAGCTCCTCTGACAGCAGGAAGGGGGAAGGCAGTCTACATGCATCACTACCTTGCATATGCTCCTCCTGCACAAACAAAGCCAGATGCTTTCTTGGCACTTCCTGTTTCTCTCCTGACCATCTGGCAGTCTCTTTATGCATTACTAGCAGTCATGGTAATGAGAATGTAGTGTCTGCAGAAGTCTTTCCAAACAGAGTGAACATAAGCATTTTGCAATTAGCGTTCTCAAGTTGAGAAGAGTTGGAAATAACTTTACTAAGAATTAATTTACTAATTACTAATTACACTTGCATTAATCGATGCTTGATATTAGACAATGAGAGTCAGTAAAGAAGGTCATGATATTATGCTTACATTTTATGTCATGTTGTTTATAGACTCATGGCTGTGTTACTGCAACAATCAACTCTGTGTGAAATAAATCATCAAGACAATGAGGTAATAAAAAGATGTTAATCAGTCATCACATTACGCACAATCAAAGACAAGTGCCCAGTGCAAAAATAGAAACATAGATTTTAAAGTAATTTCCCTCACAGATAGAGCCAAAAAAGACTGTTCCCTCTGTTAGCAGTCATCTCATTGTCCTTAGTCATTCACAATCCTAAAGATGAAGAAGCTATGAATGTGATTCATGCTGATGATTCTCTCTTTAAAACTCACCCTTGGCTATCATTTTAAGCACAGTGACATTTAAAAATCGTTAAAAAACACAGATTAGTAAGATCATGCTAGGCTATAATTTGAGTATTTGGCAGCATGTATTTTATGTTCACAGCGAGATGTGAGAGCAGACTCATCAAAGAGGGCTTTAGTACTAAACCTGTAGTAGATAAATACACGGATTTCTGACTGGTTTTGTACATGTAGTAAGTAAAGCCAGTATTTGTGACACTTCTAGACATCATTTGAAATGATTGACATAAATCCCAAATTAAAGTGTACTCATTAAGTGAACACATTAACATGCATTTCATGTGCCCTTCCCACAACTTCCATACAAACTTTCATCAGTACAGCATGTTACTGTCATAGGGATTTGTATACCTTGTTAGAGAGGGTAAGGAGGTTGCCATCACCTTACAATTCATAACTAGCGTTACTACCAGACACATTGCTGGATTTTGCAGGGAATGACAGCTCTTCACTGGGCATCCTTCCATAACCGCCCGGAGCACGTGCAGGCCCTGCTGCAGAAAGGGGCAGACCCCACGCTGGTAGATAAAGACTTTAAGACTGCGCTTCACTGGGCTGTGCAGGTAGGAAAATATCTTTCTTGTAAGATGATTAACTGGACTTTTATGTGTGAACTGTGTGCAAGCCTTCAGTAGAACGATGAATCATGCAGTAGAAACATTGTTCAGCTACACATGTTCTAATTTTAAGAATTCTGACTTTTGATTTGTTTTGTATGCTCCAATATGTTAATTAAAACCCAAATGTATTATATATTGATTTTGAAAGAGCAGTTCATGGCATGTTGCATCATCCATAGCCCTAAAGTTTGGTTGTCATGGTGAATCACTCTAAGGCCCTTTCCTTTCTAGATATACACACTTAATCATCCTTTTGAATGAATAATCTGAAATTAAGTTTTGTTTTTTTTTAAATATGACTGGTGTGTGTGTGTGTGTTTGTGTGCGTGCGCGCGCGTGCGTGCGTGCGTGCGTGTGTGTGTGTGTGTGTGTGTGTGTGTGTGTGTGTGTGTGTGTAATCCCTCTGAGATCTTGGTCAGGATGCCCTATGTCATAATGAGGTACACTAAGCTTGTGTTCATCTCCCTCAGGCCTTCATCTCTGAGGGAACAAGGCTTCCTCCCCCTCAGTCAATTAGCTGAGACTTGAGCATGAGCTAATAAAGCTGTTGTCATATTATTCTTGTTTATCTACATTCAGTAGAGATCTATCTATCTATCTATCTATCTATCTATCTATCTATCTATCTATCTATCTATCTATCTATCTATCTATCTATCTATCTATCTATCTATCTATCTATCTATCTATCTATCTATCTATTCATTCGGCAGAGTGGTAGCAGATTTATGTGCTCACTAATTCTTGACCATCATCTTGGCTGCTCTGTCATCAACTATGATGATGAAAATGGCAAGACCTGCGTCCACATTGCAGCAGCAGCAGGCTTCAGTGACATCATCTACGAACTGGCACGTGTGCCAGAGACCAACCTGCAGGCCCTAGATGTGGACGAGCGGTAAGAGAGCATGCTATACAGCATTGCACCACTTGCAGTCTTATCAAGTAGCATCACCGCAGACACCCAGGACATCTGAGTGCCTATCACCTTTATCACCTTTCTCATCTTCCACGCAAATCAGTAACTACAGTTCTGCCTGCTCCAGTACTGACTACTCACTCTGTCTAGTGCTACTCTGATGAAAGCGCAGATGACAAAGGGGCTCTTTCTAAATGAAAAGCTACGAATTAAGGACTGTGGAGGGGGATACGATTTCAAAACTCAGAATAATTCAATTTAAGTGCACATGTAACATTTGCAGCAACAAATTGCAAGCATTGTTTGTTGTTGCATAACCATGACATCGCACAGTGCCCTTGTGTGATAAGGCTTACTTGCTCATGCCAAGAAATCGGGGCGGTCAGTGTTCTCCCCCAGCATGCTCTGTTCAGAACTTACTGCCACTATTGTTCTCTGAAGTTTGTGAAGGATTGTACTGGAGTCCTGTATCCTGTCTACATTGTATCAGTTTATTGTCCTCTTTCATGAGTGACATGGTTTTCAACATAGGACATATCTGAGTAGGATGTTTTGAATATATATATACACACACCTTTATTAAAATAAATATGTTTTTAAGACATGTATGAAAGAAGCCATTGGAAGCATATCCTTACTGTGGAGAGAACAAGACTATGGTAGCTGTAGAGTAGGTGAACTGGCAACTCAGTGTATATACCATACTATACATATTATCACCTTTTGTTTGCTGTACTGGCACTTCCTGTTACCCCTGACTCCTAAATTAGGACCCCTCTGCACTGGGCTGCTGCAGCAGGGAAGGAGGAATGTGTGCAAGCTCTGCTACAGCTGGGTGTTGAGCCTGGTCCAAGAGACATCAATGAGAACACACCCCTCACGTACGCCATGTATTGCGGTCACACTGAGTGTATCAAACTCCTTTCGGCTGAGACCAGGTCAGGGCTTTGATCCTCTAAGGTTTTCTTAAATTAGACTTCTATAAAGATGTGACTGTAGGCATAGATCATGTAGTTGGGTGGAATTACCAGGTGGTCACATTTTGCAGCCACATTGAATGATGTTAGAGCCATTTCCATGTTTTATGCAGTGAAACCTTTAAAGTATCTATAGTATTATAAATTACCAAAATTGTTATAATTGGGATTATTAGGTTTTAGACAAAATTAGCGTGTTAATGAACAGTGATATTATATGTAACATACTCTCTAGTATAACATAATTTTCTTATTCAAGATTTTACTATCATGTCCTCTTTCTACATGAACATGATTAATGGGATTAAAATCACTGGGCTTTACTTAGTGACTTCAGTGACTGTTTAAATTTTGTAACATATAGGCTTAGGCTGAATTTCTGCTTATACTGTCTAACACTATAAGACTAAAAACAGTATGTAAAAAAGCAAACAGTCTGCTACAATTAATAATTAACTGTAAATTCTGCTAGCAACACTTATGATCTTGTTTGTCAGCAGGTCTGAGGCAGCTCGACAGGTACACTTTCAGAGCAGTGATCCCTCCATGAGAAAGGAGGGCAAATTCCGTGTGCTGAACCACATCTTTTCCTGTAAAAAGAAAAAAGATGTGCATGCCATACGACAGAGGGACCTGGGCCAGGAGCAGCATCTGCAAGAGGAGACCTCCGAAGTGGACGACATCATCACTGTGTTTGACTGCATTGTTGATCTCCCAAGCAAGGAAGATGGCCGAAAGCACCCTAATGAATCTGAGAAGCTGTATCTATTAGAGGACACCACCACCAAGGACTGCAAGAGCCTGCCACCCATACGTACACAGAGTCTTCCACCTATCACTCTGGGAAACTCTTTGTCAGCCAACTCACACACTGCAGCACATGGGACTGTCTCAGGGCAGGGGGTCAGTCATTTGGTCCGTAGGTCGCAGAAGAGCAAGAGCGAGCATGACCTGTTTGATGGCAGTGTGCACGGTCAACAAACTGCTGGACCTGCCTGGAAGACAGAGTCTAGCCAACTGCTAACACACAAGGCTTGGATCTCACCTCCATCTACACTGTTGCAAGAAACAGCAAGTCCCATAGATGTGCTTTGCTCTAACCATGTGCCCTACATTCAGAGAAATGATCAAGGTGATTCACAAAAACAGCCTCTGCTTATTGAATTTTTTTTTTTTCACTGCAAACATGTGATATCTGTTTTCTGCTTTTCCCCCTTTGGCAGCTGCAAATACTCACCTTGTGCCACTAAGGATAAGAGAATCTGTCCTGACACGTCACAGTTTGGCTCCCATTCATGATCACTGCACTCATAGATGTAAGCTTCTTCATAAATGCAAAATTTTATCCCTAAAATTCAAATACCTTATATCTTAATACCTTAATATTTTAATACCTTAATATCATAATATATTTTAATTACTTGCTTTGTTTGTGCTTGTTAGTTAGTAAAGGTACTGAGAGAGCACTTTTAGAAACTTTATTTAATTAGTTTAGTTATGTTTGCTAAAGGTAATGCGTCTATACATCTGTATGAGCTGCATCAAAGTTGCTCAACTATGGTCCTAGAGATCTGCCTCCCTACAGATTTTAGTTCCAGCATATCTTGCTCTAATATTCAGACATGATGAAGGCCTTGATTAACAAGATCAAGTGTGTTACATTAGGGGATGGAACTAAACTCTGCAGAGTGATACATCTCCAGGAGAGAAGATAGGAACCTCTGTTCTACCAAATTAGGACAGCACACTTGATATGATTTGATTTCCTTTCTTGTCTTCAGTCTCCTTGCCACCTGACCAAGTGTCTCAAGGAGTGAAGAAGTCCAAATCCCTCCCACTCAGCTCTCTGGGACGTAATCTGGCAGGACTCCCACCTCCTTTAACCTCCAAGATTTATAGGTCCAGCTTCCCTCAGAGCCAGTCGCTATGTTCCTTTCCCACTCCTCTGACCACTGAGCCCCTGCGCAACATACAAGTTCTTCCTGCCATCCCTCCTCAGAGAAAACGAAGCCCCTCACCCCCAAAACTCCAGAATGTTCACAGCTCAGAGTAACCCCGACAAAAGAACTTAATAGATCTTCAGTTTACTAGTGACCTCTCATAAGCCACATTGTGACTGGCTCCACTCCGTAAACTTGAAAATATTCTTTAGGTTTAATTAGACTATTTTAAAGCAAAAAACTATTGATCTTCAGAGTTGCCAGTACATTTTCTTGGCAATGAGAGAAGGAGAAGGTCCATTTTAATTAATTGTTATAGATAATATGTTTGATAAAATATATGAACTTATTAGCCTATTTTTCATACATTTTTGCACAATAATTGAATTTTTCTCTATGGCATGCACTGTGTACTAAATGGTTTTCTGCTTTACCTTGTAATTTGAACACAATTTGAGTATGTAATGTGAATGTTTTAATGATGAAAATGAATAAATATGGGTATATATTTTTAAATAATACATGTGTTGGTTTCACTCACACACTTAGGAGGAGATTGTTCACAAGCTGAAGCGATCAGCGTTCAAGTAGCTCTTAGGCACATCATTCAAACGGAGGAAACTGGTAGTTTTTCACATTAGCAACAGTGTGTGCATAGTGGTTCTTGGTCAATCTCTTTTTTTCAGAATAAATGAAATGGTGGTTGAAAATGTGAAATACCATATGATGCCTACAGTTGAAACTCCAGTTAGCTCCATGTAGTCAGTTGCAGAGTTTTCATCTTTAATTATTAAATGAATAAATCAATAATCAGTACTAAAATCGTCAACATGTATTAGTGTTGACTGGCTGTTTGTGTGTTTTTGTATATTTATGTGGTTTACGATCCCATATTCAGTCAGTTGTAACTGATACCTATCAGACCTGTCAAGGTTAAACGGAAGAGTCAAGTAAGAGTACTGCTCAGTGAAAACAAGTCAAATAGAAGTAAAATGACCCTATTTAAATCATTAACCGCTAGTTGGATTACAAAATGTTTAGTCATTATCAAAACTAGCCAAGTACTGAATTCCCTCTTGCAAAGTTAATTAGGCCATGTGCAACAGGACCCAACGCAAGCTGCGCATAAAGTAGATTATTTTCCGCATAAAATATACTTGAATATAAAAATGTCTCGGAATGAATTTTCAACAAAAAAAGTAGGCTACAATTCTATCACAGATTTTACTTTGTGTAAGTACAGCTAACTGGCTATCTACCTCTAGTTCAAATACAATACACGTGTTTGCTTGTAGTGACCTCAAAATCTCTATTCTTTAAATATAAAATAGCGAGTAAACGAGAAAATGAGACGTTCAAAAAGTTTTTGGACGTAGTCCAAATGTACGGTTTCCCGATAGCCTGGGAACTACACTAGCTGAATAAGAGTCCCGTCACCCCTCCCTCAAACGTGCTTTCGGGAAGCGGGTGGAGTATAACTGGAAATGTAGTAGCAAATTCCTGACGCGTTACATTTTGTTGATTGACAGTTGAATTGACGAACCAGAACGGACTGCAGGCAGGGTTGGCTCTTAGGGTTCGTGGTTGCGCATTTTGTTTTAGATCTATAGAGCCTTCCTTCTTTGTAGATTCAAGTAAGAGGTTTGCTGTTTTTAACTTATGCTCTCAGTTGCAAAGTCTTGTGTTACTGGCTGAAGTAGCTAAGAAGGTAGCTAGCTCGATAAAACGGTCACGCACAACATATGACAATGGTTTGATAACACCGGAGGTAAGAATTATAAAAAGACAGTTTAGTTTCAGAGGCTTGTATTAACCGAGACAAATTCATTAATATATATCTATTCATTATCTTTCAAGGTAGCTAACCTATGCTAGCTAACAAGCGAACTAGGTAGTGTTTGCTAGCTAACTAACTTGCGTAGCTAAGTACCTCGCAGCCTCCCAAGCTAAACAGGTAGCTGGCTGTTAACATCTGGGTAGCCGTTAACAGTTTGCTAGCTCCTGCGCCCACTGTAATGCCACTTGCTGTTGTAAGTCATGGTTTTGTCCCAGATTCTTATCGAATAGCTGAATTAAATCTTTTTAAACACATATTTTAGCGCCAGTGTTCACAGTAAAGTTAAGCTATTCGAGACCTTATATGTTAGCTAGGGTTAGCTAACCAGGTAGAGAAGTATCTGTCATTTGTATTTTAATCCACACCCATGCGTCATTGGATTTCATTTGAAGCTACAATTAACCTGGCATTTAAAGTTACCGATTGTGATGTATTTTACAGGTTAAAGGTTTGAATACGTGATCTGGATCCATACAGCAGATTCAGAGAGGGAAAGGAAGATTAGTTATTATGGCTCAGTTCTAAAATTGTTGAACAAAATTGAACTAGTTAGTTAGCTAGCTAATTTAGGCATTCATTTTATTAAACGATCAGCATCGATAGCTAGAGTATTCAGAGGATCTCTGCTTGGATGGGCTACTACTCAGGGGCTCACTGCCGATGTTCTCGTATATTTTGTATGCTAACTATTTAGCTAGCTAACTTCTTTAGTGCAACACTTACAGTTAATGTTTGACCCCAGAAAACACAGAGGATTAAATCTATAATAGTTAAAAGTCTCATCAAAGCATGCAAGCATATCGTCTGGCGTGTTCAGGGAGTTGGTTAAGTAGGTTGCTCTAATGAATGACACGTTATAACAAGTCTCGGTAACCATAATTTGTTTGGATATAGTGACGGTGGAAGTTGTTTTGCATGTAAAGAATGTAAATACATTTTCTGTCATTGTCGTGGCCTATGTATAGATCAAGAAAGTCAGCTGTTAAAAAAGTGACTTGACACACATTGCATTGTGAATGTTAATTGTATACAAAATATTTTATGTAGTATAGCTCAGCCTATCTTGCAAATGCATATAATTACAAATTACTTTTCCAGATGCTGGCAATTAGTGTCAAAATGAAAACCTCACTACGTTTTTTACTGCTTATCTTTATGTCCTTCAGCCATGCAGTTGGTAAGCAACTTGTTATAACCTGATAATACACAAATGTCATAATATCCTATGGCAATATCATTTTGTCATAATCTTAATATTCCAGTATATATTGTTATTAAGATTGTTATATATTTATTTTAAAGTAAATTACTAGTAAAATCAAGTACTAGTAAAATTGCTAGTAAAAAAAAACCCTACAGATTTGAAACTGCACATTTTAAGCACACTCATGTCATAGCAGAAAAGGGATTTAAAAAGCAAACAAATACATAATAGAAATTTAAATGTATTGTAATCTGCAGGTGTTTGAAATGTATACCTAAAAATGTAAAATATTGTAATTGTCAGGTCAGTGTTTAGCAAATTAGATGATTATAGAAAATAATGTGGTATGAATTCCATACCTCATAATGTGTCATTTCTGTCATGCTGTTTAATTTTTAGTACGTTATTTGATTTTTAGTTTCATTTGGATTTTTACCCCCTGTCCTCAGGTTACATTGATAACTGTGCAAAAATACAACCAGATTCTGCACAGACAATTCCAGTTGAACTAGACAAGGAATTCACAGCTACCTGCATTCTTCATCCAAATTCAAAGTACAGCGCAGACAACATTGAATGGCTCTTTGGAAATATTACTGTTCCACATGAGTTGTACAAGAAAGTAAACAATTCAGCTGTTGCTGTCACTGTGAAAGTAAGCAGTGACATGAAAAACCCACTGATTTGTAAAGCACATAAAAAATCTCCTTCATATGAAGAACCATGCAATTATGGTATCTTCCTTGATAAAGGATGTAAGTATTTTTTAGGTGTTCAATTTGTCATAAAGGTCTGTGATGGTGTAGTGCTTTAAAAGGGAGAATTATTGAATTTTCAATAGTTTATAGGAGATAATTGTATTAATTGTAATGTGATATTTTTTTAGATCATAGGAATGTGTTACACTTTTACACATCACACACTTTAAAATTTTTCTAACAGAATGGTGGCATTGATGTCTTTCAGATCCACCATTAAAGCCACAGAATCTGCGATGTGTTGCTCTTCAACATAACAGATCGGTGTCTCCTAATTTGACTTGTTTGTGGGATCCCGGGGAAAGAAAACCAATATTTATCACCAACTATACACTCAAAGCAAAGACTGGGTTTGTTTTGGTGCTTGAAATGAATTAAATTTGAAAGGCAAAATCCAGAAAGCATGATTTTAAAAAGGGGGACGCATTGAAAGTCCTAAAAGTAGACTTTCCTACTAAGTAACTCTTTTTCAAAACAGAGCTTTTATTGTGAATTTTTGTGTAATGTTATGAAACAAATGGCATTTTTTGTTTGTGTTGTTTTTCTTTTCTAGAACAAACACATACTCAGCCTTCTCTGTTGACCCACTCTGCCGCAACCTCACTGTAAACCTTGACACTTTTCCCCATTATATGGAAATAAATGTGTCGGTCGAAGTGAATAATGTATTGGGCTCTGTGAAATCGAAGAAACTGCAAAATGATCCAGAATGTTTTGGTATGTAGTATAAAATTTAAGATGATTTTCTTGCATTTTATTATGGTGGCAGTTACCTTAGTAGTCACAGCTTTGAAAGGTACCTGTATTAATTGGCAGCATTTTAACCCACTCTTCTCTCCAAGTGTAGCTCAGAAATGGTACATATTTAGGCAATTGAGTATAGTGATTTGGGAGGGTTATGTATTTCAAATAATCCAGTGAAATGATGAACCCAATGTTTTTTGTCTCTTCTTTTCTCCAAGTAAAACCAAATCCACCATTAGAAGTGAAATTAATTCCAGAAGCCAATTTCCCAACATCTTTATTGGTTACCTGGATCCATCCCATTCACAAAGCAACCTTCGTGCTTAAGTACAACATCAGATACTGCCATGTAGGCTCCCATGTTTGGGAACAGGTGCCTTGCTCTTTAAATTATCCTGTATATAAAGTTGGATAATGCATGAATGTCATTTGGCTAATCTTTCTGGCAGGTGAAAGCAACAGTATGTGTGTTTTGTTTATCAGTATTACTGATTTATTAGGAGGTTGAATTTTCAACATTCCATTTAAATATTGCAAAGTCATTTCATGTTGTCCAAAACTATTGCTTCCTTTTTTGTTTTATGAGTCACATTACCTTTTGACGTTCTCAGACTAAAGAAGATTAATTGTTGTGGCTTAACTACTTTCTTATTTCTATTAATACTTTGTTACCCAGAATTATTTAAAAGTTGGACAGTCAGATTCTGTCCTGGCTCAGGATGTCTCTGATCTACCACATCATAAACATTCAGCCTGGGATGGAACTAGAGGGACGTTTAGCCATATGTCATGTGATGTCCAAACTTGACCATGTTCTTTCAGGTACCCCAAAGCGCCACTGAGTCATACATTGAGTCCTTCAGGCTGCAGTTCCTTCAGCCCTACACTGATTATGTGGTTCAGATGCGCTGCATTAATCAGAAGGGCATCGGTTACTGGAGTGACTGGAGTCCCAATGCAACAGCTCGCACACCAGAAGCCAGTAAGTCACTGCTGAGTAGATTCATCTTGTAGGATTCTCAGTGGTTATGTAAAGCCCAGTACAGTCATCTTTGATCATTTGCATATGATCTTATTATACCACCCCATTTTACTCAGAGCCTGAAAGCAAATCAGATCTGTGGAGAGTCTATGAAGAGAAAAATAATACAGTGGTGAAGCTGATTTGGAAGGTGAAATGTTTATTAATGTTTGTGTAAATGTTGTTACTAAACACATTTATTGAAATGCTTCTTTGGTAGTGTATGTGCTTTATGATATGAGAGCAAATGATTTATGTTTCTATTTTATGTCACAGGATCCTGTGAAATCCAATGGAAAAATATTAGGATATAACATCACAGTTGAAGAAAATGGGGTCAGTGCCGAGAGACATGTTGTCCATTCTAAAGAGCACCAGTTGCATATAAAGGGGGAAAAGATGTTTATCAGAATGACTGCACACAATTCTGCAGGTGTTTCTCCTGTGGCTTCTTTAGTGGTTCCAAGATCTAGCCAGGGTATGTGAACATGTCTCATTGTTCTTGTAATGAAACGTTTTGCATTGACTGTGAAGAAAAGAGTTTGTGCATGTTGTGCATTTTTTTATTTTATACCCTACCCTAAATGAATACTCTTTAGAGGTACAGGAATGAAATGATGCAATTTGTGCACATCAGTCGAATAGTTTATGATAGGATTGATGTGCAATTACAAAATTAGGAATTCAGTAGCTTTTTGTTAAAAAGAAACACTTCAAACCATAACAAACATTTAGGTGTTTTTGGGAGTTTTATTCAAAGAATTCAAAGAATTTGTAGTTACAGTTAAAGATGATCACGAGATGTGTAGTTTGTCTAATAGATGGTGACCAAACAGTGACTTTGGTAAATAAGACACATTCCTATAACACAAAGGAAGTGTTAACAGTGGGCTTTTCTTATTTTCTCATTTATTTAGCTCAAAATTGTCAAATAACCTTTAGATGAACACATGCAGCAGTACTTAACTTCAATATACAAAACATAAATCAAAACAAAAATAAAACAATATGGTGTTTTGGTTTCTGTAGCAAATCACCCTGATCTAATTATGTGGTTTTACCTCTCAGTGCTCCGAGCTGGAGCAGAACAGGTGCGCTGGTCAGTCCGAGATGGGCAGCTGTGGGTGGACTGGCTCCCACCCTCTGGTTCCAAATGGCTCTTACGTGTCTTTGAGTATGTGCTAGAATGGGTCTCGGTACCTGAAGGAAAAAGGGACTGGCAGAGAGTCTTGGCCAAAAAAAATGCCAGCTCATACAGTGTTCTGCTTAAAGGTGGGAAACTTTACATTAGAATTCATCTTGTTTGTATTTGTTATACCATATTATACATATAATATTATATATTAT
This sequence comes from Electrophorus electricus, assembly GCF_041902795.1. Taxonomy (NCBI): domain Eukaryota; kingdom Metazoa; phylum Chordata; class Actinopteri; order Gymnotiformes; family Gymnotidae; genus Electrophorus; species Electrophorus electricus. Next base: position 12,655,781 of record NC_137515.1, read on the forward strand.
GTTAAATATTTTATTTGTATTTATTAATATGTTATTTTTTCAGCTCATCTTTGGTATATGTATGGTGGTTGTCTGACTTTAAAATCTAATTAGTATTTAATTCTAGTATTTCATTACTGTATATCAATAGTTCCTAAAATAACACCTTATTAATTACAGAACTGTCATTTGTCAGGTGGAGGATAGCATATTCTACATTAGTATTCTCATGGATATGTTTATATTGGTGTCCATTTTCAAAGAGAAACAACCTTTAAGCCAGCCTGAATGTATTAATGGCTTCATGATAAGTGTGGTTCTATTAACTATAGACTCCTTTTGACTTTACCTACTAGGTAACTTTGAGCCATTTGTACGCTACAAAATATCAGTCTGTCCAATTTATGGACTCAAGCATTCCAACTTGTATTATAACCTACCAGGAGACAAGGTCACTGTAGAAGCCTATCTCAAACAAGGACGTACGTATCATCAGTTTGCCTCAAGCTTTTTCACACGTATTTATATGATTCAATTTCTTGAACTTTCAAATTTCAAAGTGTTTTAGAAAAAAGTAAAAATAAACTGATGTAATACATTGGTTCAAGAGACATTTGTTGAGTCTTTCTAACAAAAGTAAATGTGGATAATTCACCTGCATTAATGTACTGAACTTCTTTTAATTTGAACCCCAGCTCCTCTACGGGGCCCCTCTGTTGAAGCAACTGAAACACAGAAAAACAGTGTTCACTTGAAATGGGAGGAGATACCAGTTACCAGTCAGCGTGGATTTCTCACCAATTACACCATCTTCTATAAAACAGGAGATAATGAGCAATGTAGGAGAAATTGGTTGAGTCTTACAAAATGTTACTTTACTGCTTGTGCTTATACATACTTGATAAAGACTATGTTGGTTTAGATGATGTTGTGCAGGAACACTCTCAAGTTTGTATCAGTACTGAATGTAAAGTATAATTCATGACCTTTTGTGGCTCATAATTCAATCTGTTTGCCAGTTGTTGTTGTTGGGTCTGAGTTCCATTCACACAAGCTGACCGAACTGGCCAGTGCAAGCCAATATGTGGTACATGTCATGGTTTCCAACATGGAGGGCTCAGTCAACGGCTCTGATTCCAGTTTGTACACAAAGAAGTATGGTGTGTATTCCTTTGAGATTACCTGCATTTTCTTTTGCTGTTGTTTATATTGTTTTTATTTTACATAGCACACAGTATAATGCATGCATTTTACAACATATCTGAATTTAATGTGTATTTGCTTTCATAATTCAAAGATTTTGGTGAATTTAAGTGCTCAGTGCGAATTGTTTGTATAGTATAAGTGAACTTGCATAATTAAAAAAAAAAATTTCTGCCAAAAACAAACCAATAACCACAAAAAAAGAAAGAAAAATGTTGCTAAGTTGTAGTCTAAACAGAAAGTTCAGTGGAATTTCACACATTTAGTGTAAGCTTACCTGTGAAGAATGTAGGCATACAGGTTTGTGAAGAGTGTAGGCATACAGGAAAAAGAAGTGTGAAGTTAATGTTACTCTCTTGAGCAAACTGTGAAAGGGTGCTTTCATTTACAGAGTATAGTTTTCAGTATGTACAAATGAATGTGCCTTTCTGCAAATATGCCTTTTTTGTGTGTCTCCACCCCTGTGAACTGTAGATGATGGTGAAATTGAGATGATCGTGGTATTGGTGTGCTTGGGCTTCCTCTTCTTTGTTATTTTCATAATGATGTTCTCCCTCAAGAAAAGAGAAGCGTGAGTCAGTTACCACATGAATCACCCCTTTTTGCTTAACTTAAAAGACAAATCCACAGACCTCCCTTAAACCCTAACACAAGCAGAAAACTTGCAAAAGAAACATTAGTATCAAATCTTATATATTCATGAATACAGTATTGGATTGGATTGTTGATTATATAACCTAATGTTGAAATATCAATACAGCGACATCTATTTCTGTGTCTTTTAAATGGGTATTTTTGTTGTTTTTGTGATTTGTTACCTCTTTCTTCTTAATCTCTCTCCAGGATTAAAAAACGGTTTTGGCCAAAGGTTCCAGACCCCTCCCACAGCACAATTGCTAACTGGTCACCTGACTGTCCCACTAGGGTGAGTGAGCAGTACATTCTCTGAATTTTTTGCAGTTACTTTTTTTTCACTGCTTCTATAATTTCATATAAAATGTAGGACTGTTACCTAGCTGATGGGACTAATTTGTAGGAGTGTAATGGAGCATTTCACTCCTGGTTTGATTCAGTTCTTGGTTCTGGATTCACAATTTGATTTCTTCACGATATTTTGAAACAAAATTTGAATGACAAAAAATGAAGATATATGTCTTTTTTATTTCTTAAATGCATAAACAAGGCAAAAAATATGCACATTTATAATATAAAACTTTAAACAAAAAGAATATTTAGTCCCCTGAATTTGAAAGAAATTGGGAACAGAAGTTTATAATTGTAAAATGTACTGTAAAGAAAATGTAGCTTCACTATATACAAAAAAAAAACAAGTTTCTAATGCATAGTCAATGCAAAAGACTAGGATTTGCTAGTGTGAGTTAAATCGAAAGGTCTCTGGTGGTCAAACATTGCAACTGCATTATATGGCATAATACACAGAACATTTTATCCATCTCCACAGTGCACACTGTCACATTTTTGCAGTGTATGTATTGCAATGCTTCATTACACCCTTACTCATTTGTGTGCATAGAACCCCAACAGCTTTATTGCTAACTAATTACATAGATTAGGTAAACTGTATATTTATGTATTTTATATCATTAGTCAGTCTTTGGTTTAATTTATACAGTCTCATATCAAATTTTGGAATTCCTCATCAGGCAGTGGGATGTTCTATATGCTGTTTATACAGTCTCATATCAAGGTGTATGACTTGTTAGCAGGCACATTTGTGTTTAGCGGAAGGTAACAACTGTTTGAATTTCCTTAGGCGGACACTCCGAAAGAAGCCACGCTACCTGATGTGAGTGTGGTGGAGGTGGACATGTTTGATGGGAAGTCTCTGTGCGAGGAGGACAAGACAGTGCTGCCTCTCAAAAAGGATAAGTACTTCTCAGAGGAGCACAGCAGTGGCATTGGGGGCTCCTCCTGCATGTCCTCCCCACGGCAGAGCGTGTCTGACAGCGATGAGGGCGACTCGTGCCAGACCACCGCCAGTACTGTACAGTATTCCTCTGTGGTAGCCAGCGGCTACAAGGGCCAGACCCCCAGCTTGCAGGCCCCTGTCTTTGCCCGTTCTGAGTCCACACAGCCTCTCCTGGACAGTGAGGAGCACCCAGAGCATCTGCTAGAGGGCAGCAGCCACCAGAGAAGTGCTTACTTCAGAAGAGGCCGAGGCCTGGAGCAGCTGCAGATGCAGGAAGGGGAGGAGCCAAGCTGTAGCCCCCTGAACTTCAGTTCAATGGAGGAGGAGGACACACCCACTCTCACAGAGGATCCACCTGGCCCTGCCACCGGTTACATGCCACAGCAGAATGGCTACCGACCGCAGTGATAAAAGGATGGTGATGCTGCGGCATTTCATTGTTAACAAGGTCTGTGCCTTTATTTGGTGACGTGATTTCATTGCCACATTTTATTGAATGTTGTAGTATTTTTCCTTTGGTTTCACTCTGAATGCTGCTTAACCCAAGAACATGTTAAAGACACACATGTGCCTGACAATTTCAGTTTTATTTTGTATATCAACAATCATTTAAGAAGAAAAATGTCTAATTGTGGTGTTGCACATACTGTGTCAGAGTGTATACATAAGAATATGCCTTAGTCATATGACTGTGAATCTCCTTTAAAATATTTAATATTCAAATATATACATATGTTATGGCTCTGTTTATGCTTTTCTTTTTCTTTATTGAACAAAGATCCTTTTTATTTTTTACGAAGCATTTAAGCTGTTACTGCTTTTGTAATTTTTAATTATTTAAGCTAAAGGTCTTCGTTAAAGCAGGAAGGGTTATAAAATACTGACTATAACTTTTGAAAATAATTGAATGTACTTTTTATTTCATAAATCTGTAAAATATTACCAGGAAAACTGACCACTATACATTGCTGTGGCCACACTGTACCATAAAAGTTCCCCAGTTTTCAAAGTTTTACTAGCATGTTTTTATCTGACTGCTTCTGCTGTAACTTGCATTTGTTGGACTTTAGTTGGAGGTAGAATTTCAGCCCAATTTATTTTACTAATAACAGCTTTGAAGCTCAGGACACATGGCTGTGGAAGATCCAACAGGGCGTGCTTTAAGTAGTGAATATATGTGAAATCTGGAAAACTGGTGAACAATTTCCTTGTTGCTTAAGTATCACTGCACTTTTTTTCATAATATGCAGCTTCATTCAATCACGACTAAACATCTCACAGGACTGTCCATAATCTACTAGAATGCGCATATTGTGTGTATGCACATGTGTATATGTATATCTGTACGAAAATCAACACTACATTAACTAAATAGACACCTTTTTAATGCATGCCTTTTGTTATGTGCACATTCCCCAGGATTGTCTGACATTTCATCACAGATATTACACTTTGTAATAACCTAACATTGAAATAAAGGGTAATTTATCAAAACAATCTATCTTGCGCTTAAGTTCATTAGTCCATTACGATAAGAGCTGGAAAGTGCATTTCATAATATTGTCAGATGAGTAGATCTAGAACTGTTTCTATATGCTTAATACTGTTAAATATAAATGACAATTATTGGACATAAACACGAACAGCCAAGATTATTCAAGGACATGGTGTGTATTTACTCCAAATTAAAACAACTATCATGTAACTCATTTAAAAGGTGAAGCAGTATGGATTTCACAGGTCAAACAGGACAATGTCAGCAACAGCCTCAAAACACTTGGTTATTTCCAATCACTACTACATTGCTATCTTGAGAATAATCTGATATCTAACATGTCCAGTCAATAGCTGTGCTGTCGTCAGAAGTTGACCAGGGCTACAAAATGACTAACGCAAAACTATGCATGACAATAGATGAAGTATGTTCTAAAAAAAGTTACTGTCAAGTGTATATTCACTGCCCCTTGAGAGATCTTGACTGACTGTTAGCAGATGCGGTCAAACATCTTTTCGTTCATTTAGCATACCTAAATCCATGTATTCCTGCTGTGTTGTCATGTGTCCTACAACAATTTAGGCTTACTTAGAAGTTGAATAGTTATGTTACCAAAGCATAAGCATTTTCCAATCTCAAACCCTTGTCAGGCTCAGGAGGCAGAGATGGAGCTGCTTGTATGAATGTAGGCATTTAATAAAAAATCATAGTCGAAACTCAGTGTTGGTAAACAGGCAAGGGTCGGTAACAATGCAGACAATAATCCAGGCAAACGCCAATGGGAGAAAAGGCACAAAGACGTAATCTGTAGAAACAGGCATAAATCGGTAGTAAAGGGGAGGGTGTATATACACTTAAAGATGTAGGAACAAATAAGAGGCAGGTGATGCTAATGTTCAGGGGATCTGGAACAATGAGAAATGTAGTCTGCGGGTTTGCGGCTGAAGACATAACAAGAACGGGCTGTTTGTGTTATTGCACATTTAAGATGGATAGAAGATCAATTGAGCTCTGTTCTGATTGGCTGCAATTTATTGTGCCTGTTTCAAAAACACTCAGAGCTGAAATACGCCTGAAAACTGCAATGTATGTGGTAGGGGCTAAACGGCTGTTGGCTGAATAGGCTAGGATATATAGTTCTTTTTTTTTTTTTCGTGACATCAGAGAAAGTGATTTCAGCACAGGATGTTTTTCATCTTACATTTCATGTATGGATTGTTTGGACTGGAGGAGTGAATGTTGTGTTTTGAAACTTTAAACATATATTTACATATATTTCAAAGTTCTTTATTTCAATAAAGCAAAGGAAATTCAGTTTTCCTTGATAAGGGCCCTGTAAAAATCTAAAACTAGAGTGCATGCCAAAATCCAGAGTGCATCCCAAAATCTTTTGAATCTCCTTTACTTCATCTTAATTCACAAGTGAACATTTAGAGGAAATAAAAGAAGTTGTAATATGATGCAAACATGACTATTACAACATCTTTGGTACTTTAATGTAAGAAGTAATTAGTCTATCTGAGAGACACATTTGCCTATCGTAGCGCGGTTACCCTAAAATTTTATGAATCTGGTCCAGTTTCTCCAGTCTCCCTTGAGGAAAAGAAGTAACCTATATAACTGGATGATACATAACTGTAACGTATGGAAGCCAGCTTCATTGAAAAGAATGATTTCCCAACAGAGATAGAAACATGAATTCTGAAGGAAGTTTAGTTAATGAGAGGCTGTGGGCCAGATTCATAGTTCACACATTCTCCAGTCATCTCCTTCCATATCTAACAGCACACCGAACTTGAAAATATTTCTGGAACAAGAGAGGAGAAACAAAAAGTCTCACTACACGCTTATGTCCGGAGGATTTAACACCGCCACCCCAATGCCTATATATGGAAGTTTATTTTGAGAGGGTCTCCCGCTTCCAGATACTTTACAAACACTCACCCTCTATGAATCGCTTAACCTAACCCCCATTTGGGACCACTGTACACACAATGCCACTTTCTCCAAAGCTCAAAATATCCACCTTGAAATTAAAACGTTCTTTTGCTTTGCTAATAGTCGTGGTACGTTAGGAAAAGTGCCTTTGGAATGCTTCATGTCTTTATTTTTCGTGCCGTAGAAGTACATTTTATTTGCTTAACAATGAGTCACTATGCTGCAGACGAATGTGTCATCTTTGTTTCTTTGTGGTTACAAAATGCCTAACTAGTCTATATTTCACTGAAAGTCATTCTGAACCGGATGCTGTCCAACTTCTGTCGTATGGCGCTTTCGGGCAGTGGGAGGAGCATAAGTGTAAACGAAATAACAAACGCCTCACTGTGTAACCGACTCTTCATAGATTGACAATAAAATTAACCAACCATAAAGGGGTTAAGGAAAGCGTCATTCCCCGCGATAGTAGGCTACGTGCTCATATTTTAGGTTAACTTTAAATCAGGTTTCTCATAGTGACTGAAGTCAGATTTTACATGCTGTGCATTAACACTGTGAACCGTCTCGGACTGGTAACTGATCCAAGGAGCTAAGAGAGAACACTGTTGTGGAAAAGGTGTCCAGCAAAACAGATCACGTAGCCTTTAAGGGATGAATATAATATGACCATTCCGAGGAGGTAAGATTTCGTAAACTTTGACACTAAACTGATTTTGGAGCCGAGACAGCAAAAACTAAATATTTATCCACCATTTCAGTTAATATGATTCATAGACGTTCTAAAGTATAAACATTCAGAGAGTTTAATTTGTGCTGTGTGCACTATTGTGTTGTTTTTATTTTGTATGTTTGTGGTTTGTATGTTTGTATGTTTATTTTGTATCTTTTTGTTGTTTAGTTTAGTGTGGGGTTTTTCTTTCTTTTTTTTAATAAAGAAGAGTGTGGGAAGTAGAATTGAATAGGAAGCGCAAATTAGCTTTTTTTTGGAAAACTAGGATATAGTTAAACGCAAATCAGATATTTTCCTAAAACCTCTGACCATACAGTTCTGTGGTAGAGGAAGTCTAATAATGTGTACATAGTTTTGGACATGTCATCATACCTCTTGCCTCTAGTACAGCTCATCTTGAACCACAGCCCCTCAAGAGACAGGGAAGACATGACTCTTTGGCTACACAGCAAGTGTAGGCTTGAAGTGCTTTAACAATCACCAATCCTCCACTTACTTCTCTACATTAACAGGATTCTAGTTTAATGGTATCCTTAGACTCAGACCTAGAATACTAGAATTTCTTACAGGGAAACAACTAAGCACTGTGGACAAGAATGTCTGATAAATGTAACGTAATGTGAAATTCTGTTTACAAGATTGTACTGCCTACCTTTTCCACTTTCTACTTTAAATGTTGACTTTATTTCTATATTACAGGTGTCAGTAACTGATTTGAGTAGCTGTAGTTACATGCAATATTATATGTAGGAACTATAAGAAATTTAAGTCCAAGTCCAATGTTTAATATAGAATTTCTTCTGAAATTAGTTGTAGTATGACAATCCCAGACCTCCTTTATCGGGTCATGCTCACAATATATAGAAACTACTGGAAATTTCCTAAACACACCCAACTAAATTCGGTTAATGATGCCTGTAACAAAGTCATAAAGCCAGATTTATTAAGCGTAGTTTCTCCAAAATAGATAGTAATATCTTCTAAAATTAAATTTGGGGTCAATCATAATCATTGTGTTCAGTAACTTTGGCAAATGTCATAACTACAGCAAAATTAAATCAGTTATTAAATCCTGCAATAGATCTGTAAAGCTAGACACACACACACACACACACACACACACACACACACACACACACACACACACACACACACACACACACATTCACACATTTCCAGGAATAACCATGCAATTATAATAGATTAGTAATATGCTCATATTTGTGCTTGTCGTTACATTGCATTTTCCTTTTGTGACATTGTCATTGTCTTTTAAAACTTTCTCAAACAAATCAGCTGCTAAAACCTACTTAATATGCATTTTAGTTAAGTTGTTTTTAATGTAGGATACAGTGCTGCCTTTCTTTTGGAAATGTGTATAATTTTTTTTTCAGACGCTAACAGGGGATGTGACAATGAGAATTCCACTGCATTCCACTTTACTATTTGTCTCCTACTTTTCCTTCAGCTTCCCATTAGGTAATGTAATGTCAGAGTTTGAAAGGATTTTACACATTTTTATTAATGCGTGATGTGTTACATTTACACATCAGAAATCTTTGTTTTCACTGTGACACTGATGTCTTTCAGACCTGCCAATAAAACCAGAGAATTTGCAATGCATTGCTTTGCAAAAGGGCAAGAGGGTGTCCCCTAATTTGACATGTCACTGGGATCCTGGGGAACATGCCCCAGACTCTAACACAAGCTATATACTCTATGCACAGTATAGGTTTGTACTGGTTGAAATGTATTGTAATGTAATTTGAAGCACAATCCAGATATATTTTTTAAATTAGGGAAATGAAAGTCCTGAAACTAGTCTACAATTGTGAAATCAGTTACTTCAGTTGGCAAGACCATCAGTAAGAACAACTCTTTTTCAAAACACTCATCTTTTTAATGGTAGATTGTTGTGTTGTTGAAAGTGCTTTAATTGTAAGTAATGATATTTTTTATAAACCTTTGTCTTTCTAGCGTGGAACCATACTCAGTTGTCAGTTATAAAAAACTTGCAAACAACCTCACCGTTGATTTAGGCAGTTTCCCAATATATATGGAAACTAAGGTCTGGGTAGAAGTGAAGAATGAACTGGGCTCTGTGAATTCAACAGAACTTTTAGCTCATGCAGAATGCTTTGGTAGGTGATAGTAAATTGATTAAAAAGCAATTCTATTGCAATTCTAATAATGCAATGAAGTTCTACCTGAAACACCACTGATTTCTGTATTTTCTTTATTCTTAGTAAAACCAAATCCACCATCAAATGTGATGTTAATTCCAGAAGCCAATTTCTCAATGTCTTTAATTGTTAACTGGACCCATTCATTTTACTTAAAGCTTAAGTACAACATAAGATACTGCCAAGCAGGCAGCAGCGTTTGGAATGAGGTACTTATGAGCTTTTATTAATTCTGCATATAATATTGCAATTCTTATATAATAGTTGGTTAAGTTTTCAGAGGAGTTAAAGATGTAAAGATGAACTATGATATGATATGATATGTGTTATTGCTGAATTATTGGTGATTGAATTCTCATCTGTCCTTGTGGTATGTGAAGGGCTGATTTATATTAATTATGAGGGAATACCTGATTCCTGGTAGAATTATTTAAAAGTTGGACAGTCAGATTCTGTCCTGGCTCAGGATGTCTCTGTGATCTACCACATCATAAACATTCAGCCTGGGATGGAACTAGAGGGACGTTTAGCCATATGTCATGTGATGTCCAAACTTGACCATGTTCTTTCAGGTACCCCAAAGCGCCACTGAGTCATACATTGAGTCCTTCAGGCTGCAGTTCCTTCAGCCCTACACTGATTATGTGGTTCAGATGCGCTGCATTAATCAGAAGGGCATCGGTTACTGGAGTGACTGGAGTCCCAATGCAACAGCTCGCACACCAGAAGCCAGTAAGTCACTGCTGAGTAGATTCATCTTGTAGGATTCTCAGTGGTTATGTAAAGCCCAGTACAGTCATCTTTGATCATTTGCATATGATCTTATTATACCACCCCATTTTACTCAGAGCCTGAAAGCAAATCAGATCTGTGGAGAGTCTATGAAGAGAAAAATAATACAGTGGTGAAGCTGATTTGGAAGGTGAAATGTTTATTAATGTTTGTGTAAAAGTTGTTACTAAACACATTTATTGAAATGCTTCTTTGGTAGTGTATGTGCTTTATGATATGAGAGCAAATGATTTATGTTTCTATTTTATGTCACAGGATCCTGTGAAATCCAATGGAAAAATATTAGGATATAACATCACAGTTGAAGAAAATGGGGTCAGTGCCAAGAGACATGTTGTCCATTCTAAAGAGCACCAGTTGCATATAAAGGGGGAAAAGATGTTTATCAGAATGACTGCACACAATTCTGCAGGTGTTTCTCCTGTGGCTTCTTTAGTGGTTCCAAGATCTAGCCAGGGTATGTGAACATGTTGTCTCATTGTTCTTGTAATGAAACGTTTTGCATTGACTGTGAAGAAAAGAGTTTGTGCATGTTGTGCATTTTTTTATTTTATACCCTACCCTAAATGAATACTCTTTAGAGGTACAGGAATGAAATGATGCAATTTGTGCACATCAGTCGAATAGTTTATGATAGGATTGATGTGCAATTACAAAATTAGGAATTCAGTAGCTTTTTGTTAAAAAGAAACACTTCAAACCATAACAAACATTTAGGTGTTTTTGGGAGTTTTATTCAAAGAATTCAAAGAATTTGTAGTTACAGTTAAAGATGATCACGAGATGTGTAGTTTGTCTAATAGATGGTGACCAAACAGTGACTTTGGTAAATAAGACACATTCCTATAACACAAAGGAAGTGTTAACAGTGGGCTTTTCTTATTTTCTCATTTATTTAGCTCAAAATTGTCAAATAACCTTTAGATGAACACATGCAGCAGTACTTAACTTCAATATACAAAACATAAATCAAAACAAAAATAAAACAATATGGTGTTTTGGTTTCTGTAGCAAATCACCCTGATCTAATTATGTGGTTTTACCTCTCAGTGCTCCGAGCTGGAGCAGAACAGGTGCGCTGGTCAGTCCGAGATGGGCAGCTGTGGGTGGACTGGCTCCCACCCTCTGGTTCCAAATGGCTCTTACGTGTCTTTGAGTATGTGCTAGAATGGGTCTCGGTACCTGAAGGAAAAAGGGACTGGCAGAAAGTCTTGGCCAAAAAAAATGCCAGCTCATACAGTGTTCTGCTTAAAGGTGGGAAACTTTACATTAGAATTCATCTTGTTTGTATTTGTTATACCATATTATACATATAATATTATATATTATGTTAAATATTTTATTTGTATTTATTAATATCATGTTATTTTTTCAGCTCATCTTTGGTATATGTATGGTGGTTGTCTGACTTTAAAATCTAATTAGTATTTAATTCTAGTATTTCATTACTGTATATCAATAGTTCCTAAAATAACACCTTATTAATTACAGAACTGTCATTTGTCAGGTGGAGGATAGCATATTCTACATTAGTATTCTCATGGATATGTTTATATTGGTGTCCATTTTCAAAGAGAAACAACCTTTAAGCCAGCCTGAATGTATTAATGGCTTCATGATAAGTGTGGTTCTATTAACTATAGACTCCTTTTGACTTTACCTACTAGGTAACTTTGAGCCATTTGTACGCTACAAAATATCAGTCTGTCCAATTTATGGAGTCAAGCATTCCAACTTGTATTATAACCTACCAGGAGACAAGGTCACTGTAGAAGCCTATCTCAAACAAGGACGTACGTATCATCAGTTTGCCTCAAGCTTTTTCACACGTATTTATATGATTCAATTTCTTGAACTTTCAAATTTCAAAGTGTTTTAGAAAAAAGTAAAAATAAACTGATGTAATACATTGGTTCAAGAGACATTTGTTGAGTCTTTCTAACAAAAGTAAATGTGGATAATTCACCTGCATTAATGTACTGAACTTCTTTTAATTTGAACCCCAGCTCCTCTACGGGGCCCCTCTGTTGAAGCAACTGAAACACAGAAAAACAGTGTTCACTTGAAATGGGAGGAGATACCAGTTACCAGTCAGCGTGGATTTCTCACCAATTACACCATCTTCTATAAAACAGGAGATAATGAGCAATGTAAGAGAAATTGGTTGAGTCCTACAAAATGTTACTTTACTGCTTGTGCTTATACATACTTGATAAAGACTATGTTGGTTTAGATGATGTTGTGCAGGAACACTCTCAAGTTTGTATCAGTACTGAATGTAAAGTATAATTCATGACCTTTTGTGGCTCATAATTCAATCTGTTTGCCAGTTGTTGTTGTTAGGTCTGAGTTCCATTCACACAAGCTGACCGAACTGGCCAGTGCAAGCCGATATGTGGTATGTGTCATGGCTTCCAACATGGAGGGCTCAGTCAACGGCTCTGAGTCCATTTTGTACACGAAGTATGGTATGTACTTCGTAAAGCTTGCATTTTAATTCATGTTTTATGTATTACGTAGAAGAAGATGTAATACAACTCAGTTGTACCTTCACCTTGCATTTTCAGTGCTGAGAGATTCTAATTAAGCCTTCGTAAAATTCATCACTCCATCACAAAGAATACTTGTGTGTTACAAATGAACATTAATCAAGCTATAAAGTTTCCATGCCAAAAAAAGAGTTTCATTTCATTTCATTGAAATGTTAAGTTTCATTTCAAGCTGCAGCACTGCATAATTTGTCACTAGCAATTCATTGCATGTACCTTTGTTTGTATGATTCATGTTTTTCAATTTACACACACAACATAATGTTTTTCTTGTAAACTGTAGATGTTGGTGAACTCGAAGTGATGGTGTGCTTGGGCTTCCTGGTCTTTGTTCTTTTTATAATGATCTACTCTCTGAAGAAAAGAGAATCGTGAGTCAAGTAGCACACGTAAAAACCATATTTCTGCTGAGTTTGAAGAAGAGAACAGCGAACTACAACGCTGTAAATTAAAAGCTGAAAACAAATATTTGCAATGCAAATAAATATATTAAACAAAGCGCAAAGAACAACAAAGAGCAATAATAAATTATCTTTTTGATCAAGGTATATCAAGGTATCATTAGGGAGTTTTTTTCTAGAATTGTCTGATTGAGAGTGCAGACCACACCTTCAATAGCAGCTGGAGTAGGGATGATTCTGTGACTGTGGGTAAACTTTGGCTAGAGTTCTGTGCAGTGTCTATGATGGAAGAAGCCAGCGCCAAAAGCTGCAGGCTGCATTTGGTACATCTGTTGGTGGTACGCATGGGGTGCCTTTTCTGGATACAGCAGCTAGATAACTGGTCAGATGAGTAACCACTTGACCAGGATAGTGGTCGAACCAGTGTCGGGAGACAAAGGAATTGTTTTTGGAGGTGAAGAGGGGATTGCATGGCGTTTGGGCAGTTCTAATTTGGACAAGGCATACTAGGGGATCATATGGACTGAGAGGGGACTCAAGCTGGAAACAGGTACAGTGCTTTCCTAGTTTAGTGGTGTTGCTGTGCCTGATAATGGTTTCTGATGGGAAGTGTCCTGAGTGGAGAATGTGGAGGTACTGCAACAGAATTACTGTTGTCATTGTGAGATGTGTCGAAGCATGGAAAACACTTCCAGCCTGGCCAGCAGGTGGAAAAGGTGTGTGGGGCCAATGCATTTAGAATGGCATCCTGAGCATGCTGCATTTGGTAGAGGAACTCAGGATTCAGTGGAAGGCTGTGTCCTAAATTGAAGGAACTTGAATGGAAACTGGGTCTGTGTGTGGTGTGGAATTCAAGGTGAATGGTATGACTGTCTTAAAAAATTGTACATTCAAATAGAAAATAAAGATGCAGACTCAAGAATTAGTTCAAGAGAATAGCTGGTCTCGTCCTGTGTTGCAAGTTAAAGATAACATGCATTTGAGGCACTCTCCGAAGAATATCTGAGGGGTACACAGGAGTTTTTTATAGTTATTTTTATATACTTTTCAAGGGTGATTATGTAATCGCCTTGCCTTTTTACACCTTGATCTTTGAATATTCCACCATTATTTCCAAGTCATACATTATTTACCATTATGCAACTGATATCCAAAATACCATTACATTCCAATAAGAGACATCTAAAAAAAATTAAAAAGACTTTATCTTGCATCTGCAAGATAATGTTGATTTTATTTACCATTCTATGCCTGGTGGAGGGATGATCCACCATTACAGAGGCCTTTAGAGGCCTACCCAGAGTCCTTTGCAAACGCCTGCAAGGCCTCTACAGAGGCCCCTGCTCTGTACATAGATAATTTTATAAGGATAAATAATCTCTGTAATCCTTTATGTTTTATATTATCAATATTTCTACGTCAATGTTTAAACCCCTTTTTCCTGTAAACACTCTTTATAGGATATCTCGAGGCTGCTCTTACAATCAAATGTGAGGCAAAACGGTGAAATAAAACTTGCCTTCCCAACATTTGCCAAAGAGATGCCAGAAACGAGGGTGTAGCTGGAGGACCTTGAAGGCAGAAACAGCGTCTGCGCCTAGCGGTCTTGATGGGAGAGGTGGCATGGTTGGTGGTCTCTGAGCTCAGCTAGCCCCAAACTTGGTGGAGGGAGGGTGGTAGGGGCTGTAGGGAGGAGAGTGGGCTTGGCTGCTATATGAATAAACATGCAGGAGTTTGCAGGAAGATGCAAAGTGACTGGCATAATTGAAGTTACTGCAAATCATATTGCTGCACAGAAAGCACAATGGTTGTCCACTGTCACAGTTGCTGGAAGCGGTCAGGCGGGGGGAAGGTCTGGAAGAAAACAAGACAGAGTCGGATGGAGCATCAGAACAGTAGGAAGCTGTGATAGCAGGATACAGGGTCAATCAAATGAAGCTAAAGTACGCTGGCTTCTGGAGAATCGGTCCTCATCAGTTGTGGAGATTTTAAGTTCCATTAAGGTGGAAGGAAGGGTAGAGTTTCTGGTGTGGTCTTTCTCCCAAACTCTAGTAATTCGCTAAAATTTTTAAATATTGATATTCATGTAGAGGGTTTTTTCTGTGTTGAAATTAATTTGTGGCTTTAACAGATACAACTGTGTTAATGGCTAAAATGTGGCCTTTGTGGTTTGTCAACTTTAATTTATTTCCAGGATTAAAAATCATTTCTGGCCACACATTCCAAACCCCTCCCACAGCACCATTGCTAACTGGTCACCTGACTGTCCCACCAGGGTGAGAAAACAGTACATTTTCTGCACAGTGAATGTTCAGCATGCTTTAGTCTCTCTTACTGTTTGTGTATTCTCATTATGTACATAGGTAGCTTACTGCTTTATTGCTTTACTGGTTGCCTAGACTAGTGAACTGTACATTTATGTATTTTATAACATTATATCTTTCTTCATGTTTAT
The DNA here is from genome assembly GCF_041902795.1 of Electrophorus electricus. Lineage (NCBI taxonomy): Eukaryota > Metazoa > Chordata > Actinopteri > Gymnotiformes > Gymnotidae > Electrophorus > Electrophorus electricus. The sequence continues at coordinate 12,671,436 of NC_137515.1, forward strand.
ACTGCTCATTTGACTCAGTTTGCATTCATGGTTACCACTATTTTGTTTCCCTTAGGTGAACATTCTAAAAATAGCCAAGCTGCCTGATTTGAGCATAATGGAGGTGGGCATGTTCGATGGGAAGTCTCTGTGCGAGGAGGACAAGACAGTGCTGCCTCTCAAGAAGGATAAGTACTTCTCAGAGGAGCACAGCAGTGGCATTGGGGGCTCCTCCTGCATGTCCTCCCCACGGCAGAGCGTGTCTGACAACGATGAGGGCGACTCGTGCCAGACCACCGCCAGTACCATGCAGTATTCCTCTGTGGTAGCCAGCGGCTACAAGGGCCAGACCCCCAGCTTGCAGGCCCCTGTCTTTGCCCGTTCCGAGTCCACACAACCCCTCCTGGAGAGCGAGGAGCACCCAGAGCATCTGCTAGAGGGCAGCCGGCACTGGACAAGCGGCCAAGGCATAGAGCAGCAACAGATGCAGGAAGGAAAGTCCAGCTATAACTCTTTGAACTTCTGTCCAGTGGCAAAGAAGAAATACACACCCACTCTCACAGAGGACCCACCTGGCCTCACCCCTTGTTACATGCCACAGCAGAGTGGCCACTGATCGCAGTGAAAGGACAGTGGTACTGATGCATTTCATTGTTAAGAGTCCTGTGCTTTGTATCCAGGGACCTGATTTCACTACCACAGTCTAATGCCTGTTGTAGGTTTCTCCATTTGGTTTCACACTGAACGCTACTTATAAAAGAGAATATTTTTGGTAGAGTTGTTGTTTCAGTAACACTAGGCTTTAATAACATGTGCCTGTAAATTTCAATTTCATTTTCTGTTATCAGTGAAAATCTCTGGAAGGAAATGTTGTGTACTTCACTGCAAAATACACACACACACACACACACACACACACACACACCAGAGATCTGGGAGCTGGAGGGTCCTGCATATTGTCTTAGCTGTTACCAGGACTGAACACTTCTGGACGGAAATCTTGTTGTTAGTGTTGTTAATGTTGTTACTAGTATCTGTCACTCTCCCAGTCTGGGGTCACAGCCCCTAGTGCTCCGATTACTAATGGAATCACTATTTAGTTAGCCCTTATCATTTTGTCTATCTCTGTCTGGAAGTCCCACAGGATCTTAGCTCAGTCATTCTCCACCTTGGAGGGTCTCAGTTTGACCTCGGAACTTCCAGCCCGTACTCGGCACAGATACTCCTGTATACTATGCCAGCCACTTGGTTATAGCATTCTATGTATTCTCTGCCTGCTAGCATCTTGCATCCTGCTGTTATGTGCTGGATTGTCTCATGGGAATCTTTGCCTGCAATTGTGGTTCTGCCTGGTGAGGTAGATCCCAGAAACTTGTATTCAGAGCTCATTCCTTTTCTGCAATCTTTAGTGCCTCTGTGCAGTCTTTCAATCCAGCCCTTCATATATATATATATATATATATATATATATATATACACACACGTATGCGCACGTACGCGTGCAAGTCTATGCAGCCGTGGGGATTAAATAGAGTGAGATCAAAAAGGGAAAGGTATGGGTGATTAATGAAAAAGTGGGTGATTGGACCAGGGAAGTGAATGGGTAGTATGATTGGTGGATGTGGTCTGTGAGGGCTGACTGGGTACTGGCTGGGGTGTGACTTTTTTATTTGATAAATCCTTAGAATGTATGCATAAATGTTGCCTAGTTTACATGTTTTGAGGCCACAAGTGATTTTTTTAAACAAATGCATGAAGAGGTTCACCACGTTTCTAAATGTGTTTTTATCCAAGCATACCTTCATTGATTGGGCTTTTGCCCAAAAGTTTGTTTCATCATGCATTTGGACTGACATCTTGGTAGAATTTCATTGACATTAACACTTTTGAAACCCAGCCCACACACCTCTGGAAGTATCATAAGCCATACCTTGCAGTACAAGTAAACATTAAAATATAACAAAATGGTGAACATTATTTGTCAAATGCCATTGCACTTTTTGCCATGATGTTCATATTCGGGCAATAAGAAACATTTTTATAATAAACAGCAATGTGAATTTTCTTTTTGGTCTGTGTGTGTAAAAGAATAAAATAATCAACATATATTTATTGGTATTTTTTATAATGTAACATCAGAAAGATTTTTAATGCAAGCATTTTCACATGCATCTTTTTCCAGGACGGAAATCACTGAATACAGATATAACACTCTGCAATAACCCTATGAGAAATAAAGGCTTACTCATGAGAAATGCACTTAAGTGCATTAGTCTGTTATGCTAAGTGCTTGAGAGTGCACTAAGCACCAACTTTGGAAGGATGCAGCAATACTGGTGACTAGCCTAAAGTTGCCATTAAACACCCATAAATGACCATTTTGCAGCAGAATCCACAGCCAACAATGCCGTTCATACATTACATTCAAATCTAGGATGCCATTTTGTGTAACTATTGTAGCATTTGTGGATGGTGTGTTTTGTGTAACTATTATGTGCAAGACAGAAGAAGAAAACATGGTAATATTCAGGTTATGTTGGTTACAATCTAACTTCTCTGCCAATACCTGCCAGATATAGGAAGGGAGATAAAGGCAAATAATGAAGCATTATAATCATCATAATCTAGGTCCAAATAACAAGGACAAAATATGTCAAATAACTGCAAATACTCCTCTTTTTACTTGCTTTCACGTTTACCATGTTCAAACGCATCCACTGCAACATATGTGGTATCTGCGGTTTCATTTTGGAACTTTTGTTTCAGTAGCATCTCTGTCTCCTCTGAAGGACAAGGCTTCACGGGACCTTTCCTGGGTGACTTCACGGGGCTCATCACGGTGGTTTGGTTTCTGTAAGAAGACTGAGAAAGGCGTAGGGGACAAACTCCAGGTGTATGGACATCCGTCAATGGAAAAATCTGGGATGTTTCCCGTTTTCCACCAGATGGCAGTTCCATTATAATAGGAGAGCTGGCCAGAACCATGTTTTCTGGCATTGAGGCCTCAAGCTTTAGCTCTCTTCTGCTTGCTGGGGAGATGCTGACTGCCTCAGTGTCTAGGTGACATCGGAGAATCTTCTCAGTGTCACAGACCCAAGGCATTGTTAGGGGGTTCCAGTTCTGGAAACAAAACCCATCATGAGCATATTCATAAAAAGACACTTCCTGCAGAAACAAGGTTTGCTATAAACATGTGGTAGATACAAAGAAAATAAGGACCACCGTTCTATGACACTGTGAAGACCATACAGTCAATGAGCTAAATCGAGGATTGGGAAACTTCTCACTCAAATATTTCTTCCTCCTGTAGAGGCAATAGGAAATTATTAGATCGTGGAAATCTGCTAGTTCTATGGATAAGTAATCAACTCAAAGAAACGTACGGGTGTTGCAGGGGGAAAGGAAAACTCACATCATCACACTGAGTACTACAAACACAGGGAGCAGGGCCAATGTCAGGCAGTATGCAATGAGTGTGGTAAGGGAGGCTCCACCTGGCAAAGTCAATGTTTTAGACACGTCTGTCTAATGTTCATATTCAATACTGCTATACGTGAAGTCAGTCATCTGTTCATTAATCATAAACACATGTCAAACCAGGATAATCCTCTCTTTAAAAGATTGACAAGACAATTAAATTTACTACTGTGAAAAGTAAAGTTAAAAATTACCATATAGCTTAGTTGAGAATTGTTTAGTATCACTATTCGAGGAAGAAGCCATTGAATTGGCTACGACATAGACGGCGTAGACTGTGCTGGGCCGCAGGTCATCCAGGATGACACTTCGTTGTTTTTTACTCACAGTCACATCTATTCAAAAAGAGGGCTCACTGTACAACCAAATCATAACACCCTTGTGCAAAATGACATTTTTGCAAATGCAACAAAAGACACACTGGACTTACTTCTGGGTTCGGGGTCATCTTGGGCTTTGAAAATCACGGTGTAGTTCACAACCAATGCACAACACTCAGTGCGTGATGCTGGGACCCACTGTATCTCAGCATTTTTGTCACTAATCCACGTCACCCTAACTTCAGACACTTTTGGGGGCACTACAGGGAAGAGGAGGATAAATTCAAATGTACAAAAGCGAGGCTGAATTATATAATGAATTACAGGCCTACTTCTGAGCAAAGTGATCTGAAATTAACTACCAGCTCCGATATGTTACTCACTTCCTTCTTGAATGTATTCATCAATTCTGACTTCATCTCCAGGTCCATCCTCATAAATTGGGCTCACAGATATGGTGTAGAGAGTTAAGGGCTCACCTGTTGTTGCAAGCAACATTATTTTTACTTCTCAGTTATAAACATAGAATTAAAAATTGGCACCATTTCCTAAGTGCAACTACCTTGTACAGAGAATTGCGTTTCCTGAGTTTGCTGCCACAAAAAGTCTTTGTCTGTACTGTTCCAGACAATTATGTAGCCACTGACAGGAGATGGAGGCTTATCCCAGGTGACATGAATTTCACCATCCTTGGCTAGCATGCTGACATTACGAAGCGGAGGGAAATCTAAATCTGACCAATTGAACATGAATGAATTCAAAAGGCCACATGTGAAATAATTTGAATCCGTTTCATATATTATCCAAATCATCAAACCTTCTGCTGTGCTTGGTATGTCAATGAAAGCTTCGGTGAGGTGGGTGTTATTATGGAATGCAGCTACAGACAATCTGTGTGAATTGCCATCCAGTGTAATAAAGGTATGATTCTCGGAGGGCTTGAAACTTGTAACAAAGTTTGAGCTGTAAGTGTGGTCAAAGAGACGATACTCATCAAAAGCATTGCATGATGCAGGGACTCCCTGAAAGAAAGGGAAAGCGCATGATGTGAAGATTGTATTTGATAACGGTTGTGAGCACTAGAAACTTTTGTTGTCTTACCTTCCACATAAGGTGCACTGATCTTTTCTCTTTGTCAGATAACACACTTTTAGACCTCCACAGCTGAACATGACTGACTTAATAGAAACAAAATGACATTTGTTTTACAAAATGGCATCTTTCTATTGCAATTAAGAAATGTATCTAAGAAACTATATTAGGGTTAGAAAGACAAAAGGTATCTTATTACCATTGATATAGGTGAGAACTGAAACATTTTGACTGCATGCACTCCAGATTGAGCCTTTTAACTTGCAACACACTGAGATTGTGTAGTTGGTACAAGGTTTCACTCCAGTCAGTAAATAAGGACTTTTTGAGGCAACTTTCACAGGTTTAACAGGCTAAAAGGCATATGAGTAAGGTAAAAATGAACAAAGATAGAGCATTGTTATAAATGTATACCATTTAGATTACCACCTTCACAGAGGGTACACAAGCAATTAAAAACCTCACTTTTTCAGTGCATAGTAAGGTGTGTTCATTTGTTTTCTTTGAGCAAAATACTGATTTTATTGGCATTTCCATCATAACTTTTTTTCCATCCAAATTCACTATTTTAATACTTTGCACTTGAGCAACAATACTTAGTAATAGACTTACAACATTGAGGTAGAATGTACTATTTTATCTATTGATAAAAACATTAGTTATGTCATTGTACAAAAAAACAGAAGCAGTAATTCCACAAGATATTTGGGTTAAAGACAAAAACAAAATGTTTATACAGAACACATGGAAGGCAATTATTCAGGAATTCATGACTCACCTCAGTATATGAATCTCTTTCATGATCAGTAAAATGTATTTCACAATCTGTTTCAAATTTTCTGAATTCAATGTTTTCCCAATTCACTCTGAGATAAGTCAATTCAAGTTCCACATGAACATCTGGTGGATCTATTTTAACTAAAGGAAACAGTGCATTTAACTCGCTCAGTTGTACAGTTGACGAAAAATTCAAAGTCACTTAAAGAGTGTAGTCCACTAACAGTTCCATGCAATTTGACCAGTCTAAAGCAGTTCTATAAACAGGAACTGTTCAACTAGTGGATGAGAAGTTACCTCCCCTCCATTGTCTATGTGTAACAATTAATCTAACAGTGACAGCAATAACACCAAACAATCTACAATACACATTACATATAATCAAGGGCTGTGTTCGGTCATACTTGTGTTTTGTACACAAAGTAAATTCTAGTAAACACTTTGCTTAGTGTGTACCTGTTAGTGCACAAGTACCAAGTACAGGTAAAAGCACTGCAAACAAAATCTACTTAAGGTCTGAAAAAAGGAGAGTCAGGATACTTAAACTGTTGAATTAATATTGAGTATCTGCTACTCACCAATTGACCAAACATCATCATAGGTAACTTTATCTGACAAAGCTTTCCCAACTGGATTCTCAGCCGTCACTGTTATAGTAATGCTTTTACTTAGTAATGGACCCCTTTCATCAGCAAATGTGCAGGATTTTTCTCTAGATATGCAGGTTTTCTCCTCTGAACCTCTGTGGAAAAACACCACATATGCATGTAGAGATAATAGTTACTCATAAGAAAGACAAACACAAAGGGTCGGGCATAATTATTTTTAAAACAATATATTAAACATGATTACCCCTTTCCTATTTATACAATATGCAGTTAACTTTTAATTCATGTACATCATACATTATCAGGACCAAAACAAGCCATTTTTATTTCTACAGCACTTACAAAGAGCACTTTTGTAAGTTGGTCTGGATAAGAGTGTCTGCCAAATGCTATAAATGTATAGCAGTATGAAAAGTACATAAAATTTGAAGATCACATTTATTTTTTTAGTAACCTTCTACATATGGGGTAGTATGTATCAAGAACAAGGAGTGCATTAATTACACAGTTCACACTCAAGTCCATCAAAGCTAATCTTATATTGCAAAATTACTTTTGTGGAAATACATGCAGTGGTATTAAGCTTTATGGCATTTTGCCACATTTCTTCAAAATATTTAATATTGTTTTACATACGCATTATGGTATATGGAAGGTCATAACCATGTAAAAAATAGTATCATTTTACACAAATCCTTAAATAATATTTTTACAGAACTTTTGCATTTGGAATTGCAGTTAAAACAAGAATTAAACTACATCAAAAAGTTAACTTACTGTTTCATCAAAACTGTGTAGTTAGTATTCTCTGTATGATCAAGATCCCAATTACAGGTGATTATACATTTAATCAGTAAAGAATCAAGTTTTCCAACACATGAGACATTTTGGGGGTTGCTGAGAACATCTGAGAGATCCATCAGTGTAGAGATTAGCATTTTTATGTTTAGCATATTAACAGAATGCAGAGAAAGTCAGATCCAAAGGTGTTTCCATAAGATGTTTTACTTACAATATGAAGTAAAGATGACACCACCCAGAATGTCACCATCTAAAAGGCATTCTATTACCCCTCGTGCCAGTGAGAAGTTTCCAATGGAAACTGAGGCAAAGCTGGAGTTGGAGTCATAATAATGTTTTGCTATCCTCTGATTGTTGAGGGTCCAGTAAACTCTGCTGGTATTAAAAGTATTTTTATTGTGGCAATTACTGTTCGGCGACGCTTTCAATGACACTATTATGTCTGATCCATATATGATGTTTTGGTTCCCTGGAAAAACTTCACATAATTCTTGTCCTGGAAGGGGATAAGAATGACCGTAAATAGCAGATATTGTGTTATGCATACAGACACTAGCCGCTTTATTAGAAAAACAAACATACATGCACTAGTTTCTCTTATAGGTCGATTTTGTAGGTTTACATTTACAAACTGCTGGCATGCACAATTGTTAAACCAGCGCACAGGACCACTGCTGATATAAATCATCACCAAAGCAGTGACCCACTGTAGCTGGAAAGTAGTTGCTGAACAGGCATGGGTGTAGCCGGCACAGTAGTTACTGGATATGTGCCAGCATCACTGCTGAGCTGATACTAGCCTGGCAAAAATAAACAAACAAATAAATAAATAAATAGAATCACATTACATTGGTGTGCTGAATTCCGATTAAAAATATATGCCAACTAGTTTAATGAGTTGTAAATGTAAAGGTCGGGCCAGGTGGTCATAGCCTTGGGTCTTCGACCACAGCCTATACCACCCACAATTTGCCTGCTAGTTCTTTTTTCCTCAAAACTATTTCCTGTAAACCGGACAATATACATTCCGTTAAATGGCAGCTAAAAGGCTATCTGTAGCCTAAGTAAACTTGACTGACTGGGTAAAGAGATAAAACAAACTCACCTGTACAAACCACTTGAAGCACTAGAACCATGACAAGCGGAGAGGTCTGCATTGTTTTTAAACCTACTTTGCTATATATAGGGGGAAAAAAGGTTGGTTGCGGGCTTCCATGACAGTAGAATACGTGGTATCTATAACAAAGTTATGTACAATTAGCTTTTAACGAAGCCACAAGCTGAGAAACTTTAAACCCATGCATTAAATCAAACGTCGTCATTCCGCTTACTTACCCTCGAAGCAAGTTTCGTTTGTGGTCACTAAACGTTGATCCTCATCAGGCTGCTTTACAACAAAGGTAACAGAGCCTTGAGAAGGGTGGTCATCACGCCGTAATTTACCCTCATTCTTTATCCGTGATGTTGTTTGCCACGCGAACAAATTACGAATAACAAAATGCATCAATGGAAGCGCATGTTCTAAGACCCGCGTTTTGACCGTTGCGACACCAACCTGCAAGTCGGGATATGAGGAAATAACGCCTCCCGTGTTACAAAAGCCAAGCTGTTACCAATCGATTATTTAAATAATTCGAGATGCGTTGCAGCTGTATTAAATTGGTACGATGCCAATATCGCTGCTCAGGCCTTTAAATTGTATAGAACAAAGGAATCCCACATTTAAGCATTAATTTGATGTGTAAACGACTTTATTTCACAAGCCCCATCTGCAAACCATTTTTTGTTCAACTTGTACCGTCAGAAAAACACTGAAGACCAAAAATCAAACTGGAAACAGCCTGGCACAAAAGAACCGGGGTATACAAGGTCACGTGATTGGTCCATTTTAAAGTTCTAAATTAGTGCAAATCCACTCATTTTCAAAGAAAAATATACCCGGGTACGCGTACACACACAGTAAAGTGATTCATCCCAGAACTCGGGCAAAAATCTACACCCATTACATTTATTTATGAAGCCAAAACATGCAAATCAAACCAACAGCTTTTTCCAAGGCAACTCTTTTCGAGTGCCTAAGTGTTAGGGCCCTCCACAAATCTAAATGCGTGCACCTAAGCAGATTCTTAACATAAGAGATATATATATATATATATATATATATATATATATATATATATATATATATATATGAACACAAACATCAGAACAAAAGGTAAAAGGTAAGCACATGTAGATCTACTCCCATTCTTCGTCATCAGCTGCTGCAGCACTTTGCATAGCCGGTTGGGTTGCCCATTCCTTCTGAAAAGAGCCACCCTGTGAGCACAAGGTCAAATTTAGGCACTTCTACAGGGTACCAAAGCTACCAAGTACAAAATCCAAACTTAAGTATAGATTTCATTACATAAATCTGTGTCTATTATGGCAGCACTAGAGAAGTGCAAGGCTAGAGAATATCCACAAAGGGCCAATATGACGACAGGTTTTCATTACCAAGCAGCACACCCGATTCCCTTATTTAAAATCAGATGGTCTCAACACGGATTGGGTGTACTCCAGCTCACTTCTCCACCAGTGAGAGAGTACAGTTAAAAAGGGCAACAATGAGTCATCTGGCATGTCAAACTATGCACGTACCTTGCGAGTGTCTATAGAGGCAAACACCTTCCCATGTGGGTTAAATCCTGTGGTGCCATGTGCACTGAATGCAATTTCCTCCAGCCATGAAGGAACATCCTGCTGTGCCTGAGGAAAAGAGGAAGCGGCTGACCTTGAACCTTTTGTACGTGCACAGATGGTGCAACTATAAATTGTCTCATTGGATGGAGGTACATTTTAAAAACAATAACAAACCCCTGACAGGACTTTGACCAGCGAGCGAGCCAGTGGAGTATCAGGCTCTGGGTCAAAGAAGGAAATGGCTCTTCCCGTGTTTCCACAGCGGCCCGTTCTCCCTATGCGGTGCACATACTCCTCAATGTTGTTAGGCAGGTCAAAGTTCACCACATTCTGGACATGCTCGATGTCCAGCCCTCTAGCAGCGACAGAAGTAGCCACCAGCACAGGACACCGGCCTGTGCGAAAGTCACTGAGGGCCATTTCCCGCTCCCGCTGTTCTCGGTCACTGCAAAAGATATATATATTCTTCGGGTTGTTTACGTCATGCTCAGAGCCACCAAAATTTGCTTAGAACATTTTAGTCAATAAGTGAGATGGTCTCTTCAGATTGATAAAGGAGCCTGGAACACCAAAAGGTCATAATATGCCCTGCAATAGCAAACTATGCAACCTCTATCTGGCAGACACCGACAGGTGTGCTGGTTGGAAATTTCTGAGGGTATGCCTGGGTAACAGCGGGAAAAATTATTATTTTTTAAATTCAGTTTACATTGAGCATTCAAAAAAAAGTAACAAGTCTAAATCCCCATCACTCCAATTCTAAACATTCTGTTCAGAATAAGCCAGATATAAGTGGGCTGTTTTCAAGCCATTTGCATACAGCTGTAATAGCCACACAAATATCAGCAACTGAAATTCTCAATAAATTGTCAAACATGTCAAAAAACACGTCAAACGGATCAGAACCCCATCAGTATAGTCTGAGAGTAATTTCTATAGCCATATTTTCAATTGTATAGCAATACATAGAAAGTGAGTATGGGGAACATGACAGCAAATTTCTCTCCTGGTTACCTTTACAGCATTTTCTCCTAAAATTAAGTTTAAAGCATTACATGCACCTACCCGTGAATGCTTGTAGTTGGCACTTTCTCCTGACAGAGAAACGTCGCAATGAAATCTGCACTTCTTTTGGTTTCAACAAAAACCATTGTCCGTTCCATCCCTGAGGTTACAATGGCAGAACAAAACCTCCAGGCTACCAACCATGCACAATCACTTTATATGCAAAACAAGACCCTACTGCATTTCCAGAATTAAAAAAAAGTTATGTATGGATTCAGTATGATTTTTAAAAGAGAATTGTTATATGGAAATATGGGATTTGCTAGCATCAATTAGCCAAAGTGACCTTGCAAGTCTGAAGTAGGGAGTCTGAAATTTAAATAAATAAAATCTAGGTGGCAAGAGCAGATATTAGAATATCAAAAGGGCCAGCTGCTCTTTGAATGTGACTATGCTTTGAAAAACTTGAGCTGGTAAAATCCATGCATACCTGTGGTCTTTAGTAGCTCCAGCAGCTGCTCTCTTTTTAAGTACTGTTTCACTTGAAAGATCTGCTGCTCCACATCACTGCAAGCTCCTCCCACCACCCCCACAGCCAGAAACAGATAGTCTACCTTTAGGAAATCAGCTGCCAGCCTGTCAGGATACACATTACAGAAATTATGCAAACTTGTGTCAGCTGCTTTGAGGCTAAACCGCATTTCCTCAAACTCAGACAACTGACTACTTTAGTTAGACGCTCAGCCAAACATCAGAAAAAAAGAACATGCACAGAGAGAGGTTCCTACTATTGAGACTCAATAGTCCATATTTACACCCTCCCTCAGCTTCCATTGCTCCTGAACTAAAGAATCAAACATTGGATCTCTCAGATCTATGCAGTTAGGATATTACAAAACTGCAGAATATCCAGGAACATCTTGGAGATATTACTTTTAACTAGGGATCCACAAAGACAAGTCACTTTTACTGCTCAATCACTGGGGTTTTAGCATCCAATCATAGAAGCAATTCAGAGGTCTGTCACCTTTGAATATCCTCTGGGTATGTTGCACTGAACATCAAGGTCTGCCGCTCTTCTTTAGCAGGCATTCCTGGAAAGCCCACCAGCCTCCGCATGTCCGGCTCAAAGCCCATATCCAGCATCCGGTCAGCCTCATCCAGGACCAAGTATCTGAGCTTACTCAGTCCAACCTGAAGAACACCAAACAAACAATGCCAGATGTATGCCAAGAGCATTAACATCTTTTCCCTTATAAATACATTTACTTTCATGCAGTTATTTAAATGTGCTGCTAAAAGTCTGGTTGGTCAGAAAGCATTGAAAGGCAACTACATTTCAGCTTCTGAATAAATTTACCCATCAAATATCACTTCAAAATAAAAATACCTTTCCACGACGAATAATGTCCAGTAATCTTCCAGGGGTCCCACACAACACGTTGCAACCCTTCAACACCTCCCGAATTGTGTATCCAGTGCTTGTACCTCCATAAACAACGACAGGACGCACGCAAGTTCTACAACACATTCATAAGTGTTTTTCAGCCATGTGCTTCAAATGATTATATTGCACTCAATACTGCATCAGGAGAGACTGGCAAGGAAAATATTAAAAAGGACCACCAAGTTATCCTGCAAGAAAATACAACCATGTATTCAGTTAAAATTAGTGATTTAAAAACAGGGGTTTATACACATTAAGCCACTATAAAGGGGATTGGGTGAAGACATTAGTTTGTACCCATATGCAAACTTGCGGGCCTCCAGATAAATCTGATTGATCAGTTCTCTGGTGGGTGCCACGATGATTGCTTCAGGTTCCTGCATTTCACTGAATTTGCTGGCTGGCACACCATCAGTCATCAGCTGCTGCAGAATGGGCAGCAGGAAGGCAGCCTAAGGAAGGTGAAGGGGGGAAAAGAAGTAAACAATACTGGCTTAGTGTGATGGCGCTACCACACAGACCATTTGCTTGGTTTTAGCTACTTAGGATGACGCAATCCTCATGAGACCACTTCTGGAACATGAGTAGCATGAATTAAACATTTTTACAACTTTGTAAAAACCTAATGGGGCCCAAGCATGAATAATATTGTGCATCAGTCAGTACAAAGAATTAAATAGATACGATTTACACAACAGTAGAGGGGGGTCCCAAGGCTGTTCTGCATAAAGGAACACTAGGAATAAACGATGCTCCTGCTTATTTTCCAAGTGAATACTCACTGTTTTCCCCGATCCAGTCTGTGCACAAGCCATGAGATCTCGTCCAGCAGATATAATCGGAATACCATGTTTCTGAACTGGAGTGGGCTTCACATATCCTGATTTTGAGACATTTCTGTTGAGTGACTCACACAGTCCTGCCTCCTGAAATGTCTAGAAGCAAAAAAAATAAAATATTGGTTCTTTCAATTTCTTACCAAGTTAATCAGTTTGGTTCAAATGAAACACACAGTGTCATTATGATGGGAGTGTGGGGTTGAGAAAGAGGACATGAGTGGGGGAAATGTCATCACCCACCATGATGGCCTTGGGAGGATTGCTTCCACTAACATCCACAAGGATATCATCATATTTATCAAAGTTGATTCCTGTCTCATAGTGGAAAAAAATAGAACCCTCCTCCTCTGGTGGTGGAGGCGGTACATAGATGACCTTGGGCCCTGCGACACAGAATTAAGGAGAACAAAGATTAATTAATGCCTTAGTGCAGTTTAGCATCAACAGTTCTAATTGTAATAATACTCCAATCCAAAACAGGGTCCTCACATTGTCTTAGGTTCTATTGGACTAAGGAATCCCTCACCTGCATTCAAATCTCTCTCTTCGTCCATCTTTGAACCTGGTTAATAAAGGACAAAAAGGAACAAATGCAATAGGATACAGAAAAGGAGAGGAAGCCCACAAAAGGTAAAAATATTTTAAGACAGGAACCAACCCTTGGAAAACACCTCCTCATTCCGTCCTCTGTAACCTACATGATTAAAAACACCAATTTATAATTCTAATGTGAAATGAACACCTTTAAAAGAACACTTCACACAATTTAAAATATATGTCTGATGCTCTGAAAAATTTAATACAAATGTTTATCCAAGATGACCTCACCGCCACCTCCCCCAAAACCTCTTCTGACTTCTACACCTCCAGCTTAAAACAATAGGCAGAAACACTTTCAGTAGAATCACAGATATAGTCAAGAAGCACGCCAGTAGCTCATTGGATAGGAGACTTTACTCTGTACCAGCTAGCTTATCCTGTCTGAAAGCACTATGCCCTCCTCTGTGCCCATGACTGCCCCCAAAACCACTGGTTAAACCTAATGATAATTAGCCTTACACATTTTTATAGCAGCAAGTTCAGAAAAAACCTGCACTTATCTACTGTGAAAAACGTTAAACTCGACCATTACCACTGCAATTTTCATCAGCCTCTAGCAAGGGAAAAAATTTATTTTCTGGCATCCACTGAACAAAGTCAACAATTAACAAGTCAGAAGAATTACCTGTATGGAAGGCATCCCTAAATCCTCCTCTGCCTCTAGGTCCCCTGCCTCCTGGATCAAGGTAACAAGAATAATCAACACAGATAAACAGATTCCTGCCTCATCTCACCAGCTCGACTGATTACTTGCCTCTACCTCCTCTTTCCCCGAGTCCATCTCCACCATTAAATGAGCTGCTTCCATCACCTATACAGAGCACAGCATCATGAGCATGCCCAACAGATACAGCAGTTACAGACAGGGCTATACCATTATCAGGAAATCCTAACCCTCACTGGTGATTCACAATTTCCTGCATTTATATATTAAATAAAACTACATGTGCAGAGCATGTGTTTATCTGGGATAGTTTCTGCACACTCTCTGGATAACTAAATAATTCAGTGTCATTTTATGGGTTACATGTGCACTAACCAAGAAATCCCTCATGTGTGCATGTAATACCTTGCAAAGAAAAAGGTATAACGGCGCACCTGAACTGAAGCCCTTGAAACCTCCACCACCACATCTAGAGCCCCAACCTAATGTTGAAGACATTTGGAATTGTTTCAGAAAAGAGCCAGATTCATGCTACCACACAATTATGACTCATCATGAATTAGGCTCATAGGATACCACCAGCTCACTCACCCCTGTTTCCACCTTGGAACCCAGACCCACCACCACTGGTTTTCCAAGAGCTGTTATTGTCTACAACCCACAAAGCACATCAGACCCTCAAAGGCATGATTAAGTCTAACAATCCATGATGGTTTAGTGCTTATTTGGTCTTTCCAAATGTTTTGAAAAAAAATTACTGATCAAATACTACCATTGAAGGTGCTTTTGAGACCATTTTGGCAGTCCCCACTGTTCCAAGAGCTCCCAGCAATTCCTAGAAAACAAAATCAAATGAAACATTGCACTGTGACATTGTGAAATGTGAAAAATGTTAAATATTTTACTACAATAATATGCATTTATGTATTACATACATCAAGAGGAAGACAAGCATTTGTGAATAATGCACAAACACTGAAGGGATAATAGCAGAGAATAAAAAATATGGAAGATTTATCTGGGAATCCAATGAAGTGTATTTACCAAAACTTGTGTTGTCCACAATTGGGCTCTGTGGAGGATGGAAGAAAAACACAAAAAACACACAAACAAGAAAGCAACAGGTCACCAAGAACTTTAAAAAAAAAAAAAAAAAAGCAAACATGTCTGCATCTGAAATAGATCATTTCTAAAAATCTCCCGTATAACTTGTGTTTTCACTGATGTTGAATAGCACTACCACAAATTTAGAAAGTAATACATTTGACATAGAAAAGTATAAAGTGTATCGTATAAAACATTACCTCTAATATTTTTTGATAAGCTCCACAAATAACTGACATGGCTTAGACCATGTCAGTGATGGCTTTTTGTTTAAACATTAGCCTTTTAGCAGTTTTTGATAACTGCGTTACTAAGACATGTATATTAAACGCAGCAGTAGCAAGCTGCTTTTTTATTCTTTTATTCAGCATAGCGTCTGCCTGTTCAATACTAGCAACCTAACCTGACATTGACAATTGACTAACGCATTAGTTAAGAGCTAGCTACCTGCTCTTCTTCCCATTCGTCCATGGCTGCTTACTGGAGATGTGAACTGAAAAATTAAAAAAAATTAAAAAGACGTCATGTAAAAATATAGCTGTATGAATTTTTATGGTTGACATTTGGGGGAAACCCCTACTATTTGTTTGCAGGTAGGCTAACTAGGTTAGCTAGCTAGCCATCAGTTAGCTATGACACGCCACATAGCACGCGGACCAAACTAGGACAGCTAGCAAGAAACAGCTACTTGGCGTAACATGTGCAATTGGGCGTGATTGAAATTGCCGTTTTCCTGTCCATTTTGTTTTAGAAAGCAGCAAACACAGTGTGGCTAGCTAAATAATTAACCTAACTAGCGGGTAGCTAACTATATTTATGCAAGAACGCCCTAGCGTTTATAATCCCAATTTTTGATGTCACAATTTAACCGGACAGTGGCACACAGCATGACATTGTATTGTAGCTAGCTAGCCAAATAACAATGTAATGCTTATTTAATGGTCCATAAATAGCAAAACGCATCAACCATGATAAAAGTAGCTATACATATTTTAAGTTACTTTGGCGTGCGATGATAATCTTCCACAGGAATTCTGAACTTTAACCTAGTTAAGGCTAACTAGCTAGTTTCATCTTAACATCGTCGAGCAGTTAACACCAACTTCCTTCTGCGCCAAGACCAGCTCGTTAATTTGCTAGTTAGCATTACGACTTACATTAAAAAATAACTGATATGCACAGTATTGTTTCATTATCAAGTTTATAAAGCAAATGCATAGGAGCTAGCAAGCGAAATTAACTTAGAATCAGTCCGTTAGGCATCGTGCTCAAATTTTGAAATTAGGCGTTTATAATAATGTGCCTTAAATTTAAGTCAAACAAATTATTTCGCCATTAAACTACAGTATTTGCGTTACGTACACAAACAGTTTACACACCCGTACATTTAAACCCTAAATCCTCGAAACAGCCTTTAAACGTGCTCACACGGAAAGAGTGGATCGACGAAAAGGACCGAAAAAAGCGATGAGAAGACCAATAATGGGCGGGAAACGGATTTGGAGGCGGGAGGGGGTAGTTGTGTTAAGTAAATACCTGGGTAGGGTATCTCCAAAGCTTCATGAAGTAGCTGGAGTATTACGCGAAACACTTTCACACACACACACACACTCACTCTCCCTCTCATGTTTAAGACGATCATACATCGCTGCGATTTTGGGAAACGGGTCCCTGATTTGTTTCAGAATTAGAATTAGTCTATTGGCCAAGTACGTTTCTACGTACCAAATTGAAGCGCTCACAGGTGTGCAAATATTTTTAAGTGCTATGTAATTGACCTAGATAAAAGATATGCAGTAGAGTCACAATGCAATGAGTTTATATCAGGGGGACAGGTTTTGTTGATGAGGCTGGCTACAGCTGCGAAAAAAAACAGCTTGTGACGAGAGGTTTTGGTCAGAACAGCTGACTTCGACCTCTTGCCAGAGAGAAGTGGGAAGTGTTTTTTAGTTGCTATGTCCAGGGTGTGAGGAGTCAGTCATAATCTTGCTTGCTTGCCTTAGTGTTCTGGAGGCATGTAGGTCTTGGAAGCACAGTAGCTTGCAGCCAATCACCCTCTTAGCTCAGCAGATGATGCTGTGCAGTCTGCCCTTGTCCGCGGCAGTAGCTGCGGTGTACCAAATGGTGATGGTGTAGATGTGCATAATCAGTGGTTTTGGCAGGCTGAACTGCTACTGGAAGTGTATTCCTTGCTCTGCCTTCTTCCCAGTGAGGTATATAAAGTAAAAATATAAGGGCTAAATTTACACACAAAAAACCCCCAAACATACAACAACAAAAAGGTCCCAAAGGAATGTTGAAAATCAGCAATTTTGAGATGAAAGGAAAACACATAATTAGCCTTAACTGACCTGTTAACTGTTGGTGGAGCACATGGACCAATCAGAAATGCTAATTTCAGTGAAAGGGGCAATGGTTCACATTCATTCACTCAGTGAATTTATTCCAGAGAAATAGAAGGTTTCAGACAGAGGTCCTTCATCAGCTGTGCATGTGAAGTTCTTCGTATTCATGAGCATAGATTCAAGTACAGTTGAACTTCTCACCCTAGGGTTTTCTTTCGTCTGCCAAGATCTCCTCCCCGATACATCCACCCACCCACACACATAGTTCACCCAGTGTCTCCCCCAAACTGTTTTTGTTATAAATGTATTTTTTCCATGTTGAACCCGGTTGCCTGAATTGTTGTCTTTGTTAAATTGTTTTAACTTGGTCAGAACCATTATTAACTAAAGCCTTCATAATTTAATTAAGTTATTAATATTATCATCAGTAGAATTGACTGTAAAAGTTTGAATTGGTTGATAAGATTAACAAGTAGTTGGCAATTTAGTGCTATTAAATTGCAGGTAATTTTATGAGATTACTTTAACTTGACCAGCACCTACAGATAAGTACTGCTCTTACAGAAATACTCTTAGTTTTAGTAACTTTCCACTTAAGTCTGGGAGTTTTTAACAATGCTCTTTATGAATAATGAAAAAATAAAAAATCATAATGCAGAATAAACAAATTTCCATCACAGTCATAACAGTCTGGTCAGTTTGCATTAGCTCTGGGGTGGCTTCAGCCTGAGCATCAATCACCTTGTTTGCTAAAAATGAATTGAACACAAAAGTTCATGGTCTCTGCTTCAGCATTCACCATCATATTCAGTTTCTTCTCCAATAAGAATCAAATTTTAAACAAAACCTGACTAAAAATGTAATATTTTACAATTAATATTTCAATAGTAGAAGTGCAATCTTGTAGTAGAAAAAGTTCCTTTTTCAGTGCTGAACTGTTCAGCTTTATATCAGTAGCAGCTCAGCTTTGTTACTGTTCATCATATTTGTCACACATTGATATTAATGGATTTTGCATAGGCTAATTACAAAAGATGAACAGGCATGTTAGTACCATGAGATCTGATTAATTTTTTACTCACTCAGAGTTGTATTGGTATTGACCTTTTCCAGTGTGTCCACCTGAGCTTCTGCAGTCATTATCTTGAATAGCTGTCTTCCAAATGTTTAAATAATTAAATCAATATCAACAGATGTTCTTATACACCAGAATTAATCTGTTTAGAAGTGCATGGCCAAAATACAACATAGCAAAACTAATTTTAAATAAAATATGCATTATATATATATATATATATATATATATATATATATATATATATATATTTATTTTTCATATATGATATATATATATATATAGTTTAAATATATTACAGGTCCATCCCAATAAATTAGAATATCAAAAAGTCAATTTATGTCAGTAATTCAATTCAAAAAGTCATTTCATTATATAGATTTATTACACACAGAGTGATCTATTTCAAGCATTTATTTCTTTTAATGTTGATTATGGCCAATGAAAACCCAAAAGTCAGTATCTCAGAAAATTCGATTATTATATAAGACCAATTCAAAAAATGATTTTTAATACATACATGTTGGCCTACTGAAAAGTATGTAGAATACTTGGTCAGGGCTCCTTCTGCATGAATGACTGCATCAATGCGGTGTGGCACTGTTGAGGTGTTGTGGAAGCCCAGGTTGTTTTGATAGTGGCCTTAAGCTCATCTGCATCGTTGGGTCTGGTGTCTCATCTTCCTCTTGACAATACCCCATAGATTCCCTATGGGGTTTAGGTTAGGTGAGTTTGCTGGCCACTCAAACACAGTGATACCGTGGTTATTAAACCAGGTGTTGGTACTTTTAGCAGTGTAAGCACATGCCAAGTCCTGCTGTAAAATGAAATCCGCATCTCCATAAAGCTTGTCAGTTGAGGGAAGCATGAAGTGCTCTAAAGTGTCCTGGAGACGGTCACGCTGACTTTGGACTTGATACAACACAGTGGATCAATACCAGCAGATGACATGGCTCCCAAAACCATCACTGATTGTGGAAACTTCACACTAGGCCTCAAGCAGCTTGGATTGTATGCCTCTCAACTTTTCATTTATATGCTTGGATACAGCACTCTCTGAACAGCCAGCTTCTTTAGCAATGACCTTTTGTGGCTTACCCTCCTTGTGGAGGGTTTCAATGACTGCCTTCTGGACAACTGTCAAGTCAGCAGTCTTCCCCATGATTGTATAATCTACTGACCCACACTGAGGGACCATTTAAAGTCTTAGGAAACCTTTGCAGGTGTTTTGTGTTGATTAGCTGATTAGAGTGTGACACCATGAGTCTACAATATTGAACTTTTTCACAATATTCTAATTTTCTGAGATACTGACTTTTGGGTTTTCATTGGCTGTAGGCCATAATCATCAACATTAAAAGAAATAAACACTTGAAATAGATCATTCTGTGTGTAATGAATCTATATAATATATGAGTTTTACTTTTTGAATTGAATTACTGACATAAATTAATTTTTCAATGATATTCTAATTTATTGAGATGCACCTGTATGATAAAAAAAGACGTTCCTGAACATTTAACTAAAAAAACAAACCAGAAGATATTAAAGCTAATAGCTATTTCATCCAAGGTGACATCATAAAGTGAAAGAAACTATTTTATGATGCTGTTTTTAGGTATACACTCATCCACTCCTATTATACTAAAGTAAAAGAAAAAATGAAATGAGAGACAGGCTTGATGCTTGAGTGTCAAACTGAAAATATAAACCCACAGTGATACCCCCACTCCTTTGTCTCCATGTCCTTCTTAATGTTGTTTCATCTGTGATGTAGATTTTTTAAAAATACAGCCAAGCAGAAATTATTTGTAAAAAGGTTTCTTAATATGGGCTGTTTACATTGTTGTGGTATGTCACAATCACCATCCATGCACCTGGCTTTGTTTTGTTTATGCTACACCATTGTCAGTAAACTAACCTGTAAAATGTATTTTTATTTTATAAAACAGGCAGTTGCGGTCCTAAAATATGATTGGTTGAGTCATTTTGGAATCCGTTCTAAAATCTATATACGCACACCTATGATCACCTTGTAATCACTGGATTTTTTATTAATGCGCCAGCTTTTTTTTGAAAAAGCCCATAATAACGTTGATTTACTTAGCAATCAAAAACTTTTTAACGGATTATATTGTCTGGTGTCAGAACTGTTTATCGTGAAAATTGTTAATAATAAATTAAATTATTGAGCAATGGTGTATTTTTTTTTTAATCATATTGTTTTTGTCGCCGTGTTATAAGTGCAATAAGTGCAATAAGCCACTTGTGGTCTTTTTCTATTTTAATATATATATATATACACACATTTTATCAACTAATTTATTCGGAATGTATTCGAGCCGAATGAAAAAATGACGTCTTGTTGAAGGAGAACTATGGGTATTGTAGTTTAGTGTTTTCTTTCACAAAATATGAGTTTATTAGGTTTGGGCCAAACATGCACTACAAGTCCAACATGACCTATAATCGGCACGTGTCTTTACTTTTCAAAACAAGTTAGTCTGGGAAAACGAATAGTTTGTTCTTTCGGCTTTTCATGGGAGGTGAGTGATTAGATTGTTTATTACAAGTAAAATGTAATTACAGGACACCATCCTAGGTTATGGAGGTAATGCTTGTTGTTTATATTCTGGAAAGCAAATGACCGGTTCTTAGTAGACCACTACTGCCGACGACTTTAGCTGGTTATGGAGCCAGTTAGCTAGCTAGTTGTTAGGTTAACTTTCTAGCCAGGGTGGTAGATAGGTTAGCTATCTGCGCAACTAGCCATTTTTAAAATATGTCTGTTAGCTGGCTAGCTGGATTACAGATCCCCCTCTTTATAAACATCTTTTACGTTTCCGCTTACTCAGGAACTGGTTCGTATAATCAGCAGTCTTCGTCATAATGGGGACTAGAATTTTTTTTTGCTGTGCTTACAGAAATCTCTTTGTCACAAGCCTAGTCCTGCGTGCAAATTTAAATGGTAGTAGGTAATAGGCTCATTTAATAATGTTAGGTAGCTCGGAAGAAACTTAATTGATGAATGCTGTCCTGTGAAGAAGGTTGACAGTTGGTTGTAACATGACTATGGATTTGATAAGAAAGTAACGTGATTTTGTTCTGTATGTATTCTAGAGCAACATGTTTCATTTTGGACCCTATAAAAACTTAGGTGTCATGTGAGTAGCAGTGTCGATGGCCTACATGCATTGGGTTATATTACTTGAGATAAGATCCTCTTTTTAGCTCAGAAGGAGACTGATCATACTTTTGTCCTCCCAAAAGAATCCTGTTTTGTTATGCGATTTTTCTTCTTTTCTGCATAAGTTGTCTGTATTTGCATCGTAATTCCATTTCATGTCTTATCTTGTAATTATTTAACAACCATTTTGATAACGATGATAACTTTTTTTTTTCTTCAGCAAATTATCACTAGAATTAGCCTGAATTAGAATTTTCCATACCAGTTACTGGATAGGAAGTTTGTGTACAGCTGTTTTGCCCTTCTCAAAAGTAAACTGGGTTTAGAGTGTGGCTGTGGACTGCTCTTTTACCTTTTGCCTTATTAGTCCTGCTTAAATGCAGGGGTGAAGCATCTTTCCACCCTAAATGTTTACTTTGGATTGCTGAGTCAGCTGCAGCAAGGGGACTCCTTGCCAGTGATTTCACTCCTCAACTTAAAAAGGGATCATTCTGTGTTCGTTCTGACTTCATTAGTTAATTGCCAGGTTTGAGTCCCTTCCAAGTTGGAAAGGGGATTGACTTCTCTTGGTTCAGTTACAACAAAGATGAAACTACAGCAATTGTGAAGGAGATGGGTTGAGTTCTCTATGGAAATTTGTCTAATATGAATTACTGGGCTCTTTCTGTCTCTTTGGAGCATATTCTTGAGACTATGTCTCTTCTGTCCAGGTAAAGATTTTTAAGTGAAGCAACATGGAGGAGGACTCAGAGTCACTTTTAGCAGGAGAGTACAACACAGACCAAACTGGCTCCCTGGACCCTAGGCTAAGAAGGTATGGCTTTGCCTACATGTACTTTTAAACTGTGAAGACATACTCTGAACAAAGACTCTGTAGAACAAGCTTAACTCAACTGTATATTTCCTGATAGCCTTTTTGTATGTTGCAGTCTGTGGAATACACAGTGTATAATGAGTTGTTATGCCTAAGTATAATGGAAGTGATGGAGAACAAAATCCCTTCTCATGAGGTGAAATAGAAGTAACCTTATCACCATCAAAAGTGACAACCCAGTATTAAAAATCTGCTATAACTGCTGAAATATATTTTAATGCTTGTCCTCAAACCTTATTAAATATTATTTATGCCCTCATCTGCAGGTGTACCCAGTGAGCCACCATGTCACATACAGTGGCAAGTTATCGTATGTTTCTCAGACTAAAGTACATCTGGTGCGCTGAGCAAGTTGTCAGCCCCCATTGGCCTATTTTAGGAATAAGCCATTCTCGATCAGAGTGTCCGTTTGCTGTGTGCTTTTCACAGTGTATATCGGTTCGGGTTGTAGAATGTTTGAGAGCAAGCTCTTAGTTTCCCATCTATGACTCAAGTCATTGTAAGAAACCAGCTGGTGATTGTAAACCAGTGTGTTAGTTTTAGCTCAACAAATTGTTTAGAATAAACAGTTGCAATACAAAAGTCACATTCTCAGTAATGTTTTGAAACTCTTGGTGCATGATGTCTATGCCCATGTGCTGAATATGCTGACTATACATTGTAATTGCACCTCATCTGAATCTTACACTCTTTATTTGGTTGTCTTAGAGAAGCATGTAATCTAAATTACATTTAGAAATGTTTCATGTAATTCAAAGTGCATTTAAAAATAAACCTGACAGTCTGTTGTGTGCATTCTGTATTAAATCAGCTTGTAGAATTCAGAGGTCTCCTTTTTCACAGTTGTTTCTTTTCTAAGTAATAATTGAACTATATCAAGGAGTATATAATAGTTGTACTTCTTTATTTCTTGCACTATTGCCACTTGGCTTGGTGCCATTAAAAGCTACTTCACTTGTGCCACCTTCATTCTGTCTTGCAGGCCTTTCTATGTGGAACCCAGGAACATAGTTGAGGATTCTGTGCAGGACCGGGTGTCTGCTGAGGCCTCTGTGCTCAACAGCAGAGTGCACTACTACAGCCGTCTGACTGGCTCTTCCGACAGACTACTGGTACCGCATCGGTCCCTCATTACAAAACTACACTAGCCAATAAC
This sequence comes from Electrophorus electricus, assembly GCF_041902795.1. Taxonomy (NCBI): domain Eukaryota; kingdom Metazoa; phylum Chordata; class Actinopteri; order Gymnotiformes; family Gymnotidae; genus Electrophorus; species Electrophorus electricus. Next base: position 12,695,468 of record NC_137515.1, read on the forward strand.
ATATTTCACCTGTCAGCCTGTGCTATTGGATTTTACCCAACATGTCTAATTAATGTATGGGAAAACCATTAGTTGAATTGGCCAATCATTAGTGACTAGGCACTTTTAAGGGTTTAAGTCCTGTCATAGCCTTTTTTTCCCCCTTTTTTCTTCTCATCTCAGATTTTTTGTAGTCACTGTCTTTGCAACTTGCATGTTGCCCTAAATATGAGAAGTACATGAGCCCCTAATTTCCCTTCAACTGTGTCCTGATTTTCAAATGAAATGAAGCATCACAGATTTGCATATGTTTACTCTGCAGAAAAATGTTCTCTGAACAAATCCCCTGTAGCAGACTGTTGGCACTCTGGCTTACATAGTTTTCCCACATGTTTATCAGAACGTAATGCTTTTGTTTCTTGTGCTTGTCTTCCAAAGGCTCCACCAGATCATGTGATCCCTCCACCCGAGGAGATCTACATTTACAGCCCTCTGGGTACTGCGTTTAAAGTTGACGGAGGAGAGGCCACTACCAAAAATCCCAGCGTTGTCACAATGTTTGTACCAAAGACCTGTCATGCCATCTTCTAAAGTCACAAACCCATGTAGTATGAACAACTACTTGTAGTATACTACAAATGTCCTCCTTTTGAACATTTTCCTGTAAAGGACCCATGTCCCGGTCAATTACCTTCTTGTGTTAATGAAGCTGATTTTGTGTGTAGATTTGCCATCTGGAATACAATGATGGGGACGTCTATACTGAGCATCCCATGGGGAATAAAGCAGGTGTGTGGCTTTTTGTTTGTTTTTTTTTTAAATAAATTTTTTTTTTTTTTTTTTTTTTTTTTACACACACTTTCCCTGTTTCAGTTTAATTCACGTGGATATGAACTTTACTTCTGATTTCCAGGCTGGTTTTACTTTGGGGATCATATCTGTCATCTTAATGGCTTTACTGACTCTCTACTGCTGCTACAGAATACTCAAGTCCACTAAGTCAATACGTGAGTGACAGAGTTCTACTCTGGGGGTGGGGACTTTTCCCATAATATCTATGCTTCTCCTTTGTTTGGATGTATATTATACATGACAAGTGAGACTTAATTGAGCAGAATTGTCCTATATGCCTCATCAGTAGAAATCCAGGCAGGGAGCTGATGTTTTGAGATATGACAAGGGCAGCATGCTAGAAATGGAGGAGGGTGTGGCTCTTGTAGCAGGTCTGTGTTAGCCTTGGCCCAGCTGTTTGCACACAGTTGCAGGAATTCAGGAATGGAAGGCCTAGTATTTCTTTGAGTTTGCCACATTTTGTGGGATGGTTTATGTGATGCCTTTGCTCTTTTGGATCCTATAGATAGTGTTAGTGTTTTGGATCATGTAGGAATTTTTGCTGAGTCCTGTCAATGAGCATAACATTAAGACATCTTAATGTACAGTCTTCATAATGCACACCATAAGAGCTTATGGCCCATTGTTGTTGAGAAGCAAGCTACACTGTGTGGTTTAAGTACTAAAAATATTAAGACACTCACATAATGCTAAATGTTTGTCTGTCTTATTTATTTATTTATTTATTTATTTTTTGCAGCTTATGTAGATACATCAGACTGGGAATTTCCGGATGTGTGTAAACATTACTTTGGGGAATTTGGGAAGTGGTTAAGTCTGCTCTTCTCAATGGTATCGCTGATGGGGGCAATGGTGGTCTACTGGGTGCTCATGTCCAACTTCCTTTTCAACACGGGCAAATTCATCTACAGTAAGCATCCATTATGCCTTTATGTATGTATGTGTGTGTCTCTCTCTCTCTCTCTCTCTCTCTCTCTCTCTCTCTCTCGGACATCGCCTGATGCACTTTAATTTAGTTTCTGTGTAATATCCTGAGATTAAATTGCTTATCTTCTCACCACCAGACTATGTTCACAACATCAACATATCCGATACAGAATTTGGAACAAATGGAACGGACAAAGGTGGGTGCTTTTGGAATATTTCCTGTTTCAAGTCCATCTTGCTTGCCTCATTCATTCTGGAGTATGGGATTTTCCATTAAAATGTCTGAAAACGAAAAAATTGACTGTCGTCTTGGTAGTGTGTTTATAAATTGTTGCATGCTGATATGAAATAATGGCTAAGTAGTCTTCATCCTCCAGAGTCTTCACCTACCCTTCACAATACTTCCTACTGCTGTGTAACAGCTGATCATGTGACAGCAATAACTATTCAGGGTGCTGCTCAGCTGCACCAATATGGCAGTCAGTATTAAAAACATGGTACTTGGTAGTAACTGCCTGATTGTCTCCGCTGGGCCAGTGGTGTGTCCATATCCAGACCTGGATCCGCACAGCAACAGCAGTGCTGGCCTGAGTTACCATAGTGACAACAGCACAGCTCTGTTCAACCACTGGTGGAGTAAGACCAACTCCATCCCCTTTTACCTCATCGTGCTGTTGCTGCCGCTGCTGAACTTCCGATCGGCTTCCTTCTTTGCCCGCTTCACCTTCCTGGGTAAGGTGCCATTTTAACCCACCGTAGTTTGAACTGCTATGGTTAGTCGGAGAGAAGCAGGAAGGTTTTGCCGTGCCTTTCAGTGCAGAGTTGTTTGTATGTTGTTGATTTGATGGACGAATAATGACATTGCCAAAGGTTTGGAATTTCTGAACAAATTTTTATTAGCACACATGCCATACTATAACACTGTTTATCAAGGCAAAAGAGTTGGCATTCTCTATTATTTAAGCTAGTTATTCTGTTCTTAGAATTCTATGTTTATGGGTTGTGAGCTGGAGGGCTGAATGTTTTCTGTATTTCAAAGGTAACTTGTTTGAATGGTTGCTTTGTTTAAAAGGTGAGCATTGATTTGGTTATGCATTATATGCTCTCACTGTTTTCCTGCAGGCACTGTTTCAGTGGCCTACCTTATCTTTTTGGTCACCCTCAAAGCCTTTAGACTAGGATTCCACCTGGAGTTCCACTGGTTTGATTCCACTGAAATGTTTGTCCCAGGTAATTGCTACAGAAAGCTTTTGTATACCCAAGGTGTACTATATTCTTCTATATAGTCTCTATATATTTATTTGCCCATTGTCTTCACATATTCCTCAATTAGTCACATTATCCAGACTTATGCAGATGAGAATGAAAACAAGATTGACCTTTTTGAACATTAATTAAAGATTTAGAAAGGCTGCAGTGTTATCTTATTTTTTCTAAATCTTGAATCAATGTAAAGAAAATAGTAGTCTTGTGGCTCCTCTCGTGCTTTCATTTCAAGTCCCAGTTGGTGCACACAGATATCATCATACTGACTTCCCGTGGAATTGGACTTGCATGTACAAGTTCACTAACATGACATTTCATACAATCAGCCTTACAAAGAAAAATGATAAGGCCATGATTTTTAAGGTCCCTAGGTTTTTGTTGAGTGAAAAAAAAATATTGCAAACATAATGCTGAATTGTTTGTAAGTATATGTAAGTTGCTGTCTATCGTTCTAAATGCCCTTTGTTTTGTGTAGACTTCAGATGGTTTACCAAGTCTGTGTGCTGCTTTGCGTAGAGTTAACATTGTTTATCTACAACCTCTGTGTACTTTGTGTAGAGTTAACGTCGTGTGCTCCTTTTGTGCAGAGTTCAGACTGCTGTTCCCTCAGCTGACTGGTGTTCTCACACTGGCTTTCTTCATCCACAACTGCATCATCACCCTCATGAAGAACAACAGAAACCAAGAGAACAATGTGAGTGCCCCTTCCTCCATATGGCCATTTTCCCAATCGCTGCCCTGCAGTGCTGCCCTGATACTTAATGATGCTTAATGCATTGGGAAGAGAGCTAATACATGAAAAAGCCAGTGTGGTGTTGTGGTGTGTGTGTTTTTTTAAGAGTCAGTGTTGGACCAAAAGAAAATAACTACATTGGGAAGAGAATTTGAATACCAGAGGAACAGAACTATAAATGTCGTTCTAGCATAAAGCTTAATTGAAAGACTTAAAGATCAGGAAGCATTGTGAGTGGTGAATATAAAAGACATTTGTCAGCAAGTGGGAACCTTTTCTCTGTCATGGTTTTTAGAGCTGTTCCTGCTAGTTTCACTGTGTTGGAGTAGTCATGGGTTATGCTGAACTAACAATCATTAACATTTACTGCGATCTAAATGTTTGTGCATCTGTACCTATGCATGTGTCTTTGATTGTTGATTATCCTAGGTTTCACATTTGTTTTGGTTTTCAAAATTATCACAGGGTGTTTAGGGATTTGCCGAAGATTACACTTGCTCTTGAGTGATTTGTGGTTGCAGGTCCGGGATTTGTCCTTGGCCTACCTGCTAGTGGGACTGACGTACCTGTATGTGGGGGTGATGATTTTTGCTGCCTTCCCTTCTCCTCCACTGTCAAAAGAGTGCATAGAACCAGTAAGACATTCATTTATTTTTTGGTGTAGTTATGAGCTTTAATACAAACATAAGGTGTGCGTGTGTTAATTTGAGTCATTTAATCATATAATTATGCTGCTGACCTTTTGACTGACCCCCCTCCCCTCCCCTGGCACAGAACTTTCTGGATAACTTCCCTAGCAGTGATGTGATGGTCTTTGTGGCTCGGGCCTTCCTGCTGTTCCAGATGATGTCTGTGTACCCACTGCTGGGTTATCTGGTCCGAGTCCAGCTGATGGGCCAGCTCTTTGGGGACCACTACCCAAGGTCAGCTCTCATGTGCATCTCTCCTTCAGCACCAGTTATCATTCTTATTCAGCTCTCACCACATACTGTTGGGCTGAAACAGGGGTAAAATGATAGAGTGGCTGTACCACATTATCCCATTAGCCTAAACTCCATTTGCAAATTGTAGAAGCCATTACTCGTGCAGACAATGTAGCATTATAATGGGAATGATGGGATTAATAAAACTTGGATATGCAGGATGTTTTAAAATGGAGTATTACTTTTGCATCTTTCTCTGAAAGCACTTAGGAAGTGAAGCTGGGAAGTACTGCAGGTTAGTCATCATAGCTACTGTGAGTAGCATATGGCTTAGTACTTCTCTACTTTATCTTCACAGTTTTGCCTATGTCTTCATACTCAACGTGCTCATCGTGGGTGCTGGGGTACTTATGGCCAAGTTTTACCCCAACATTGGTTCCATTATCAGGTGAGGGGGGGAAGAAGCATGGCTTCAAATTAATAAACCCACTTGCATCCTTGAAAAACACTGGGGGAGAGACTTTTTTTCATGCTAACTTAGTACAGCAATTGACTGTATAGTTCTGACTATCTGCAAAATGTATCCAAATCTTTGGTCACAGTCTTTGACCTGAGCATGGATCATGATCCTTTAAAGTTCAGCATTATTCAGTATACAGTGAATTTGTCCTTGAGATGAACCCGTTTCTGTAATTTAATCAAAACTTGTATTGTACGTTCTGTCTGTGTCTGTGTGTCTGTGTGTCTGTGTGTGTGTGTCTGTGTGTGTGTGTGTCTGTGTGTGTGTGTGTGTGTGTCTGTGTGTGTGTGTGTGTCTGTGCGCGTCTGCGTGTGTGTGTGTGTGTATTTATAGGTACTCGGGGGCTATGTGTGGTCTAGCTCTAGTGTTTGTCTTCCCCTCCCTCATCCACATGAGGGCGCTGAGGCGTCGTGGAGAATTGCGCTGGCCCTCTGCTTTCTTCCACAGTTTCCTCATCATGCTGGGTGCGGCCAACCTTCTGGGTCAGTTTTTCATGTAGCCTCCTCTTTGTACTCCCTGTTCTCTCACAGACTTTGCCTCACTCACACACACACTCATTCACTTACTGGTTCAGCAAAGGAAACTCTCAGTTTGGTGTTATACAGTAGTAGTTCTGGTGTTTAATTGTAGGTGGCAGTGCTGGTATGCTGCCACATTGCAACTTCAGCTTTGTGCCGTAGGCGGCACTTCCAGTATTACACTGTTAGGTGGGTTTTACCTGGAAGAATTTTGAAGCAATAAACTCGTGACACTTGGATGATCTCAGTGAGCGAGTATGTCTGTCTTTTAGTAAAAAGTTATTACTTTTCATTGAATTGAACACAGTCTAATATAATGTCCCAGAATGAGTGTTACTGAATGAAAACTAAATTTTTTCCACTATGGGGACTGCCCACTTTAATTCTTATTTCACATTTAATTGGCTCATAATAAGCTACTGATGCGTATAAAAGCCGAGTACTGTTCAACAGCAAAATTGATGCATTTTAAGACTGTTCTTAACAGTTTTATGGTGAATGGCCCAAAGGTGTGAGCAACATGTAATTTTATCACATTTAATTTGTCTATGCAATTTGATTTGGTAGATAACTATACATTTCAGGGTTGTCGGGATAGTTGTGTGGAACTACACTTTTTGACTGTGCCGTATCAAAAACTTCTTTAATGTTGTGATGGTGCTTTCTGACTTTAACAGTTTGATAATAATGTTGATGCTGACAGTTTTGACAGTCCAGGCCCTGTCAAGGGTTTCTTTCTCAGACTGAAATTTGTTTTAGACTTGCTCACTCTGACAGTCAATTACTTTGTTAAACATACACAATATTATCTTGTGTAGATTACATTTTATAACCCTGTTAATCTAAAGTCCTCTAAGCTCTGCTCTTTGAGTTATAGATGGAATTGTAAACAAAGGTTTATATTAAAGGTCGAGCTTATTGTATTAAGATAAACAAAGGGATATTGTCATGTCTCTGGAAATGGGTACAGACAGGCCGTAAGAACTGTGATTGGTACTAACAAATATATAATGATCTAGACCTGTCAATACAAGATCAATATATACAGTTAGTACTGTGCGTACTGAATATAAAATTCTTATTTTCGTCTTATGGCTGTTGGTTGTACATAATTACTCATTGTTGTATTGGTTGTAAACATTTGTCAACTGTTGGATATTAAAGTGACTGCCAATTGCAGTGCTTACATTTGCACACCATGTGAACCCCCACACGGAGGTTCCAAAGCTTGAATTGCATATTTGTATAGATTTCTTCTTTGCTTGGCAACAATATAATCTTGTGTGTTGCTAAATTATTTTAATAAATGTTAAATAATATTATCAAATTTTAGTGTTAATATTTTTGATCTTTCAAGAAAGTTGATATTGTATGTTCCAATTAGGTAATGCAACATTTGTTTGTTTGCCATGCTTGCTAGCTGTTCAAATGTTACAGGGATGACAGCAATTCCAAAATGACACATTGCTTTATTTATTTTTCAATACAAAAGGCTGGGTTACAGTGAAGCCAATAATGAGCTTTTGAATACCATTCCCAAGAAAATTAATTTAATAATAAAGCCATTTTCCAGTCCTACCACACCAAAGTCACATAAAGGTCTTGCTGTAAACAGTTTCCAATGGCATTTTTTTTCTTTCCTCTCAGAAGTACATTATGCATATGTACTGTACATTACTTGACAAAACAGCCTTTATTAGTGTTTCCATAATTCCTTTGATGTGGTAAATATGATCATTAACGGGGGGTGGGGGGTGGAGTCAACTCATGATAGTCTTGAGCTGATGAGCTAAATGAAGTGCACTAGAAAGTTACAGATTTCAAACTGCAGAGCAGTGGATACATACGATTAACTGGAGAACCTAAAGAATGCTTAAAAAGTGCTTTTAAACTTTAAAAAAGTAAACAATTGCAAATTACTAAAGCACCAGTGTTCTTAACTAGTGTTACTAAAGCACCAGTGTTCTTAACTTCTTAACAGGAATTGAATACAGTATATGGTCATAGAGGTTACTAAGGCCATCAAATTAAAGACTATTGTGGTAAAGTGCATGGCATGAAAGCAATATTTTGTCCTACTGAATTGCATATATAATTATACTGATTTATATATCAGTAATTATATATACACAATTCAGTAGGACAAAATATTGCTTTCATGCCATGCATTTTCCACAATTATCAAATCAAATCAAAGTGTATTTATATAGCGCTTTTTACGGCAGATCACAAAGCAGCTTTACAAATGTCCAAGTCCAAGCCCCCCGTGAGCAAACCAAGGGCGACAGTGGTGAGGAAAAGCTCCCTAGAGCACGAGGAAATTGTCTTGGTTTTGATGGCACACACACATATGTAAAGGACATTTCAGACAGAGGTCCTTCATCAGTATATTTATATACATGTAAGTATATGCATGTCGTTTGTGTGTGTGTGTGTTCTAGCATAAGCATTTCTTCCATGGAGACAACCAAACATTTTTGTAAGTTGCTCTGGAAGATGCAAATGTACATGGCTGAGACTTAGGTGAAGAGCTCGCTGTAGTCCAGATTGCCAGGCTTCTGCCCGCATGCCATCAGCAGCCGCTCCCCTCCAGATGCCGTTAATGGCTCATCCTGGTGGCAGAATCCAGAAACAAAGATTCAGACCATGTGTATTCTCTGAAAAACTCTATGTATTAAAGTACTTCACAGAATTTTACTAGAACCTTATGGTACTCCACCAGTTCTTCCAGAGAAGTGAACTTGATCTGATCTCCTAGCAGCATGTAGCAGTTATCTGCGGCATCAATAAGGAAATGCTTGAATCCTTCTTGGCTTCGGTAAGAGAGAACGTAACCCAAGATTCTTTCACTAACACGGACCAAGAAACCTCCAGGGCTGACACTTCCTAGAAAATCCTCAGCTTCCTGAAGAGAAATGATGCCTGCAGAAAAACCAAAAGAAATGTAGTTCATTAATCTGTTTTTTTCCTTTATCAAACAAAACACACTTTATATAACCTAATTGGTTACAGTAGGTTTGGTTGAGGATTGATTGAGGACTAAAGGTGCAGTGGTGTTTCTATGTGCAAAAAAGCAGCAACAATGAATAGCAAACTGGGATAATTATATGAGCATCACAGATGGATACTTGTCACCACGGCTGTAAAAACTCTTTGCATTTTTCTGAAGTGGGATGTTTATTTTATTAACAATCAGGCCAACTTAACAATACTGAAGAAAATCAAAAAGTACTACTACTGCATACTGTGAACTCACCATGGAACCAGGGTGCAATGCAGGTCTGGTCTTGCTGGAAACAAACTCTGAGGGGCAACTGTTGCTCTCTAAACCAGCGGATAATTTCCTCACGGTTTGAGGATGACACAGAGTGCCGCATGTTTGGCCTCCTATCAGTCACAATGGGGGAAAAAGCAGGTAAGATAATGAAGCATATCTAGAAGCAACCACCTTGTCTGACTGGAAACTCCAGTAGCTTTAGCAATAATAGTTGTCAATCATCTCATGGCTCCAGGGAGCAAGGGAGGCATAGAAATGTTGAGCATTTTGAAATATAGTGCGGAGTTAAATTTAACATGCTTTCCATAGCTTTTGGGATATGTACTTAAACCTTACTGGAAATGTTGATCAACAACATGTCAGTGTCTTACACATCCTGGAAAGGTTTGTACAATCACCACTACAAACGTGAATGTGCTTCAAACATGGGAAAATAAATCTATGAATGTCAATCATTTCTGTCCAATTGTGTTTTCATTTTCATTTTTTTCAGAGTAGATGTTTGATTTGTACTATATGTATGAGGTTAGAATTATCTTTACATCTTATTAATTTTGTAAACAATACTTAATTTACTTTGTAGTTTTATTTATATTTTAGTTATTTTTATTTTACTATACAGTCTTTTTTGTGTGTATTTTTACTTCTGACTGTATCACCGTTATTTTCTGCTCTTTTAATGTTTTGTACACTGACCATGTGCATGTTGAAATGTTTATAAATAAAATACTGTTATTATTATTCTTATAATTATTAATTTAGAATATTGTGGCCATTAAGGATCTTGTGAATGGACTTTTCTGACTTGTCTGTTGATAAGTCCTAGCTTATAAGAAGTCCTTGTTAGCATTCCTAGCACTAAGAAGCTTTCAGAATAAATAATACTTGAGTTGAAAACATTAGCAAGGGATTGATTCTTTATAATGTAAAATAAGATCATGTAAACTGACTGATCAATGGGTTCATTAGTGAGAGTGAGCTTCCGAGGCTTGGCTTTTGGTGGGAGGGCAGTTGTCTGTCCTCCAAATGCTTTGGTCATGGCTGCCACTCGACCTCTCTCCAGGGCTTTTAGTGAACGCCTGCGGTTATCCTCCCTCGTCTGTTTGGCCAAGGAACGCCGGCGCTGGTCAGCCACTTTGGATTTCCGCACTGAAATACACACAAACACACACATTGTCAACTTTCCTCTCATGATGGCTTGCAAGCAACTCACCATGACCCAAATGGTTGATGCCAAAACATTAGACGAAGCAGCATGACCGGTCGCATGCCATCATAACTTCCTTCACACTCACCCCCAACGATTTTAGTCAGTCATGCAAAAGAAAGCGTGCAAACCAATCTAAAGCTGTCAACTCCCTTACAGGAATCCTGCCAGGCTTTCTCCTCCTTGTCCTGGCCTTTCCCTTGGTGCTGCACTTCCTTCAGGTCCATGAAGATCTGCTGGGCCCTCTTGTCTTCCAGCCTCCTCACCTCCTCCTCAGCCTTCCTCCTCTCCTCTGCCTCATACCTCTGAAAGATCAAACCAAACCAGACATGCGCTTCTGATCTGTGCTCTCACATTCAGATATTTAGAAAGATCTATTGGTTTGTACATTTAAGAAAGATTTATTTTCTATATTCATTTTGTAGCTGTGCTTTTTGCAATAGATTGTGACATCTGGAATATCTATTGTAACTACCTAATCTAGGTGGATGTGGATCTGGATGTATTTTATAATAGACACCAACCAGTTTGATTGACTAAGTCTGGAGGGACCGTTGGAACAAGCCAACCATGGTTTGGGAAACCAGCTAAAGGTGCAGTGGTGCAAGCTCTGGGGCTGCTGGGCTGGGAATACCTTGAGCTCCACCTGTTTGTTCTGCTCCAGGGCTGCAGCCTTACAGGCCTGCTTCTGCCTGTCTGTCTCCTCTTGCTCCACATACAAACCAGAGAAGCGCTTCTCAATTTCAGCTTCCTTCTTAGCCCTGTACACAGGCACAAAAACCAGGGTTTGGTTTGTGCTGGAAGTCATTTGTGGAATGTCTCTACCAATATAGTTGGAAAATGTCACCCCTGTTACTGAATAGCAAGATGAGCTGCCAGGCATAAATTCTTATGTGCTCATGTCACATAAAAGAAAATCCATTCCATCACCAGGCCTTGCATAACTTAATTGTCAGTACAAAAAGAATGCAATGCAATATTCTTAGTAGTTCTCCATAAAGCATGAGAGACATCTTCATTTACGTATTTATCGTTGGTAAACCTAATTTCTTTCAGTGCTCTTTAGCTGAAATAACAAACAACTGCTTATGATTTTCCTGTTCTAAAGGAACATTTATGGCATTTGACAGACTCGCTTATCCAGAACGACTTACAAAAGTGCTTTGTCATTTACTCACATAATATATCCTAGCTAGTACAGTAGGTTAGAGTTCAAGATACCATTGAACTAGAATGTTGCTGAACTAGAATGTTGATGCCTAGAAGTGCAAAACACATAAGCTCCATCTTGGACAATAAGTGCAATAACAAACAATACCCTACAATAAGTACTAGTTTGAGCTACTCGACATAGGTGCAGGATCAATGGTCATTTCACAAATAGATGCGTCTTCAGTCTGCATTTAAAGGCTGCAAGGGACTGCAATGAACATTTTTAAAGTGCTGTTATGACTCAATTGCAACAGCTAATGCAGAACACTAAATGTGCACTCCACAGGGAGTGCCCCATGTCAATAGCCTGAGATTAAGTTGGGTGAATATTTAACTAAAGAGCATGAAAGAGCAAATTTGAAAAATTCACAAGGTCAATTAGTGATTAACTGGAATATTTGGAGAGTCATTCAAAGAGGGAGCCAAAGCTGCATAGTTAAGAGGCAGTTTTTGCTGGCCACACTAGTCTTTTAAAAAAGGAGACTAGACCTTTTTGATGACACACGTTCCATTGTAACTTGTGTTCAAATGCATTGCTACGATTGTAGTTTTAGGGCGTGTCCTATACTATGAAATGTAACAAGAATTAACAGCTTCAGAGATCCTTAGTATATTATTATAGCATTATATTTCAATCAATAAAAGTTATCATCATTGAATAATGATTACCTTACCACTTTAAACATATTAATAAAATAAATCTACCATAAAAAGGGGTAAAGCTAATAGTATTAATAGATAAAATCTGAAAACGTACATTAGCATAAATAGGAGAAACATGAAAAATAAGATGTCACGCTGGATGGCCAAACATTGTAGTGTAGATTTAATAGTTCTCTTGGCTCCTCTGAGCATGGAAGTGACTGAACTGGACAATTCTGAGCACAACCAGATGGTTTATATTTACTAAAATCCTGGTGAATGGGAGCACATTCAAAATCACACAGACCACACACAAACCTCACACATTGCACTCACAGACAGACAGACAGACACACACACACACGCACGCACACATGTACACACGCACACAGGCACCTGAACTCCTTTGCTTCTTTTTGGGCCTGGTTTGCTGCTCTTTCTGCCATGATCTCATCACAGATCTGGTCGTAGGGCTTATCATCAGGGTGCTCACCCATCAACCACACCCAGACATCATTGTCTGAGCCCTTCAACCATGACACAGTCTTCCCTGATACTGAGAGACAACACACACAGGTCACAGGTCACCTGAGATTAAGACATCTATTTCTGAAGGTTACTATAACATTTTTGTAGTCAATGCCAATTCAAAAAATTTTTAACTAAATTGGTCTCTAGTTCATTTTCCTCAGTGACCTTTATAACACAATGCCTTCTATATAATACAAGAGCATAGTAGCAGCTATGTTGGCTTTTGTCTGTTGTGTTTGTGACCTAGTAGACATACGAAGTTATTCTCCAGTAGTGTCAGCAAATATTAAACCAGCCGTCTTTAACTCGTCAGTAATGTTAAAGTATAATACTGACTTTTGCAGGTGGGTTTGGAATCGTGAGAATAAATCTATAATAAAGTCATGTTTCATGCTTTGGGATGAAGGAGGACGTTTTTATTACAGGAGAATGGCGACTGTGTCATTTAAATAACTAACAGTAGTTAGTGTGTTTGTCAATACATGCTAAAACATTGTATTGTTTATTAAAATTAAAATAGGTCCAGAGCTATATTTTGGGAAGTTTTAAGAAAAAACGTGGAACAGTGACGGAAGGTCACCTTTTCTTGGTTTAACTGTTCCCGCCTCTTCCTTCTCGAGTCCTGTCTCTCTCTCTCTCCACCTCCGCACCTGCTCTTCTCGCATCTTAAAGAACAGTACCTGCTTTTGTTCCTCGTTCAGCTCTGCCAGTAACTCCGGCTCGATGAACATGTTCGTCAGAATCTGCTGCAGCATAGTTACTGGCCTCAGTGTTCTCCTTTCAGCGAAAAGTTGTGTCCATGGATATAGTCCAGAAAGTTCAGCTCAAGATGTTCAGAACGAAGTCACTGATTTCTTAACATGGTCGTATCCAAAATAACTGCATAAAAAAAGAACATTGGAGCCTATAATGTATGATTAGTTGAAAGTTGTAATAGAATAGCATAATTAAAACATACGTTTAAGCATTTCCACTTTTATCCCCAACTGTAAATGAAGTAACACTAACTGTCACAACGAAGATGCAATATAGTCAAAATTCTTGTTCAATCTGAATCTTATTTATAGGGCATTTCCTCGCTGCACAAAGGTCGACGTAACTGAAATCAAGCAGGCGTTACACTGCTCACTCTTTGATGCGCAGTACGACTCAAATAAAATGTAGAATATTCTGAAAGCATAAAGTATAAAGTATAAAGTGAAAGCATAAGTAAAGCAGAACTTGAAAAAAGATATCTACACGTTACCAGCTGGCATACGCGGAGAGGTACACTCTCTTACTCTCCTATTCTTACATTCTTATTTAATTTTTAGGTATGCACCCTATTACGCAGACTACATACAACTTCTTCGCCCATTATATAGGGAATTACTTTAGATGTATCTGCGTTGAAGAAATAAATATTTTCCAATGCACGATTTGAATACACTGCAATTCAACCATAAACTGTTGCACCCCTACCAACAGACTTATCTATTATAAAAGTGTTTTTAAAAAAGCATGTTTGGCGCAATTACGCACTGTCATGTCCACCGTCTAGACGTCACAGTTGATTTAATTGTAAAGTAACTGAGATTACCGGCAAATTAAGTCCAGTCGTAAACTTTCTTTCCATTCTTTCTCGAGAAAGTTCGAAAAAGTTCTCGAAAACTCTAATAAACGTTGTCGAGCTATTGGGCTTCCAAAAACGTACGCTTGGACCCTACTACTTCAATACAAGTTTCGTACTTGTGTGGATTTCAAACGCTGTAGGAAAGCTCTTCACGTAGGAAAGGTGTGGTTTTACAAAACTTTGTCATCCCATTGGGTGGACGGGATTTTTGGTCATTTAGTCAGTGGAATAACATGAATTTGCTGAGTCTTTGATATTTTTTATTTTATGCATTCCCAGCATTAAGTAAAAAGCATTAAGTAATTAAAAGACAATTAGGTATGGTTTGCATAATTCATAGTTTTTGGCCTCGGTATCCGTCGCGTTCTTCCTGCTCAGAGTAAACAGTACACTTGCAACAGTGGCTTACAGACACGTGGCTATAAATAGCGAACCACACAGAATATCATAAAGATTCCGTAAGTTTTATTGCTAAATACTCATTCATACAGTGTAAAAAAAGACGACCCATTGCACTGTAGTCTTTTCGTCAGGGTTAATGCATTATATATTCAGTAGCAAACATGGCAAATTCTTTTTTGTTCTGGCGACAGGAGAAGGATGCGACCATCTCTCAACCCTTGCTTTTTCTTTTGAATAACAGATGGATGAGTTTACAGTTTCCAGTCCTGAATTTTGTAATCACTGGTAACTGAAGAAGTTAAATACTACTAATTGAACACTTTATCTTCGCACCTAACTCGTAGGTAAAGGGAGAGTACCTTCTGAACCCCAAAGGCTATGATTTGGCATATTTTACAATATAGTTTACCTGCCAGTGATTATAAAACTCAGGCCTAGATTATGGATTCAGTAACTAAATACTTCTCCTATAAACTATCTGTAAGTTCTCCATTTTCCATCATCACCTGTGTTACACAGTGTTAAGCTTTCGTCCTCAATGGTAGCAGTGGTACAGGCCTCCGATAAGCTAACACAAACAGGCTGTGTGGGTGTAACGTGTTCCACTGTGTGCACAATTTTGGTTATCAGAATCATGAAAGATAACGAAAAGTGTTTGTATGTCAAGCAAGCAACTTCAGTGCGCTTCACACACACACACACGTACAGCATGTACAGCTGCCCTCTGCCTCTAGCTTCAGAGTGTTGTGTGTGTGTGTAGCATATAGTATGTATGTATGTATATAGGATCAGTAATGACAGGCATAGGCAAAATGTTCCTGTAGTCTTGGCTCCAACTGTGCAGTAGGTGGCGCTTGTATCAAACAGACAAGGAAGAAAATATCGCCAACGTTGTGGGAAATAATTGTCCATAGAGATTACTCAGCTAAAAATGATATCTCTGTTTCTATTTGTAATAATCTAGTACTGTATTATTTTACATGGCATTCATAAATATCTGATTGGGATTGCTTTTGTATAGACAAACTAGTATTCCAGTTAAAATAAATAAATAACCCAGAAACTGAATTTATTGGCTACGTGGCTAAGTAAGATATGACTACCACTAGCTCACACCAACACATATGTAGTAGCAAGTAATTTAAATGAAATAGAAAAGAAAGTAAAAATAAAATAAAAAGGAAACCACTGCACTTTCATTTTTATTCTCTATTTAGTTGTTTATCGTAAAGCGCCTTCTTTTGAGATGCGTTTAGAAGTCATTGGTATTCGGCTGAAGTGAGACTGGTTCTGGGTTTTCCGGAACATCTTGTACTGCATTTGTATTCCTTTACGCTCTTGTTTACACTCTGAGGACTATGACTAGAGGTGCTTGATGACTCAGTCTTCAACCACAGTGTTTTATATTTTAAACATATAACTTAATCCCTTAATTACTCCATCTTTCTCTCTTTTGTTGTGTTTGTAGAGGCAGTTATTAAAGCCATGTCAGGCGCTCTCTCTCTCTCTCTCTCTCTCTCTCTCTCTCTCTCTCTCTCACCAAGGAGTATGAAATGATACACACTTGCTGTTGTAAATGACTCTTCTTATTCACTTGGATTATCTTGACTTTGAGGCCTGCTTTTTGAGGCATAAATAAATCCAGATGTAACGCTACTCCATGAACAGACACATGCTTGCAGACTGGATTTTTGAGGTTTTAATAGAGAATAAATATTCTTGTTCAACAATAGGGTAACAAACAGTGAACCAATTAAATTGTGATCAACAGGGAATATCTGAGCTGTAGTCAAAAACATAGCTAGCAGGGTCAAACCCAGCAGGGCATAAATTGAGTAAGCACCTAGAGGGAAAAAACCAAAACAAAACCAGGAAACAGACAGCGAATCATGCACAAGAGATCAGTACAAGGCTTGGTACACAGTACTAATATGTCAGACTAAATGAGCGATATAGAGAGTCTTTATAGGATTGACTAATGAACCACATGTGAGTCTGATTAGTATTCCAGAGATGGTGAAATAATGACATGGTGATAGGTTTCCTGTGCATTCTGGGAAGTGTAGTTGCTCATAGTCCTCAGTGGTTCAGAGCACTGCATGACACTAGATAAACGCTGAAAGAGATTTGGATTGGAGAGACTCCTTCAACAATGACATGAAGTCAGCGCTTCGGCTGTGGCTGGAAAATCAGCCCCTAATTGTAATGCTTCATTCTATTTATATCAGGCTTTTTCATTTCCCTTGAGAAAACTGCTCAACTATGGTTTGGATAAATCAATATTGAATTTCCAGTGACTGAAATTTCAGAGGATGTACCATACAAAATACTGTCTACTTTCTTATAACCCTATGGTGATGTTTATTTTCTGTTAAATTTTGCTTTTTTAAATTTGCCTTTCGGTCAACCCTACAGATGTGTGCACGACAAAGGTTGCAGCATCTGCTCAGAAGGAAGGAATTCACAGACTTCCATGTTAATTTGCTGTTTGTATACAAATCACAGTGTTGGGAATAGTACTGGGCATTAGCTCAAAGGCAATAAAGATTTCCTGTTCCATGCAGGAAAGGAAGTCTATAATTTCTCTGTTTATGGGCTTACATGATGGTATCTTCTTGAAGCTTCACTCAGTCGTGGATATGGTACCAGGGATGTAATTAGTAAGTGACCCAAGATGGTTTGTGCACTGCTGAGTATTTTATGTCAACAGTGATGGGAGATGGACAGACACAGCCAGGACATTCCTGCACTTGGCCCAGATGAGCAGTGATTTTGGCATCCTGGGTTATCTCTAGTGCAGATGCTGTTTGAGGGAGGGCAAACAGCAAGGGCTCGTTATTCAGACCCAAAGATTCTGTTGACATACTGGCCAGAATATAGCTCCATGTGCTCTCTGACAGTGGGTGCTCTTTACAGAAAGCCTTTATATATTATATAAATATCGTGCCTCATTAAACAAGAAAAAAATAGTATTTGACGCCTAATTTAAATAGCATGTACTTTAAATAGACCAAATCTTTTACTTCACATGTAAACTGGATTGCCAGTAGTGTTATTAGTTTAAATCTAAACAAGGTGGCCCATAAACATAGCAAGTTTATTTTGGGTGCAAAGCAGAGTATCATTCTGAAAGGTGTAGGTGCAAGTAATTGTAATCTGGTTTCAAAACCTCACCTCCTGGCTGACTAAAAAGGCCTTTTTAAAAAATCAACATTTATCAAAATGTATGCATTTATGTTTCTAACTTCTGCATGCATGTGAATTTTCCAAAACCATTTTTTTTCCCAGTTTGCTGCTTTTCTCTAAAAATGCACTTTGTCCTGTCACCTTGTGCCTGTTTTCTTCAACTTTTTAGATTTCTAACCTGAATCTAGCAGCTGTTATAGGCTCTGTTATAGTCTCAGTAGCCTAGTCTCTGTATCTCTTTAATCTTGGCTTTCCCAGTAGAGTGTTTAGAATTGAGTGAGAGGCCATGTCAAGTGTGTTCTGACATCAGAGCAATAGGGCACATTAATACAAAGGTCAGGCCTACTGCCTGAGAGGAAGGTCAGGTCCACTGACATAATTCAGCTGTCCCAGGATGGAGGGTGGAAGAAAGGAACTGCCTTTCCTCTATGTCATACTTTTCCTTGCTTTCAGTGATGGAGTAAATGGGCCCTCTGTTGTCTTTGCCCGGCACACGTGGTCTAGCCTGTGTGTCTTCTGTCCATGCCCTTGGGTACCTGGGTACCTCAGGGAATTGCTATTTCTCATAGACCCTGACATAGAATGACAGTAAATGTTTATCCACATAGAAGGCATCTATTATCTCCAAAGGTGGTCCTTTTGGCAGCTTGGCAAAAAAAAGTTTTGAATTGCTGGGAGATACAGATGTGGAGGACCCTTTTTTTTTGTTTTCAAATACTGGAGATTTATTTGAAGACATTTGAGCTCAAAAGATATGTAAAGTAGAACAAAGGACTTACTAACATTGTATATTAAGTAAACAGAATAATTTCTTATAAAAACCTAATGCCTAATAAGTCTAAAACTCTCTAAAGATACCTCTCTCATGAGAAATCATAATAATAACAGTTATCACTTTCTAGTGGACAGTCTTCTTAGAGCAAACATTATCTTTTCCCAGAAACAAACACAGGACTGTAAACCGAAAAAGGAAGTAAAACAAGATGAATGTCAATATTGTCTATTCATTCATGTGACTTGGTCATATGGAATCTTTGTCAGTCCTGAATTGCCAGAATGAATGAACAATTTATGTGCCCAAGCCTTTTTGCATTAATGTAAAATATATTGAATGTTCTTTGCTAGTGGACTTTAAGAATATTCATTTACCATGGCAAGTAATGGGCTGGTCACTACTTTATATTTAAGTGCAGCATCCCTGGCTTAAATTACAAAATATAAAAATGTACACAGGATTCTGGAATGAGACACAGTCTGCATGTGTGTGTTTCATAGGCACTGAACAATGCCCCTTTCAGACCACTCTGTTTTGACTGGAATCCTGCCACTAACACACTGTGCTGTAATTAGGATGACCCCAGGGCTGGGGTCAATATCTGGCCCCAGTCCCCACCCCTTGGATTTCAGAGGGATTTAAGTGATTGCTTTAATTCCCTGCCTGTGTATCACCTTCCATTCATCATCCCATGCTATTCACTGAGTACTTTCTCTCAATTTGCCATAGTACACAAAGTTGCTTTGATGCAGAAAATCATCATCTAATCTGATCATGTCTACTCTTATTTTAGACACTAGTTTGACCTCTTGTTTGAAGGATAGTGTTAACTAGCAGTTAATTACTCAGGTATCAACTTCATGATAGAACTTAATACATTAAAGTATTATTTTATCAAGTTGAATGGAGATGATTAACAAACAGAGACTGAACAAAACATTCTTACCTTTACTATGCAATGAAGAAATGTAGTTACTTTTGTATCCATTAATAAGGCCCTGACACTGACCCTTGCCAGTGTAAACTGGAGAGGCATGGCCTTTTGTGAAGAGGGAAACTCTGGTCTTTGTATTTGACTGTGTCACAATCAGCTGTGGAGCATGGTGTTGGTCTCTTCAAGTACGAGGGGCAAGCAGAGTGTGTCGTAGTTTTTCACAACTAGCAACTGTGGTGTACAACCCTTAATTCTGTGACATACTTGCACTTCTAGTGGTGTCACTCAAATCACTTGACTATGACCCAGATTTCTTTTTTCAATCTCAAATTAGCATTGCCCTCAAATCCATGGAACATTGATTTCAAAAGTAGAATGTCCTCATTTTCTATTTTTGAAAGGCTTATAGACTCTATGGTCAGAAAGAATTGTCATGAATAGAGAAAAACATGTGCTAGTTGATTGAATAATTTCTTTAGGGGAATGTTGATTTCTGAAAGGAAAAGAATCAGTAATCTGTAAAAGAATCTGCATAAACATTGAAACTATGTAATATTGTTCATATGGTAAATATTATACTAGAGTAATCCGTGTATGAAAACAGAATTATGAGCAATCATTCATTAAAAGGGATACATTACAAAGAGAGTTTACAATTAATCTAGATGATCAAGATTGTAAGTAGCATAAAATAAAATGTGTATTCAGACAGGCTCCCTTGTAATTACTAAGATCTGATTAATCAGTGATAAAAACCTACAGATAAATAAACAGTCAAATAACATGGCCATTCATCTTTAATAAGCAACTTTTTTGAATCCCTTCACAAGTTTTGTGGGGTTTGTTTTCAAAGGAAAAGTTACATTTTATCCCCTTGGACAGAAACAGGACAGGCCATTCAGTGTACAAGGTACCTCCGGACTGTTTTAAATGCAGAATCACCCTTCTGGACTAGTGCAACAGCACTACGTAAGGTCCTTAAGATCATTTCCTCTGAGAACAATCCACTCATTGTCCTAAACTGACACGAGTGCATACTTCTGGGTTTAAAGGGAGTGAAATGAGAAAAGGCTATAATTGAAAACAGACTTAACTCCATAATGAACAGTACTCTGGAAATGTTAATACAAATAAACTTATTTTTTCAATGGAGTAAACAAATGCTGGCTGTACAGCAGTGACCTGCAATGAAGGATAGCCCATGTAATCCACCACATATAAGGAGAATGAAAAAAGACTTTACATGGCTATAGGCTATAAGGCTGTTGTAGTAACCCTAGAGGTGAACAGTCACGCTTCTTCCACTTCCCATTTCCTGCACTCATATGCCAGGCTTTTCTCCAGCTGCTTTGATGGAACGAAAGTTAAAGGACAACAAGAAAGACGGTAAACTACAAAACATAGATACTATCCAAACTCAAACTAAACAATTCTGACTGTGATATAGTGTTATTATTTATAACATTGTTTCATTGCTTACGTGTGGTACACTCTGTGAAGTACTGTAGTGTAAATACAGTTGCTACACCACTTGTGCATTCTGTGACAACTTCGACGGCTTTCGCTGCCAAGCTCACGGTCATTCGACCGCGGAGCTGTGGGTGGGTATTCCTCCTGCACGCTGCTTACTGAAGTGTTTTTTTACTGGTAGGAGTGAACGGTAAACACGTGTGAATGAATGGGTAAATGGACAGGAAACAGACTGACAGCCGGTATCGGCATTCGCTTTGCAAGAATCAAGGCATGAAAACCGTTAATATCTGTGCTGGATATGTGCTGGATGTGTGCTGGATTTGCCATTCCATCAGAGTATGTACCTCTACTGCTCCATTGTCTTGCTTTTCAGGTAGAAATGAAAATTAAAAACCCATCGCCTAATACACGGGAATCAACAGGAAAATGTCTGGATTTCATCGTGGACCACAGAAGCATAGTAAGATTTACATTTTGTTTTAAGATTTGGGAGTTTGTAAAACAACCTTAAGGGAATAATATAGCATCATGACAGTCAAAACTGTAGCTGCAATTTTCAGAATATTACAGAAAATGTTACAGAACAGGAAAGTTACAGAGCAAGGGCATGTTTTAACAGTTTTAAGTTTTTAAGTGTCTTTTCCAGCTGATTTGTGTTAGCAGTGCAGTGTACCATTTATTTATCGTACATTTTATACAATACAATACAATAAACATTTACCTCAGTGAACCTTTGTCTCAGTATAACTATAAGACCAAAACATTTCTTTAATGTATAGGTTCAGGTCAGATAACAAATCGAAGCTTCATAGAAGTTTAATGAGAGGCAGAATGAAGTTTAATAAAATTCATGTTGTGTTTACTAAAATGCATGAATATATGGTGCTGGTGGTCTTCCAATTTCCAAAATGTAAGGATTCAAATGAGTCAACTCGATGCATATATTTATCAGTGTTGGCTGATTTGTTCTCAATAAGGAGAGTTTTGTCTGGTACAGAAGTTCCTCACAGTTTTGGCTAGGCCACAATAACAGTGTGAGCAGGATTCGGAAAACCCTTCCCACTCCCTCTTTTTATCCCTTGGTAAATGATTGCTTTGGTGCCCACTCTTTGCCCCAACAAGCCCTTGTCTTTATCAGCAGGCTTCCAGCAGCATCGTAGCAATGTGGGTGAGTTCAGATTGTCATCTGCTCGACTTGTCTAAGCACTCACTGGCTCATATATCTATATATGATGGAGATTCAAGGTAAGTTTGTTCAACTGCGCAGTGTAACACACGCAATTTTGATGTTCAAAAGTGTAGTAAAGTACATTAAAATTCTGGAGGACAGGTTCTTTCAGAAGGATGTCCTTCATTTACTGTGGAAGTATTTCTGAGGTTCTACGAGGTGAAATGAGTTTACATTATAAAAAGTAGCTAGATATTTAAACATACTATTCATTCCATGAGATTCTAAAGTTCAAAGCGTGTAGATCAGTTGTTTTTTGTTGTGTTTCCTAACTTTATTGCTGCCATAGTAACAACTGGCAATACAAACAGATATGTCAATAATGCAATGTCTATTAGCATTAAAATGCTTTGCCACTGGAAATAAGAAATCCTTGATTCTAATGGTTCAAAGATATTTCGACAAAAAGCATTACTTCTTTTGTTTTTGCCAATGTAAAGCTGATTACATTTCTTGCAAGAAATACATTAGACAACTCATGCAGTAATACATAAAGAGGAATGGGTGATTATAATTGATCCTTTTGTGCTAGTTATTTTAGTCGCTATGTTAATACATTTACATGCAGCACATCTACAGTATTTAAATGCAGCATACCTATGCACTTTTATCCAAAGTGACTTATAATTATGACTGAATAGAACTTCAGCAAATGAGGGTTAATTGATGATCCCCTTGATCAAGGGCCCATCAGCACCTGGTGGTGGCGGGGCTTAAACTGGTAACCTTCTGATTGCTAGACAAATACCTTAACCATTGAGCTACCACTGTATATGTCAAAGTCCCCACTTGCCCTCCTCTGGGTAGTCTTTTTCCTTCAAGCTTGGGTCCTCTACTCCTCTGGATGTAGATCTCGAATGTTGTTCCTGGGATCTGATGGAGTTTGGGGATCACAGCCGATTACTACTGGAACCACTATTGCGTTTACCTTCCACATCTTTTTCAGCTCTTCTCTCAGCCCTTGGTATTTCTTGAGCTTTTCATGCTCTTTGCTCCTGATATTGCTATCACTTGGGATTACTACATCACTACAGCCCATTTCTGCTGTTTATCCATCACTCCTATGTCTGGTTGGTTATCCATTACCATTTTGTCTGTCTGTATCTGTAAGTCCCACAGGATCTTAGCATGGTCATTCTTCATCACCTTCGGGGTTGTATCCCACTTTGACCTCGGAACTTCCAGCTCGTACTCGGCACAGATGTTTCTGTATACTATGCCAGCCAGTTGGTTATGGCAATCCATGTATGTTCTGTCTGCTAGCATCTCGCTCTTATGCGCTGGATTGTCTCAGGGGCATTTCTGGACAGCCTGCATCTGGGATCCTGCCTGGTGTGGTAGATTAATCTTGTATTCAGAGATTGTCCCTGTTCTGCCATGATTAGTGCCTCTGTGCTGTCTTTCAATGCAGCCTTTTTCAGGGTCATTGGCAGGATTTTTTCATATTAGCCACTTCCACTATTTTTCGGTGGTATATACCATGCAGGTGTTTATCCTCCCATGATGGTTCCTGCTCCTCCTCTTTCCTGTCCTCTGCTGTCTGGGGTACTCACTAAGCACTTCATCACTTGGGGCCATCATACTGGGGTCTTATCTTGGATAATATATAATATTTTCTGGATGTCAGGATAATGAGGACTTAGTTGCATGAAAAATGACCTGCCCATAAGGAATTTTAAAACTTAATAAACTTCATATTTGGGTAAAATTAGACAAATCCCTTTCTATAAGAGTGAAGGCTTTGATCAGTGTTGAAGGTGTGGTGGGCTCTGAACTGCTAGCCGAGCTGTCTTCCCTTCTTGACTCATAGTTGTCCAGACCTTACTGCTAGTCTGCCAAAATAATGCTTCCATTGCAAATGGATTCATCGGGAACATGCTTTTCACTGGCCTCTGTGGTGAAGAGACAGTCTGAGGCCAAAGCTGCCTGAAAAGTGAGGGCTCCCTTGGAGCATGTCAAATAACATAATTTCCTCTGTGTTTGGATTCAATAATGGGTGCCCCATGCAAGCTGACATTTGGAATCCTCGCACATGCCTTGTAAACAAACTTCTGTTCACCATGTGTACCAGGCTGCTTAAATTGACATCTATGGGCTTCATGACATGATTCTGCCTCAGTAGTTAGGAGAGAAATGATTGGGAAGCAGCTATAATCTCCTTGTTTTTTTTTCAGATGGACAAAATGTATACGGTTCAGTACTTTCAGCAGGGTCCTTCACAATCATAATGTTGAAAATGCTAATGATTTCCAGAATGCTTTCTGTCCAGTCATCATTTAATAATTTTGTTTTTAGATAGTCAATTTTTATTCTTTGTGTGTCAGCATCAGTATACTTTCTTTACTACCACAACATTTATTTACTATCCTGACCTTATGCTCACCATCATGTTTCTCTGTCTGGACTGTTGCAATGTCCAACCACAATTATGATAGATTCTACCCTTTTAGTGTTATGTATTTACTCCCTCTCTCCCCTTCCATACAATATGGGTGATATAGAATGCTAACCTAGTTTCATATGGTATTAAGCAAGTTGCCTCCCTAGGCTCCCCTCCATAGCTTTAAGTTGAGTTGTGGGCTCACTGAAGCCTAGCCACTACAGCTCAGCTAAAAATAGTAGCTGTCACTGATACTATTTTATCATGCAATATATGGTGATGTACTGAAGAGCAGATATGACTCATATAACAAAAAACATATAAAGGATAATAATGCAGTAATAAACCTCTTTGGAATATTGTTACTAATTTTGAGCCATTTTCATTTTGTTTTCACATGTCCCCAGGGAGTCCTTTTCAGGCTGTCATCAGAACTGTCAGCTTTCTTCTGCAGCAAGCAACACAGGCACCTTTTAGCTTACTGCAGTGATTAGTGATTTTTGCAAACAATGATTTTCCACTGACGCTGCATATTTTAGAGCAAACTGTGCAAACCACTGGCTTTCACACTTGCATATACATTCTGACTTCACTGCAAGTGTAGAATACTTGAGACCATAATATAACACAGTCCATTCATTTCTGTATGTGTAATTATACAGGTACTTTATAATGTAGTAACATGGTTTATACACCACTGAAACTGAAACTAGCTTTTCCTCACTTGATTTCATATATGGCAGGTGCTTTTGTAATTGTGAAACAGTGGACAACAGTGAAAAGGTTTCACAAACAGTGGCCTCAGCGGTACCCTACCACATGATGTACCAGTTGAAATTGAACGAATCCATGACACTATAGTTTTGCATGACTAGGAAAGAGGATTACATTTTATAATGGCAAAGTAACACAGGGATGATAATGAATACTGAGCTAAGCTTTTTTGACCTGTTATCTGTTAAATCTGTTAGCTCTAGCTAATGTCTGCTGTAGTGTGTCATAGTGTGTGAATCAGCAGCTTGTGACTACTAAACAGTTTCAATAGTTATTTAGTCAAAAAGAAAAATACATATTTTATTTAACAAAATGTACTTTTGTATAATGTAGGACTATGTTTCTCCATTGTTCATTAGCAATTTGCTAATCCAATTGTATAGCTGCTGTTATGTAAAATACCTACTCTGATGACTTGTTCTTTCCAAGGCACTGAAATTTACTTAGTGCTGAAAATGCAAAGGTGCTGTTTCACTGAGTCTTGCTCTGGAGATAAAGGAGGCTTTCGGATGATAATGTCAAGGTTTCCAGCAATAATGTCCGCTTTGTGCTGATAGTGTGTCTTTGCATCTTTAGGTCTGTGGTGACCTGGATTAGGCTGGGGAACCTGCATTCCCAGCTGCTGTGTTGCCCCAGACTTCAGTGAGAAGTGGCTGCCCTCCCACACAAGAAATGGGAGATCATCATCAAGTCAAGACTTCCTTCCTCTTCATCCAATTGCAGTCACCCTCCAGGGCCACTCAGCACCAGCCTCTGACATCAGCCTCTCTTTGCACTGTTACGGAGGAAGGATCCTGTACCCCACACCCTCCACCCAGTCCAGGGAGCCTTTACAAGGAAGCAGTCAGGGAGAGAGAAGGTATAGTTGGCCAGAAGGACACCTCAGAAGACACCTCATCAATAGGTGATTTACTGAATGTGGACGATACTACTGTGATTAAGTGTATATCAGAGGAAGCTTCCTTATTGCTATTTGATACAGTAAAGAAGGATTCCACTGCTGCTCAAGGAGACTTTACAGAAGAAAACTCTTCATCAGATGTGCCGAGGATAGATATCAGGACAGCTAACAAAGAGGGCATTATAGAAGGTACTACTACAACATTATGCTCTCACTCTCCAACAGGAAATGTGTCTGTAGCTGCAACAGATAACCATTCTCAGGAGTGTTTGGTCCCAGACCACAATAAAACAGAGCCTGAGACAGACAACTCTGGTGAGGAATCGCAGCCCTCCATTTGGATATTGCGTCAGGACGCTGCTAAAATCATGAATGCTGCAGTTCCATCACCTTCAGGGGAGAGCTCGTCCACATCGATCCACCCCGAACCTTCACTTCCCAGAATGAGCTGCCTTTACCCAGCATCAGGATCTGCTTCTGACAACAGAACTCCAGTGGAGAAGCCTAAACTGAGCCCAAAGCCCAGTGAAGTTCCTGCAGCCTCAGAACCACCACCACTATCCACTGCACAGTGTCAGTCACACACCAGCTGGGTGCACAGTGCCAAGCAGACGGACGTAGCCATCACTCTGGTTGGAGCACAGATGGTCGCAAGCAAGCCACTGGAGCGGACGACCTTCATGTCAGCTGTCATAGAAAGGTCCTCAAAGCTCTATGGGGATGCTTATAAACCTGCTCTTGGTTGGAGTTCATCTTCCAGGGCAACACCTGCCATGGAGTGCTCTGCTAAAGGTGAAGTCTTGCCTGAGATGGACAGTAGGGCTCCAGCAGGGAGTGCAACAAATCAGTTTGCAGTGGCTGAAGCCTCTAAGCCCACTGAAGGCACCGATGTCCCCTTAACTGTACTTGTGCCTACAGCATGTGAAAAGGTAAGACCACCGTTTATCTTGGCAATGGGGACTATACATATTATTACGAAATTGTTCTGCCTACATTTTATTTTAGTGCTGAGTCCAAAATGTGTTCAACTATGATTAACACTGACTGTGTTTTTGTAGCTGGTATCATATTTGTGATTAATTAGTTAAAACACAAAATAATAATCTTTATAATATTGATCTTTATAAATAATACATTTTCAGAAAATAACTATGAATTTGAAATACTCAGGTTCTCAATAAGATGTATTCAAAAGTTTAAATGTTGAGAAATTTGATATTGCTTATGATCATAAATGAGGGTTTGGGAAGCTTCCAGAAAGGAACGCGTCTGTGGGATTTGACCACCCAAGTGTGGCTAATGTTTGGGGGCTACCCACCCAGATGGACTGATTACAGATGGGTATTCAAGATTAATCTCTGTCATTCCTGCCCTTAAATGGACCAGGAAGAATTTTCATCTTCCTACTTTGCTCTTGCCATTTTCTCCCCCCCATTTGACTTGAAATTTAAAGTTGTCTTGATAATATTTTTCATGTTGGGTTTATGCTTCCATTTTACTTGTTTGTTAATGGTATTATTAATTTAGAAAAGGATTTTTAATTGTTAATTTTCCACTTGTCACATTAATGAAATAATCATGTCTGCTGTGAAAAGTAATGTGCAAGTTCAAAGCATGTTTTAGTAGGTTTAATAATAAAAATGTTTAATAAGTGCAGTATTGCACATTAGCCATAATTGAAGGTGACAAATCATATATTTTCTTACACTGAAATCTCAGTATACAGATAGCATGGCTTTTGCCCCGCATGTACAATTTTATTGAATTTAAATAAAATAAATTGGTCTGTGTAAAGGATAGAGGGGGCCTGATGTTTAGTGAAACTCTGGGGCTGGATCACCCCCTACTGTTGCATTCTTAATTTTAACGCACCATCAACAATCCCATTCTCTACTGTAGGGAACAAATATTAATATTCATAGCTATTAATAGCTATGTAAAAGTTGTTTTTGTTCTAACCAAATTATGTGAAATCAGTGGTTCATATTTCAAGGAAATAATTTTAGAATTGAAACGCCAAAGGTAGCAGGATTATGAGTCTCCCTGTAGGTAAGGCAGCTATGATCTGAAGTCTGACTTCAGACCATACACGATGTCACAATACATTCACTACATACACTTTAGATTTTTACAGCTATTTAGACTGAGCACCTTCTGAAAGAAGAAATGACTAAAGTGTTTACCTAGTTGATAGGACTCGAATTTTATAAGAGTACATTTACGTTTACATTTAGAGCATTTAGCAACGCTCTTATCCAGAGGGACTTACAAAAGTGCTGTCACTTACTCATACAATATATCCTAGCCAGTACAGTAGGTTAGAGTCCACGATACCAATGAACTAGAATACGGTTGAAATTCAGGGATCAGTGCTGATGCCAAGAAGTGCAAAATACATAAGCTCTCAGACAACAATCAGTGCAATCAACACTAAGTACTAGAGTTAGTCAACAAAAGAGCTGTCAACATCAGTGTAATAAACAAGACCCTAC
This sequence comes from Electrophorus electricus, assembly GCF_041902795.1. Lineage (NCBI taxonomy): Eukaryota > Metazoa > Chordata > Actinopteri > Gymnotiformes > Gymnotidae > Electrophorus > Electrophorus electricus. The sequence continues at coordinate 12,724,212 of NC_137515.1, forward strand.
AATAAGTACTAGAGTTTTAGTTAGTCAACATAGTAGCAGGGTCAATGGTCATTTAAATAATCCACAAATAGACGGGTATTCAGTCTGCATTTGAAGAATTTGTACCACTAGCTCTATCTTAAAAATTGAACCTTGTAGGTTTGTGTGATTATCAAAGTTCGAAAATCGGAAACGTGTTAGCGACATGACAGGCCACCATCCCAGGCGATATTAATCAGCCTCTTTCCCACATTCTTACTCAATATTTTAGTGACAGACCTTTTCTTTGATAAACTTTTCTCCCGCGGCGCTCATGACATTTTTTCAAAACTACGCGCTCCCAGGAACATACCAAGTATCACTCAGACAGAGGGATGAAGGCATATGGAGAGCAAAACGCAAGTGATAGGGCTCAGGTTAAAGCGTGTCAGACGAGCTCCTGTTGAGACCAATATGCAACGATGTTTATTAGAAGAGCTTAGTCATTATTGGTGAGTATTATTTGCCTGGGCAAATACAACTGTGATACTTAAGCGTGTTTTCACTTCTCTCATATTTCTTATACAGGACTGTCACGCCTTCAGTTCAAGGAAACAGATTAGATGCCCGTTTCTTGCAGCTACTCGCCAACTAGCTAAGTAGACAGCCGTGTCGGTATGATAGGACAGACTATGGAATTATTCAATGGGACTTTGAACGTCGTTTTGCTAGCTAGGAATTTTCTATCTGTTTATTCAATTGATTTCCTTTGTGTGTTGCTTATTCAGATAGCTAGCTAGCTAACATACTTAGCAAGCAAGCTGGAGTATTCAAAGCGAAGACTCATTCCCAGAGCCAGAACCACAAATCATATGAAAACAGGACACTTTGGATATGGAAGAGAGAGATGGGGTGAGAGGCTTTAGCTAACAACTGCTGTTAACATAGCTAACCTACGATTGTAATAAATGAATTACTACTATACCTAGGTTAATGGAACCGTAACGTTATCGTAATGTTAAAGGCTGCTTCGTTCAGGTTCATGGTAACTGCTTAGCCAGACAGTCGTTTGCCAGTACATGGTTTGGCTTTGCCAGCCTTTTATTATAGTGACAAGCTAACGTCTATTGGTAAACTAATAGAAGGGTGTGTGAGGCATAAGTAATTCTTTCACACACTTGCAAAATCCTGCGAGCTAGATAGGTTAGCCCAATTTTAAGTTATTTTTTCTCTATGTTTAAATGTCTAAAAATCCAGTCAATCGCTAGGCTATCCTAACCTAGCAAGCTACGGTTTCTCTTGGTAGAGGTGCGGACTCGTGAATCAAGTCATAAAGAGATAAGATGTGTGGGTTTTTTCTCGACTACCAACATTTCGTCTTGTCTTCTCTTACCAACTTATGTTGGGTTTAAAAGTAGGCGTTTGACGTTACTTCTGCTGGGAAAATATCGTATTGCCTCATCAGCGGTTGCGCTCAGTGTCCTGATCGTTACCCAAAAATTGGTCCGGTTTCTTTGTGTAGGATACTGTTCCCATGGTCCTACTGCACTCTGTTTCTGTCCTCTTTCTTCGGAATAAGGAAACATAGGGCTCTCTCTGCGTGTGTGTGTGTGTGTGTGTGTGTGTGTGTGTGTGTGTGTGTGTGTGTGTGTGTGTGTGTGTGTGTGAAATCCTTGGCACAGGTTCAGTGAGTTAGAGCCCTCAACGTGTGTTCTCTCAGCAAATGTTTCCATATCAGTATCTTTTCCTTTCCTTTTACCCCTACCAATTACAATAAATATAGACTTTCATAGACAATAAATATAGTCTTTGGATTTAGTTCTGAGAAGTATCAGACTGTTGGACTCTTTCCTTAAAGAATTGTTTGACCTTTATTAAAGGATGAGAAGTGTGAGGGAGATTTAGTTGAACTGAAAAATTTCACATCCTCTGTGGATATCTGTTTTTTTTCTGTCTGCTAAATAGGCTGTACCTACATGCAGCATTGACTATGCAGCACTGACTATGTGTATGTGCATGTATATATTTTACATGTATATAAATATAAACACCTAGAAGCTTCTTATATATATATATATATATATATATATATATATATATATATATATATATATATATATATATATATATCTATCTATCTCCCCCCACTTGCTCTCTTTCAGTAAGTCTTTTTCCTTCATGCTCAGGTTCTCTACCAGAGGCCTGGGAGCTTGAGGGTCCTGCATCCTAGCTAATCCCAGGACTGCACTCTTTTGGGCGTAGGTCTCAGTTCCAGGGTCACAGCCATTAGTGCTCGATTAAGTAGAATTTTTGGAAAACAAGCAAACAAAAGCAAAAAACAGTCTGTGAACAGTAATTGCATCTTATTTACCTATTTACTGTGTCATATAAACTCAGAACTGATAAAGTTCAAATGTGACTGGCCAGATGTATCTTGGATGTTTTCAGTCATATGCCTGTATGTATGCATTATTGACATAGGGTTAGGGTTAGGGTTAGGCTTAGAGTATATAGTGACATGTAAATCCTAACCCTAACCCTCTATAGTGACATGTAGGGACCTCAGCCATTTATTAAGGTTTTATTATCTTGTATTTGCATGCTGCCTTGAAAGGTCTGGAGCACCAGTGGAAAAAAGTCTAGTCTGCAAACCTTGAACTTTTTTGGGAACTTTGCCTTTTACTAATTACATATTCCATTTGTATGCGCCATGAAACTGGCACAAAGTTCTCATTGCTGTCTGCTGCATATGTGTGGGAATTTTTAAGTGCTGCGACACAGTGAGAGCTGCATGCGACGTGCATCTGTATGGTCATGTGGTTGGTGCATGAATTATTGATTACTGCTTGTGAAGCACACTGGGCTCTGCATGCTACTTCATGTTCAGTGGTTTGGAAAGATGTGGTTGCAGGCTTCACCAGTGAGCCCTCTATGGGATGAAACAGAGAGAGAAAAACAAATTGAAAAATATGTGTGGAAAATAGAAATAGTTCCCTCAATGTGTGATTTTCGTTAGGTGCTTTAATGCCTTTAATCTGAGACTCTACAATCAGTCGTAGTCATTACCATTATCTGAAAGCAACATTCCAAATGGTCAGTTTTGGTTGTTACAAAAAAGTTATTTGTGTGACATCAGCAATTTTACAAAAATGGCTCAAACATTATATTTAATGCTGTAATGGGTGCAGTCCAGTCTCGGCAGTTTTGTTAATCTAGTGGTTTATTTAGCTGAGCAGTGATATAAAAAAAATGATTAATTCTACTGCCTAGACTTGATTTGACAAAGGTCTAGGTAGTAGAATTGACTTGATGAAGGTATGAATTAATTACACATATATAATTGTTTCTTCACATATATCGCAAGTATTCCCATCATCCCCTGTGTTCTAAGTTTGAATGCAAGCGCAAATGTCTTTTTACGCTGTGAGAACAGGGATGCACTCTCTTTTTGCTGGCTAATGGACAAGCACAATTTTTGTCCAGGGGATGTTTAACATGCCAAGTGAAATCTAAGGAAAAAACATTTGCAATAAATGCTCCCTCTCTTTCCCCATGCCAGAACACCAAGTCTCAGTTTGTGTTATTAGGAAATAGTGTAGGCTGTGCATCCGAATATTTTCCTGCTAATTTGATATGCAGCTTGTGCATCCAGCTGTATTTGGAAAGGCTGTGTCATAGTACGATTTTCTGTAAGACCTGGAAATTTGTTATCTAGCTAATTCCTTAGTATTTTTGTTGCTGTATTTAGTAGGTCAGTTTAAAAGAGAAAAACAGAGAGGTTGATGGCCACTGGGTTGATGTGTGACATTTAGTTAAAGAGCTAGCTTGCTGTCTTATTTCAGTTGGAACCCCACCCCCACCCTTGAGTCCTGGTGGTGTATGGATCTCTATATATCTTCTCTAATTCCCAGACCGGGCTCCTTAGGGCTGCTTCCCCCTTGGTGTGCCCTACATGAGTGCCCTAAAAGTTCACCTCATTAACTCATTTTATTATCACTGCTCAAATTTTCTTGCCCCTCAGGGTTAACATCCTGTCTCCCCAGACATCCTACAATAGCAATATAATATATGACATAACTAGAGGATATTGTGTTAATATTATGTGGGCTTCTGCATGGGTAAGATATGACCAGGCTAATCAGCTGAATTTAAAAACTAGCTTTACTAAGCTTATGCATCCTGTTTATGACAACATGTTTCAATATTTCATTCCTGCACCCAGGTCTGATGTGTAAACACAGTGTGACATTGCATAAGCTATTAAAAGTTAAATAATTCTGGCAATAATGGCTTTAAATTCCTGCCTAATGTTGTAACATGCCATAGAACTAGTAAAACGTGGGTTATAGTGTATCTTGTAAATATGCAAAGAAATAAGTGCTGGGGCCATTAGTGTTAGAAGTTAATTACTGTGTTAAGACAGCAGAACATAGGCTGACATGCTGGGCCGTCCTAAACACTTAGGGGTCCCAAAAGGCAAAATTTTAACGATGTTCTAATGAATTGTGCAGGTTTTTACAGACTGGACAAGACTGTACCCGATCATATTAATTTTGTGTAAGATACACTGTGATACAGACATTAGTTTTGCTGAGTTTGGGAAGTGGCCTTTGTGGGTGGAACACTTGAGGGTTTTCTTAGCTTCCTGATCCAGTGAAATTCGTCAGGAATCGGCAGTTCAGCCAGACCTGGACTGGAAAATGGCCGGATCACAGCTGCTTAAAACCCAACATTCTGGAAGGCTCACTGTGAGTCTGAGTGTAGGCCTGCTCATACTCCTCCTATAGATTCCAAGATACCTTTCTCAAGTGTGTTCGGAGCATTAAGTGCATTCACAACTATTGGTTAGAAAAATCGGTTGGTCAGGAGAAGATGGAGAGAGCAGTTGTGCAGCTGTATTTTCTGACCCACTCCATACTTTGAATCCCCCAAGTGTCTAGTCCCTTAAATATGAACAGTTTAGAAACCAGTCTGTCAAGGTCCCCTGCCTTTTTCATGTTTTCATATATCAGTACTTTTGCTATATGAACATGGCTGCTAAAACAAAATAGAACAACTTTTCTATCTTGAAATTAAGTCTTTACTGTGATGCAAAGCACACAGTTTCAGGTGCAATATGATTTTTTTTATTGTGAAGTCAGGATTTGATATGTTGTGTGTTAAAAATATGAATTATACAAAGCTTTAATAATGGATTGGCTTGGATTGGTTTAGTTCAAAAAATACAATCTGAATTTAAAATTATTATTGTAAAACAAGAATGGAGCAATAAGCAAAAACCTGAGCTGTCTAATAAAACCTTGTATTAGAAACTTTTGGAAGTGGCCAGGTGATGTATCAACACAGTACAATACAGGTTTTAACTTTAGATTTTTGATTCTGTACTGAAATTGTTACACCATCAGTGAGTTTCATTTTCATTCATACAAATCTGTATGAGCGAGTCTGATCTTTTCCTACACCATGTTACACCACGTGCTTTCCTCGTTGGTATAAAAATGTTTTGTTTTTTTTTGTTTGTTTTTTACAGTATGTCTTGTCCCAGGTTCAGTTCATTTATCTCATACAGTTAGCAAAGATGATAAAACCATTCGGGATGCCCCAAGCTGGACACAAGCACACAAAAACTGGATTTCCCTGTCTAATTACAATTCATTAACTACTTCCTGATCATGGTTCCTGATTGGGCAGCTGACTGGCAAGGAAAAATGTGATAAAGTTGTACATAGCAGGGACAAACCTAGGTGGGGTTACACTGGGATAGCAGGGAGAAGTACTCTGTTTGAAATTTCTGTTCTCCAGGAAGTGCACACCTCCCTCCGAACTGTACTTGTTCTGTGAAAATTCATGCCCTCCATATAACTTCCTTTCACACTCGTTAAGAGTTTTATGTCTTCTTCAGTGTTCACCTTAACACAAACTTCTAGATGCCTTTATTTAGCCAACTCATGACAAACACGTTTGCCCAGAGGTGTTTTAGTCTTACATCTCAGGGCCGATGGCATTCCTTGATGCTTATTCATTTGTTTTTGTTGGCAACAGAGAAAATGGTATTGTGTGTTATAGAGATGAAGAGTGTGGGTAGTGTTAAGGTCATTCATTTGAATGTTTTCATATTAATATATATATATATATTTTTCCAAAATATTCATAGAACAGTTAAGTGTCAAGTTGCTTAGCCTAATTTATTGTTCAGATGACAGTGACTGAAGTTGTGAACTTCTATAGTCTGAATTATGTTAAAAAGTGCTGGAGAGTTACTTAATCTACAATTAGTATGTTTTATTTACATCAGTTTACATCCCTACTGTGTCAAGGACTTGTTCATGAAACTTGTGTCTAGGGTAACCTGAACAGCTCCTAAAAAACCTGCTCCTAGAATATAGGCCACTGAGTGTAAGATTAAGTGATTGTACTGTGGTAAGAAAAGGGGGCCCCTAGTCTTGCATAATCTCATTTACCCTAATGTGGAGAGAGAACTGGGATAGCGTGATGCCCTGAACTGCTACAGTGCCCACATCCCCATACTGCACTTCTTATCTTACTTAATGGCTCTGGTAATTATTCTGCGCCGTCTAGTGAATTAAGGCGCTACTCCCCAAAAGAGGCTTCTGCACGGCTGTGATGAAGGTGGGCCTGACAAACAACCTTCTGGACTTTGGGCATGTTGTATAAATAGTGAGCTTTCCGATAAAACAACAAGGTATACAGCAGACTTTCACTATTAGTCTCACAAATGGCTTGAATGGTGACGTTACACCTGCTTTCCCCGTGCAGTACAGTCAAACAAATGAGTGGATTTTACAGTGATGCCCTCATTTGGTAAATGCTTGTTAGATGTTTATAAAGAGTCAACAATTCAGTCCTACGTGACATCATTAATATTGACTTATTAATAGTTTGCATAAATAAATATCTATAATACAGTTTGCAGTTTAATTATTTGCAAGTCCTATGCCAGACATTATGAGCTGTTTACAATGGCCTGTGCTGCTGTGCCTAAGCTTTTAAACCTGAAACTGTCATTGGAGTTCTCCAGCTTCACTAATGACTGAGTGTGTGGGCCATGTTGAGTCGACCGCCCTTCTGCTACAAAAGTGCTTTTTAATAGTATAAAAAAAAACAAAACAAAAAGAATGTGCAGGGGAATGACTGAGACCAGGAGTACATAGGTATGAAGAGGGGCCTGTGTTCCCTGTTTGTCCACATGTTGCCATGGCAACGCATCTCTCCCTCTAGTCAACACTTTAACCTTCTGGAACTGTGGGAACTCCATGGGAACTCCTTACAGAGTTCGTGGTTTCACGTTTACATTTGCATTCCGAACTGCCTTGCTGTCCACGTCACAGCCCAGGTTTGAACAGCAGATTGAGTGCCATATTTGATATTATGATGTGAGGAGGTTAGAAGAAGGTGAACATGGTGAACCGACTTCACGTTAAGGGCATTTGTAGCTTACTCAACTTCAAAGAACTTCAAACAAACTTATTACAATTAATGTAAAGTTATGGTTATTAACTTTTTACATTTATTGTAAAAATTTGTTTATGAATGTCAGTCAGCACAGTCACCTGATTATTTCTAATTTTTTCCTCTCACACTGGAGGACTTCAGTGCTTATTTTGTGGTCTCGTTCAGCAGGCCAAACCATTTGTTTGGATCAGCAGCTCTTCTCACGCTCAGAGTGTTGCCAGAGCCAAGTACGAGTTTCTCTTCGGGAAGACACAAGACACGGGCTCATCGGACAGCGGTAAGAACCCTTTAAAAATTTCATGCTGTGTCCTTTAAACCATGCATGACAAATTAATGTCCCATTGGGAATTAAGAGTCATTCACAATCGCTAACTGTAATCCAGTAACCTGGCAATAATTTGGCAACCTACCCCATTCTAGCAACTGTAGCTAATACACCAACTGTGGCTAATACACCGTGAAGAATAGTAGAATAGAATAGTAGCCTAGCAGATTCAGACGAATAGGCAAGGCAAGACCAGTTTATGTGTATAGCAGTTTTCATACACAGTGGCAGTTCCAAGTGCTTTAGTAGAATGGTGTGTTATCTTATGAAAATGTTATATGCTAATCTGATTCTGATTTTTTCAAAAAAATCTTTACATCCTTACTTATGCTACAATGAATTTTTTTTTACCACAAAGGCCCTTTGAGGTACACTCAATACATTTTTGCTTTTATTTGTAGAGTTTAACTATTAAATAAACAAATAAACTATAGTTTATTTGCTCCTACAGTCTTACAGTATTTTCTGTACTGTTATTGTACTGTATTCTCATGTGTATCACATATAGCATGTACTTTGGGCCAAAACTTGTACATTCTTACTGACTATTAAGTTGTGTCTCTGGAATGAATTGCAATATTTAAAATGGAATCTAAAGACATAAAACACTTTTTAGCTCACAAATGGTTCACATTTGGAATGGTTTTCAAAAGAAAATTGCAGTAACTCTTTGTATGTATGCATTGGGAAATTCACAGGATTTTACAATTTATATGATATTTATTTTGATAGAATGTGGGATAGTAATTGACTACTTGTGGATGTAGGTTTATCAATAGCACAACAAGCACTGAAGTGAAATATGGATGCACATAAATAGATTTTACAAAAAAATTGCTGAGTACAGCTTTTATGTCTGTCAAGATGTTTTTTTTCTGATTTATTTTGTTATACTAACAATGATTTAAGAATTGCCTTAATTGCACTAACATTTTTTTGGGCACAACAACAAAATGTACATAAATGTTTTACTGAGATGATGTGTAAACATGTTGTTACTATTAGGGCAAGAGCTGGCAGATGCTGCCACCTTGTGATGTTTTTACTCAGGAGCTCATAAATTGGGTTCCTATTAGAAGTGCCGTGTTCTCATGGCCCAGTGACTTTTTACTAATACCTTGTGCATTTAACAAGCCAGCACAGTAAAAAGTAGACGTTTTCTAGGCAAACCTTTAGACTGTAAACTAATTCCTACTTCACTTTGCATTGCCTGCTAGTTTTATTCCAAATAATGGAACACATCTGACATTAATTTTCACGCTGGGGGGTTATGTTGTTACTTAACTGGAGGCTTACCATTTTAAAGATGTCCATTAACAAATGTTTGCACATTTTTGTTCCGAACCAGAGGTGGCGAAAGAGACGTCTGCATGTGCCTGAGTCCAGCTGTGCTGCGTGCCGTGGTTTAGACCAGGCACTTTCGAAACCTCTATATGGAGAGAACACAGTCCCGTTCTGTTCACATACCACACTAGAACTATTCATGATCACCTCACCCCCAGACTCTGATATACACAAGTCAACTGCTAATAGAGTTGTAATGAGAACATGAAGATCTGAGTAGCTGATAGTTAAAAACTTCATTTCCATACATATTAGAATTTATGTCTGCAATCTCTCTCAGCTGTCAAATCTTGCCATGGAGCCCTGGAGCCCTGAGTGCCAGCTAACAGGGACGCTTCCATGAAACAGACCCACAGACAGCGTGATTCCTAATGATGATGATGATGTAGATGGTGGACAATATAACTTAGCCACCTAGAGCATTCAGACTTCCTGGCAGTGGGTGTTAATAGAATGAGGCGATATAGCTAATTAAATATCATATACATAGCATAAATCTGCAGTTATTTTTAGATGCTTGGTTACATGTGTTGCCATTCCAGCATTTTTTACAACAGCACTGTTTTTTCGAGAGCCTAAATGGATAATTGGCAAGGAAGTACAGTCAGTTTCTCAAACATTTCCTCCACTAAGACCTACTTACAACATTTTAAGTATTTGTCTGGAATTTCTTTACAAGAGGTGGTTATGTAGTAAGCGCTAGCAGTTTAAATTTTAAAAGTGGGTTGTTAGCTGGTGCTTAGGTTTTAAATGGAGCTCTCTCTGTCTGGATGCTCAGTCTCTACAGGTAGCTCCCAGCCCCAGCCGGAGGAGTACAGCAACAGCAGCCTTGATCCTGTCACACAGGACGATGATCTCGACGAGACCTCGCTGTTCCTAGAGATCGACCGGGAGCTCGCCAACCTGCTGAGCGGCCTGGTTGCCCGCACACGGGATGCTCCATCGACCACTCAGCTGGACGAGCAGGGTAGCAACTCAGGAGACGCCACCTCAAACATGATCCCCTGCAACGGCCAAAACGGGACGCCACCCTCTCCGCCCGCCATGGCCAATCAGGGCTCGGAGCTTCAGAATGGTTTTGCTGACGCTGGGCAGCTGGAGTTGCCAGGTGAGCGTTTCCTGACGTTTGACGCTTGGTGCGATGCACTGATTCAGAACCCCAGCGCAGCGGCGGAGGAGCTGAGCCGTTTGAGCGGTGGCCTTGGTGAAGACAGCAGAGATGCGCACACCAGCCAAAGCAAACCCTCAGCTGCCACAATAGCATCTGCTGAGGAGCCCACCACTGGGCCTTGCTCCACTCCACCCCGAACAGAGACAGACAGGAAGATAGGACGGAGTGGAGAGGGTGCAGACACCTCGGCAGGCCTGTCCGATGCATCTCTGGAGGAGTCCAGTAGGATCCTGGCTGAAATCCCTGGCTTCTTCACCGCCTTCCTGGACGGGGGCAAACCACGGGAAAGGCCCCAGAAGAAGCTGCGCTTTGTGGAGGGCCAGGCGGGGGTGGAGCTCTTGGTTAACGGAGAGGCGCCCGAACCCAACAGCGGTACTGGGGAACAGCTGGCTCAGGGTGTGGAGATGCCCGCGCACGCACACACACCCATGGCTGCTGTGCCACAGGTGTTTGTGCTGAGCCATGAAGGCAAGTCAACTGGAAAGAGCTCAGCCAGGTTGGTAGTACCTCAACTTCACTGTTTCAGAGGACTAATTTATAATAGATAATTTCCTCACTGTGGCATTGATAGAGCAGTAACTACTGCTGCTCTTTTGTTGGCAAACTTGTTGGTTAGATGCCGGCCTATACAGAGCACTACTGTATCAGGCACAGAGTATAAAAGTTCTAAAAGATGCAACATCAATGTGATTGTAATATATGAATGTAAAGTTGAATGGCCTATGAGTTAGCAGTCTGAATTCCAATGTCCCATCCTTTAGCTAAAATTCACACCAACAGAACTGTGCCTGCTGCATATTCCTGCAGCACATGACCACAGTAATTCCTGAATGGAGTTGTTATGCTGAGCTGTCAGTCACAGTTCCCCCTTAAACAGTAGTTACAGTGAGGAATGTGTGAGCTTGCTACAGGAGGGGCGGCATTTGGACTGAGCCGTACTGGAGGAAGATAGGAGGGGTGAGGTCAGTGTATTATAACAGTCGTGCCCTTAGTGCTTCCTCTGTAGCGTCAGCACTGTAGAGTCTGGCGGAACTTGATGGTACCCACACATTGATCACTTAGTTTAGTTCCCACTTTTTCTGATGTTGCACCACTTTTGACATGAGATGCCAAAGGTCTGGCCATGTACTGCCTTCCTGAAGCTATGTTCAACGCAGTCATACAGTACAATAGTTACAATAGTGTAGCAAAATGTCTAGCAGTAGTTTCTGCTTGTAACATTTTAGTGCTGATCACACACTCTCCTATGCTGGTCACCCGTTCCTCCACACATCTCGCAGGGCCTGTGCGAACGAAGAAGCCACCGATGTTTTCAGTCGGCAGTTTGAGAACATCCTGGAGTCGGAGCGGATGCGCGGGACGTGCTACAGCAGCCTGGACTCGCTAGATGCGCTCTCGTCCTCTGCCGATGAGGCTGATGGCGAGCTGGGCCAAGCTGTGGGGCCCTGGCGGGGCAAGGAGTTGGCCGCCGCCCTGGACACGCCCCTCACGCCCATGATCCAGCAGCGGTTGAAGGAGAGCGCTCTCTTCGCTGAGCTGGGTGTCAGGCAGGAGGTGCTCAGCGTTTCTGTCACTGGGAGGAGCGGGAGGGCAGCCCTGGAGGTGACCTCCTCCTTCCTAGATGCAGGTGCTGCAGCTGCGGACCTCTCCGGAGGATCCCTAGCCAACGGTATAATGGAGAGGGACACAAAGGACTGGCTTCAAGGCTGTCTGAGGTAGGACTGGGAATTTCGTAAAGTAGCAGTGGACTTGGTGTATTGAGCGGTTTCCGACCAATTTTGAGGCCCAGTTTTTGATCACCATAAAAATATTGTTAGGCAAAGTCAGTTGGCTTCACATGTATCTGGGTTAACATTTGCCTTAACTTATGTGTCTTTTTAGCAGCATCACTGCTTACTGCATTCATCTGCATTTTGGAGAATACATTTTAGGAGCCTATGGTTCAGTGCAATTAATGAATCACACTTCAGCACAGTGATGGTTAGACTGAATATTGTTTATTGACAGATAGAAAGATAGTTATATAGATAGATAGCAAGATGTACTTTATTGTCCTTGAGTGGAAATTCGGGTGCTGCTGCAACATAGAGTGAACGCAGAGTGCAATGCGTGTCATTACACATGCTTATAATGCAAAGACGGCAGTCCAAATCATTAGATGATGTTTTAGACATGGACAGAAATTTGGTATGGTCTATGCATGATATTTGTACACGGATTCCCTCCCATTATGCTTGTAGATTATCATCATTGTTATTGCAATATTTTTTATTTTTCAAATATGTTCAATTTTTCATTTTTTAATGGAAATGGCTAAACAACAAATAATCTAACAAAACACTTGATTTATTGTCTGCTACAAGTTTTCTGACTAATGTAAATCTTTTCGAGATGAGTATTCTATTGGTGTTCGAATTATACCATTCACGCAGTGCAAAAAACAAAGGCATTATGTAGACAATATGAGGCAATACAAATAATTTGCAAACGAGTATTTCTGTCTATATCATGCAGCCCTGGCATACAAAAGTGACATAAATTACTTGTAGGTTTTAGATTGTTCCAAAGAGCTGTTCAAGTTTCGTATTGAAGTATGATGAGATTCCTGTAGGGAAAGCTACAAGTGAATGCACCACTAGGAGGAAGTATCTCAAGTTTGCCATCTTATCCAAGTCATTGTTAAAAGCTGTCATCTGCTGGACTGTGGCGTAAACTGCACTCATAAGGCAATTTGACCACGAGTCTTTGCTAATGTATGTAACACACCCTTGGTGGGGCTTTTAAGATTTTAGGATGTTGAGTAATGATATAGGGGGTCTTATTAGGTTAGTTTCTGATTCAGAAACAGTAATGATATTTAATGAATCCAGGGAGCGTGATTCTATGCGCCTTTTATTGTATCTAAAGATGTCTAAATTACAGGGCATGGAAAAATATGGCAGTGACTGTTTTGTTCAAGCTTTTATTATTATTATTATTATCTTCTTTTGCTGTACTGGCATCTACCAAAACTTTTGGGTGTGGCTGTGTCACATATGTCACAAATGAGATCTAAATGCCAAGTCTTTACTAAACCTGGCACAAAGATAGTGTTTTGGCTGTGTCATGTACCAACATTGAATGTACTTTGGCCAATAGGTGGCGCTGCAGCATTAAAATAACTGTTTCAAAACCATTCAAACTTCAAACGCAATTTGGACTTTCATTAATAGAGGATCATATGAATATGCAGAAACAGAAACAGAAACTCATGAATTTCTAGGGTGATCTTCAACAAACTGGTCATACGTCCTATACAGTGTAAACAGTCTCATTCTGACTTAAACAGATTCATACAGTCACATCATAAAAGCAATTACGTTCTCATCACATCTCTGGATTAACACATACATGGATGCGTTTGCTCCTAGTGCAGTCTTTCTCGAATTTAGCAAGAATATTGCCTAAGTTCCACACACCTTCTGGAGCTCCCCCTCTATCCACCTTGCTTGGAAAACCATTGCTTGTAACTGTATTTAGATTTGTGTTTGCTGCTGTGACAGCCGTAAATAGGCCTGCCATTTACTTGCTGTTATACTATGCTAAAGCGCAAGCAGTACTGCAACAACCCTCAAATCAAATTTTGGTCACTGTGCCTTGGTATGGCATCTTGGGAGTCTTGGGCATCTTGGGCTTTTTGTGACAGTTTGAAGTAGTGTGCATCTTACACAGACAATTCAGTTCATGGACTGGCAATGTGGAAATTGTACTCATGTACTCACTGCAGCAATGACTACATTTGTGACCTGGCATTTGGCCTGCTTTAAAACAGACTGCTTTAAAAGGAACAGCACACACCCTGTAGCAGGACCAACACAGCTGCTATGATGCTGTTGAACAGGGGGGGTTCTGCTAAATCTATTACCCCCATAATTTGGTACAAAAGCCCAGTACAGCCATCTGACGGGTTCTGTCTGAACTGCACGTGATCGGCCTATTGGCAGAGGGGTATTCCATATATCAATATGGATTAAAGGCCAAAGTGACTGGTCAGGATCTGGGCTCCCTGGACTTACATGCTTCCGTAGACGAGTGGAGCAGGGCGGGCCTTGGCTCCAAGCCCTTACTGAGGTCCCTTGTGCCTGCCTCAACCCTGATCAGTGCAGGCTTTTAAATATAACAATATATATATATTTTTTGTCCACAAGAAGATGCACCTTTGAAGTGACTTATGTCACGAAATGAATTGCATTTCAAACAATGTGTGTGTTTCAGACGTGCTGTCTATCTGGTGTAGTTTACAGAGCAACCTTGCTAAATACGTCCAGTGGTCATCGGCATGCACGGCTGTTTGGAAAGGACCGGCTCAGCACATTAGCATGGGAAGCCTTAAGCATGCGTTCTCACCTGCACAGCCCTGGAATACGGGAGCATCTCCGGTGCGGTGTGCTTCCTCAGTGTCTCCTGTCCTGGCGGCGGCAGGGCAGCACAGCTGCTCCTGGGTTATTTATAGCAGCAGGCAAGCAGAGGCAGACTGTGCAGGCTGCACCCAGCCAGACTCCTGTCTCCTTCCCCCCAGCCCCTGCTGACATCACGCCCTCGTGCTGAGCGCAGTCCCATCCGTTCACTCCTTCGGTCCCTTTCCCCACCCATCGCGTTCTCTCGCTCGTCCTCTCTTTCTCCTTCTCTCGCTCCCTCCCTCTGGCTCTGGCTCCCTTTCTCTCTTTCCCTCTCGTCCTTCTTCCCGTTTCTCGCTCTCTGGCTCTGTCGTGAGGAGGAGCTATGCTCCGTCAGCGTGTGTGGCACCGCCCCCTCCACCACCCCACCCTTTCCGTACGGCCCGCAGATGGAGAATGAGGCAAGAGGCATAGCTCTCCTTGAGCCCGATTGGAACCACTCCATGGGCAGAGAAGGCTCACCATTCACTCCCTCCCCACCCGCCCGGTCCCAGGCGCGCTGGCCTTAGGTGCTCCGGCCCTCCTAACGTCCAAGCGACAAATCTGTGTCCCAGCTGCCAGGGCGGAGCCAGCACTGCACTGCCTCCATGTAGGTCAGAGCAGAGGCACCGAGGCAGCGATCACATGGCGCGCGGCAGGGAGAGCTCGGGAGTTTGTTAGCGGGGACTCTCCTCTTCCTCCTCCTCCTCCTTTTTCTCCTCAGCCTCCTCCCAGGTCCTCCTGCTCCCTGGCTGCCGTTGACCCCTATGGGCTCCTTCATGTCTGGCTGCTTTGCCCAGCCGGGCCCATCCGACGCAGAACGTGACACCTTCCAGTAAGTCTTGACCTTTGGCTTGCATGACACGCGATGATGACCGTTAGGGTGCGCTCGGGCTGGAACACGCAGCCAGCTGCTCTTGCCATGTTCAGGTGCGTGTGTGTGTGTATGTGTGTGTGTGTGTGTGTGTGTGTGTGTGTGTGTGTGTGTGTGTGCGTGTGTATGTGAGAAAGAGAGAGTGAGTTCGAGAGTGAGACAGAGTGCTTGGAAATGTGTACACATTGCAGCACCTCCTTAGAACAGTAGCCGGCAGCATCTGTATCTTTCTCCCTCTCTCTCCCTCTCTTTCTCTCTCTCTCTCTCTCTCTCTCTCTCTCTCTCTCTCTCTCTCTCTCTCTCTCTCTCTCTCTCACTCTCCCCCTCTTGCTTGCACTCTCTCCCTCTGTCTTTCTAATGTCCTCTAAATGTGAAGGTTGAAGTGGTGCTTTGCTCCTCCTGTGTCTGTGTAATTCCCATTTTCCTTTAAGAAAGTGGATGGTTCTTAATCCAACAGGAAGGAGATTATCATGGAAATGTTAAACAAAAATGCACATGCCATGATTTTTTGTTTGGCATATACATGAAATCTAGAGGTGCAGCTTCCAGCAAATTTTCACTTAAACACCTTCTGGCTTACATAATAATTCATCACATTCTGACCGAAGGCATGTAATCAATATGTGGTTTATTACAGCAGCAAAACTGCTTTTAGCTTGAGTAGTTCATGGAGGCCTTTCCCACACACTGAGATGAAGTTTGCCCTTGAAGCACACCCAGTGAAACTGACATAAACAAGAAGCTCTGTGTGGGGACACTGAGAAGTCTCTCGATGGACATCAGGGAAATAAGCTTCCAGTACATTTGTGTATGCTTAGGAACTGTCACAAACATGTAAACAGAAGGACTTCTGGGAGTGGGACTGAACATGCACTGTACGTGCACAAGATTGGTTCTTTATGGTGCCATACTGCAGGGTAATGTAATTCCTCATCACCACCATTTGATGGCAGTAGATCGCCTGCCTCAGTCCCCCATACAAATCCCAAAGCATCATAGTCAACAGGAATTTTGATGATTTCAGTTTTTGACGAGTAAATGAAGTGCCTAACTAACAAATCTCCACTTAATAACATGCTGCATTAATATATTGCAGTAGCAATTTTAGTTTGCTGTATATGAGGGCTGTGTGTGTGTGTACAGCATACATATATGTGTGTGTATGTGTGTATGTGTATATATATATATATATATATATATATATATATATATATATATATATATATATATATATATATATATATATATATATACACACACACACACACAGCATACATATATGTCACTTTGATACAGTACATCTCTCACAGAAAATAAAACATTTATATATAAAACTGGAAAATGACATGAAACCACCCAAACCACTAGATAATATAGAACAATCCAATCTCAGTCCCTTTGTTGTCTATGCCATGTTTATTATACAACATGTGATGCTTTCCACTTGCATGATTGGACCGCATGCAGTAAACAGTATGTGTTGACGCATGTACCAGGTGGCCCTCCGAGGTGTGCGGCTGTCATGTGCCAGAGACCCGCCCCTTAGGTCCCGCGGCCTCTCCGTTTGTGCTGAGAAAGCTGTCACTTCCTGCCTCCAGGGACTCTGTCCTGGGCCGCTTTCATCCCCTGCCGGTGCCAGAGGCGTGACTCAGCAGAGCCGGCCGGCTGCCAGCCCAATGGCAGCCTCCGCCCTCTCTCCCGCCGTGGCCGCCGGCATTCCGAATTCACCTCTCAAAGCAGCACTTTTTGGGTATTTTAGAACTGAAGCAAAAAGATATGTCTGATACACACACACACACACACACACACACACACACACACACACACACACACACACACACACACACACACACATATATATATATATATATATATATATATATATATATATATATATATATGGTGCATAAATAGAACTGCCTTGAGCAGTGAAGATATATACTATTATGAAAACACAATGGCTTCTGGAAACTGTTTGCTTCTTTCAAAATGACTAGGGTTTTGTGGCAAGCCAATTCTCAATTTGCATGATGGCTGAAAGAAGAGTTTTGGGCGGTATGGTGGATTTGCAAGGTAAAACATACGAACCTTGCTGTTTGACTCGTTACAATCTAAAGTAAGAATGTGTGTGTACGTGTGTGTGAGCATGCTGCTAGGTGTCAGTACTGAGCACACATAGGGAGGATGATACACCAGCTGTTTGCACTCTGTGAAATGAGGGAGTGGACATCCTGCCCAACCCCACAGAATAGTGGGAAAGATCGCTACTCCCCCATACATTTTCAGGCAGACCAGCTAGATAAAAAGCTGCAAATTTAAAGCACAGCTATACCTATAATCATCTACGTAGCACTACGTTGCAACTGTTGCAACAATACTTCAGAAGGCTAGAAAAGAAGTCCTCTTAAGAACCAAAACACCGACTTTCTGTCTATCTACAGACCTCTCTAGTTGTTCTCATAAAAAAAAAAGAAAAAAAGAAAAAAAGATTCAGATAACTTCTTCACTCTAGTTTTTATGTTAGAATTTTTGAGTCCATTATCCCTTCAGGGGGTTAAGTCCAGCACGTGAGCTATGGCTGACTCTCCAAAACATTGCGAGGTGTGTGAGCCGCAGTTCAGAGGGCTTCACTTAGTCATCAGGGCTGCAGCTGACACCCTGCCAAGGGGCCCTGTGTCAGGGGACTGTGAGCAGGCGGCTCCACGCTGCTTGTTTATCTCCTGACCTGAGCCTGATCCCCTCTGAGAAGGAGGAGAGATGTTCGACAAGCAGTACCAGGGAGTGTTTGTGTGTGTGTGTGTGTGTGTGTGTGTGTGTGTGTGTGCGTGTGTGTGTTTTGAGAGCTTTTCTTCTTCCTTGTCTTTCCAAGCTAGTGCACATAGTCAGTTCCTTTGACTGGTGTGTAATGCAGTCATACCCCATACCTCCTCCCTTGCATTCAGCCCTTCATCCAAATACGCCAAGCGTTAATTCTATGTGCTTAATTAGGCAAGTCTGTCACAGAGCATTATCAGAGTTTCACTGGTAGTGTGGTGCTACCATGTAATGAAATGTAATGTTGCTTTCTGGCCTTTTCATTTTTCCGTGCCGAGACTGTACAGGCAACATACTGTCCTGAAACCAAGAGAGGGACGGGAGGAGTGTTTGGAATGGGTGGGAAGGGTTGCACATGTGTAAGTCCACTCTGTTAGCATGTTTACCACTGTTGCACGCTATCACACAGTCAAGAAAATCATGCAAAGCCTGTTATGGAAAGAAAAGACTGTGCAAACTGTGCAGAGGAAGTAGTCACAGAAACAAGTCTGAAGTCTAAGGTATAGAGTGAACTCAGTATGAGTACAAATGCTCTGTGGGATGAGGAGCTTGTCCCTTGCACTACTTTTCTGCACATACACATGAAACTACCACTAAGCTATGATTGTGTCACGGAACGCTCCCCCCCACGAGTCACGTGGTACGGCCTGCCATGTGCAGGGTGTTCATTTGTTTGTAGCCACACCCTTCTTGAGGGCACACTCCTGTACAGGGTTTAGACGTTAAATGTTTGTATGTCTATTTAAACCGCTGTCAGTGTGCACCTCGTCGTTGGTCATTGTTCATGTTGAACGTGTTAAACGTCTAGGTTCGTGTTGCCTTGTTAATATCCACATCGTTTGTGGTAGTTATATGTATCCATGTTCACTGATTACGTTATGTGTGAGTGCCACTGTTTTCTGTGTTATATGTAAATAAACGTCTGTCTGCGTCGAAGGAGTCTGTGCGTCCTGCTCCGTGCCCTGTGGCACTTGGGGTGTTACAGACTGACCAACCACCACAGGACGCCAGCTTCCTCGGCTAAGAACGGACTTCCTAGCAGGAGGGGCGTAGGCACCCACCGCATAGCTACCTGGATCCCAGGATATTGGCGAGAGTACTGCGACCGGTGTCTGCGTCCACTCCTGAGGTGGAGGGGAACACCTCCAGGAATTTCTTGGGGGGGTCCTGAGGCTATCGAGTCTGGGCCGAGGAGGACAGATGTGCCCCACAATGACCGTAAAGAGGGCGGTTGGGTGGAGCTGTTGGAGCTCCGGAGGGTAGGGCTAAAGTCTAAATCCCTTCCCTTCAGTGGACCCGCCAGCAAGACTAGAGGGGTCTGCCCAAAGCCTCAGAGGCAAACCGCCTCTGGGGTGCTCCTAGAGCGGCTGGGAGAAGGAGGACCGTTCAGGGGAGGAGCACGACTGGGGCCGGGGCGGACGTGCACCCCCACGTGTACAGTCGAGGCTGCGGACACGTTTACAGTGACTGCGCTGACAGCAGGCGCTGCAGTACAGCACCTAAAGTGTTTCTTTATAGGTGTATCGCTTCACGGGGAAAGCGTAGGACTGATCTGAGAGAGGCAGGCACTCTGCCTTTCTCCCTGTCTGGTGAGGGTCTTCCAGGTGGGAGGTTCCTGGCCTGCCTTGTGCTGGGTGGGCACTGGGCATGGCCATACTGTCTGTGTGTGTGTGTGTGTGTGTGTGTGTGTGCCTGGAGTTCGCTTTCCTGGAAGGGAGAAGCTTTGGGAACCGTGCTCCTAGGGAGGGGTCGTCGTCGAGGACTGCTTCCCTCCCGCACTTCACGTGGAGCCTAACGGACTACCCGAGAGAGGCAGAGACTCTGCCCTTTCTTCCTCGTTTAGAGAGGACTCCCGGGCTGGCGGCTCCTGGCCCGCCTTGTGTTAGGTGGGCACCGGGCATTGCTGTGCGGTTTCCGTGTGTATGCATGGCGGCCTGGGATTCACTGTCCGAGCATTGGATGCCTCGGGAGCCGTGCCCCCTGGGAGGGGATTCTGTCACGGGACGCTCCCCCCCATGAGTCACGTGGTACGGCCTGCCGCGTGCAGGAGGTTCATTTGTTTGTAGCCACAGCCGTGAGGGCACACACATGTACAGGGTTTAGACGTTAAATGTTTGTATGTCTATTTAAACCGCTGTCAGTGTGCACCTCGTCGTTGGTCATTGTTCATGATGATGTGTAGCCATGTTAAACGTCTAGGTTCGTGTCACCTTGTTAATATCCACATCATTCGAGATAGTTATATGTATCCATGTTCAGTGATTACGTTATGTGTGAGTGCCACCGTTGTCTGCGTTATATGTAAATAAACGTCTGTCTGCGTCGAAGGAGTCTGTGCGTTCTGCTCCGCATCCTGCGGCACTCAGGGTGTTACAGCTTGGCTCTGATGTTGCCAGTCTATACCTGCTAACTTTCCCTCCTTTTTCACAGCTCCTCTGTAGTTTTAGTCATAGTAGCAATGCTTAATATTATAAAAAATATTTTATTTATATAGGATCTTTTATTTTATTCATTTTTCTAACAATCCATTTTTTTTAAATCACCCAACTACAAGGCTGGAGTCTACTACCCTAGGTGATGTCTGATTTTTTTTTTTTTTAGTGTATATGCTTAAAGGAAACATTACTTTACAGAAGGTTCTAGGCTTGTCACAATATTGGTACAGATTTTGACTTCCGTACCAATACCATGTGTAATAATTCTCAATAACAAAATGATACATTGGCATAAAAACCTCACAAAAAATCCTTCCATTGTCTGAACTTAAAATGTTTATTGGATTGAACGCAGAAAAACTATGATTACAAAAGTTTGATTTTAAAATGGAATCTTGCTAAATAAAATAAGTAAAATTACTTTTGTAATAAACTAAATACTTCAAAATGTCTTCTTCTGTAATTACATGATGGATTTTCTCTGTCTGTTTAAGGTTCTTAGCTAGGAGTACCAGTGTGTCTGTGTGGTCTTCTATCAGTCCTATTCTCCTTGGGCTGCTCTGTTTAGTCTGCAGTGCCAGATTACCAAATAGGTAATCAGAGTAGGCACTGGCCTATGGGCTCTGTGCCTTTTAGGGTCCCGTGACAACAGATTTAAAAAAATGTATTTGTGAGCCCTGGGGGACCCGAGATTTTGACTGTCTATGGGTCTCCACAGGGATTAATCCGGTACTGTTAGTCTGTTTAGGCTTCTTTATAGTCTTTTCCATATTTTTTGTGTCTGTCTATCACAGATGTTATGGTAAACTGACTGGATGAAGTTCTTAGTAATGCATTTTCTTAGAATTAGTGAGTTCTTAGTAAGAAAAATAAAGAGTAAGGAAAAGATTCATAATTTGATGTTAAACTGTACACCTAATGCTCTTGTTTTAAACACCAATATTTTACTGTTTAGCCCACATGAAATTTAACAATTAAGTAGGCTAAATGCTTGATAGCCTATTTGCGATGGAAACACAAACACACAAGCTCACATTAGCTGATATTGCAAAGTGAGAAATGATCTTTTCTCAAAAACAGTTCTCAACGGAACATTTCACTAATCACTTAAGAAAGCTCCGCAGCGTAGCCTTTATCTTTGCTAACCTGTCATCTATTCAGATCTTTGTTGAGGTCAGGATAATTATTGGAAACATTCTTAACCAAGTTGCTGGTGTAGCCTGTCTTGCAGGTGTTTCCTTTTGCATACTGCTTTTGTCTGTTGGCTAGCTAGATTAATCTGTGATGTAGACAAAACATGTCCACACTTCTTGAGTCCGTTTTTTGAGAATGTAAAATTAGGCCTTATTTGATATTCTAGAGAGACGACCAATACGAGGAGGATGATTTTTAGACACATCTTAAACAACTGTATCAGGTTATTAGGCTGTTCAGAAGAAACTCTTCTGATCGACACTGTGATTATTTTTACCATGTAGTCAGAGTTTTTTACAGCCCTAAACATTTTTATATTTTACATGACGTCTGAGTCTGTTTCTGCAGCTTTAACCACAATATGCAGACCTTTGGAATGGAAACAGATTTGCTGTAATTAAAAACATAATTTACAGTGAAGAATAATAGGAGTGCCTTTTAAAGCACCCTGGTTTGTTGGTATGGAGAAGTTGTTTGGTTGCTGGAAGTTCATATGTATTTCATGAAGTGAGAGGCATGTGGACTTGGGCTAGGTCAATTGCATGTCATAGTGAAAGAATGACTTCCTGGTTTTGGTCACTTCCCCCAAGAGATGTCAGAGCAATAGAGGAAACTAATGCTGATAAAATATTGATGAAAGGGCCACAAGCTGAAGAAAAATCCTGAAATTGCCCCAGTCACTTCATGCTCACATATTTTCAGAATGAGGTGGTTTGCTGTGGTGAACTCCACCTTAAAATATCTTCTATTCCATATGGAAATAATCATGTGTGTTTATCATACATTACTAGAAGAAAATGCTACAATACAAAAACTTTATATGAGATGAAGCACAGGTTTTACAGGTGTTATTCCTAAAATACAAAGAAATACCTAAGAAAATGTTATTTGTGTTGTATGGGCATTAAAATTTCATTTTGAGAGAACCTTTATAGAAGATGAAGTCCTCAATACAAGTGTAATTACAGAAAAAATGTGGGACATCCCTACAAATGATCAGAATACAATATTAACAAGGTTTAGTCAAAGTGGCAGGTCTTTTCTGCAGCTGAGTCATTTTCATTTTGATATATATGCATGTGTTGGAGGGATATATGCAAAGTGTTTTATGTACTGTACATTCCTCTTAAACCATAGCAGTTTACACAGTTGTATAAAGTGTGGTCATGAACCTGTGCTTAGGTGATTTCTGCTTTTTGCATTCATCCATATTTTGAATGAATGGTTTACTAACTTTTTTGTTAACTTTACCAATCCAGTAGTACCCCTGCAGTCTATATTTTAGTGCTTTTTGTGCTCCTAATTTGTAAAGGGTGTGTACGAGGACAGAAGACGTTCATCTTTGCAGTGCAGGGCTGTTCGAGTATGCCATGTTTCCTAAAACGAATATAAGCCATTCCGATAAATTCCGACCTGTGTCTGCATGGACGCTCCATTCTGCGCTCCAGAGAAACACACACTAATTGATCTGGTTTACTAACGTTAGTGATGGAAATCAAGCAAAATTTCAGAGAAGTTGTACCTACAGAAGTTATTTTATATATCCACATCCCTTAACAGGTTTCTCATTCTCTTTGGCATCTCTATCTCCATGGCCTGCCGCGACTGTTTTTATGCGGGTTGACTAGCCGAAACGACAAAAAAAAAAAGAAGAAGTTTGCGTTAAATACGCTCAGCCAAGGTCCTGTCATGGCAGGACAGTCATCTGTTGCATCTGTAATTCATACGGGAAAGTTCTTTGAGTGATTCGCTAAGGCGTTTTCTTGACCTGGCTTCTCCTTCTTATTGTACAGGGTACAAATCTGCAGCTTTTCTAGGTGTTTTTTCCCCTCCTTGCTTCGTGCAAAGGTTTGTGGGAAATGCCAGCTCTGTTCCGCGGAGGGATGAGCCGGGATTCAACGAAGTGATTTTGGGGTGGGTTTTTTTTGCGAGCTTTTCCCTCCTTGACTCGAGATGTCGTTGTCTAAGCGCTTACCGTGGAGCTTCAGCCGGCGTGTCATCTCGGGTGCGCTGTAAAAGTTTCTAGTTTGGGTTGTGCTTCCAACTACGTGCGGATCTGTGCGCTAAGTATTACAGGTAAACAAAATGACTCGTTGCTGAGTTCATTGTTAAAACTTCATAACTAGATAAAAGGCAGCTTGAGGCTGTGAGTTAGCCTACTGCTCATTGTAAAAGACATCAAAATCAGTGTCAGTGGAGTTTAGGTTTCCTATTTAATGCTTACGGATAAACAAGGCGCACGCAGGCAACACGTTAATGCATTTTAGATGCTGGAGATTCATCGCGGGAAAACTGAAGGTTAACTAACATTTAGCATGAAACTATTTTAAGATGCCTCGTCAACACGAAAATCCCGAAGAAATGTAAAACTTCAAAACGCTATTATGGGGCCGTATGTTTTGCCTTCTACTGGTCTCTTGTCTTTTATTTTTAGATTTCTTTACTTAAAGTTGGCATGCGAGAGACTTTAATCTTTCTAAAACTGTTAAATGGTAACTTATTTTCACACTTCCTTCTGCATTGTCACATAACGTACGGCCTTTTAGACTGCAGTTTTTAGTAAAGCTACAGTGTATTAACAGTCTTGGAATGGTTAAAACCATCGTATGTTGTTTTCCAGGCTCAGTGTCTTTGCACCATGAACATTCAGCTAGTCCTTTTTGGTGTTGGGAACCTTTTGTATGTCTAAGGCTTTTTCCAGATGTGCACATCCAAGAACATTTACCTCAGTGCTCCTTATTTGTTTGATTATTGCAGAGTGAATTCATGCAATTAAACAGGCTTAGGAAGAGTAATTCATTCTTCAAATTGAACTGGACTGAAAGTAGTTGTTCCACTTTTTACGCTCATTTCACTCGAACTACAGTAATAGTTTATTTAGTCTAAAATGATAAGGTGTGTCATCTCGCTGGTTGTAATGTTCTATTTAAAATGACGTCTGATTTGTGCTCCTGTGCCTATGTTACATATTCCCCTTTCAAAGTAAATGAAGAGTTGACATCACAAAAAAAGGCTTATTTTAAGGGCAGCCTAAATGGTACACCTTACAACTCTGCAATTGTAGTTTAAGGAACTAGATGCTTTTTTTATTGTTAAACCTCATGTATTGATTGCTCTGATGAGTCGCTGGAAATAAATAGGCCAAAGAAACCTCATAAACCAACAGGCTTCAATCTTGTGTAGACGCTTTCCAAACCCCTAGCCTGACTCTCATACAGAAGTAGTCAAAATGCGAGAACTGTGATCATGTTTTTGTTACACCCACCATGACTAAGAGTTCATTCATGGCCAAACATTCACTCTCAAGGAGCACAGGTGGGCTCTGGAAGTAAGAACGTGACCTCAGTTTTAATGCAGACAGGATATGTTCTGTTGATTTGTTCTGGCAGCACCATCTTTCATGGGTATCAATAGGCTCCAGTTTCTCTGCATGAATTTGTAAGGTCAATTTTGCGTGTTGTTCCAAAGGGTTATCTAGTGTTATTACAAGGTTTCTTACTTTCAGTTGATTCTACTGTGACTGCCACACAGTGGTGGAAGTCTAGAAAAGCTGTCAGGTTGTCAACTACCTCAGTGGTGTTCACCTACCAGTGTATTATCATGCTCATAGTTTTGCTTCGTTTGTCATTGCTGTGGTACCTTTTTGTAAACTATGGATAATTGCTTTTGTAAGTGGAGGTATGAGTATGATCTTTATGCGTGTATACATTGTTTGTTGTGTCTAAATTATACATCTTCATTGTATGTGTAATAGAGTAGTATTGTGGGATAAATACCAGAAATTTCTGGTATTATTCATTTCAGGCTGTACTGTTCAGAGTCAGTGCTACATTCTCCATTAATAAAGCCTTCATCATTCACACTTGGCTCAGCACGTACATTTTAACTAAATATGGTGATCCCTCAATTAAGAAGGCCATGTTGGCTTTGTTGTCAGGATAGAACAACTTGAAATCAAAATAAATGGGTTTCAGTTCCTTTTGTTGTGAATGAGGAAGTCAAATGAGCTCATGGTCTTTTTTTTTCTCCACTGTCAGAAATAAGGAGAGATTTTAGGGGCTATGATGAACCTGCCTCATTTCAGTGGGTGTTTTCCATTACTCGGGCATTAGCTGTCGCAGTGTTAAAAACAAGACGCGAACCTTTATGAGCAAGTACTTACTGAAAGGAAAGTATGGAATTGCAGGGAACATTTAAGAAAATTAGCACATTTGAACTTTTTTGTGGATGGTTTTGTCAACCATTTTATGTGGTTTTTCAACTTTTATTAAGCAACCACAGATTTTAGTCTCTTTATTTTGCTGCTGTGTGGAACTGTTAAATTTATATTAAAATGATCCCCTCTGTATAGGTTAGGTGTACTACACTGACCTTAGTCAAGAACTGATTATTGGCTGAATGGATTTTTGCTCGACATTTGCATGCCATGATTCATTTGCACTTGAGGAGGTGAAATTGATATGTACCGACCCCAACGCCATTTTGCTCGGGACAGCATGTACGATAGCCAGCGCTAGAGAGGATGAGAGTGGTGGGAGGACCTGCTGTCCTACCTAACAGGTGTCTTTTAGAGGAACTCCACCATCGTATAGTCTCTGAGGATTAAGGCTGCGTGCTTTTACACTTATGAGAGCCAGAAGCTGTCCTGATGGGTTCACTTCTAGTGCCCTCTAATGTAGACACTACTGAGCATAGAATTCTCAAGTAAAGGAAAATGTTAATATTGAGCTTTAAGCCATAGTATACTTTATTGCTTTTCTGTTTGATGAATTATTTGTATCATGGGGGTGCCCTCAAACTGAAATGGGAGAACAGACATGCATACCCATATGTAAATGTATACATTATGCAGAAACACTGGTTCCTGTTACACCTGTGAGCATTTCCTATAAACAAAAGTTCATCTGAATTCAATTTAAATGCAATTTATGTGTAATATCTTGAGGTTTTAAAATTGGTTTTATTTATGTCATAAGTCCCCTTGTGATTATTATTGTTCTTTTTTTTATTGTTCTTGGATTAAGAATGAAATACATCATGCAGTAATCATTCTGTGCACATTTTTACTGCTGTGCTCCAGGATAGTCCACAGGTGGCACTGTTGTTTAAACATTGTGCTTGGACCCCTTTGCCTTCACACACATTTCACATTGTTATTTAATATCCATCAAACGCTGTAAAAGGCCCCAAGGGCTTCAATTTAGAAAAAAAAATAAAAAATGAGCAGGCTGTTTCTCTTTTAAGGAAAGAGAAATCAGTTAATTGGTATCACAGCGAGGTTTACATTGCTAAAACTCTTATAGCTAGGCTTGTCCTTTTTGCTTTGTTTGCTATTTGATTGATCTCCCTCAATTTACATGTGGCTCCCATAGACTACAAATAAAAGCATCATTAGATTTAGCGCCTAAAATGTCAGTAAACGCAGCCACCATAACAGTCTCCCCTTTTCTTCTAGTTATGTGTCACAGTTTGGGCTGTTGCAAAACTCTGTCTGAATAATAATAATGGCCTCAGTGTCTGCCCTTGTGGAATGACCTGGGCTTCTCTCCTCCTCATCGCTTGTCATCCTGCTCGTGTGGGGGGTAAGAGACCTGGCCGGGCAGGGCTTGGCCCGTGTGAAGCCGTTGGTGATGACTCCTGCACTGCTCTTCCTGCTGCATCTCCGGGCGTGGTCCCTTCCATCTTGCCCAAACTTTGCTTCATGTGCCATGTGGTGGCTTCTTGCCTCCCGAGGCCAAAGCGTTTGGCAGAGCCCTATGTACTGCCACTGTTGGCTGGATGTCTGTAGTGCTGAAAAACAATTATATTACTTAGCTTAAAAAAGCTCCATAAATTGTACTTTAAGCCAACGTTGCATGTTATTTGAGCTTGTCTTTCAAAGTTAACATAATCTAATGTAATAAATCTATTTTTAAGTGAATGCCCATATTGAATGGTAAATCAGCTGTATGCCTTACAATGGTTTTCTCTGAAATTGCAAATACTTAGGAACCACTCAATCAGCTATTACCGACCACAGTGGTCATCCTAAAACCAGTATTAAACTTCCACAAAAATAACTTCCAATGGTCAAAGTTAACTGACATTAAATAGGATTAATCCATGGGTACCACCCTACTTTGTCCACAGGAGAAATATTGAAATATTGGAGCATTCTGTGTTAAGATATATAGGGAGAATTGCCACACTTTCTTACCCCTCCCTCTCTTTCTCCCCCCCATAGCAGCAGCGATGAGGGGTTGAAAGACGCACTGTCGGACTGGGACTCGGACATGGACAGCACAGAGGCGCTGAAGGAAAGTTCCGGCCTGCTTAACAACGGCCACCGCAGCGACCAGGAGGCGGCGCGGCGTCTGGCCCGACGCCTCTACCGCCTGGAGGGCTTCCGCCGCTGCGACGTGGCCAAGCACCTGGGCAAAAAGTGAGGAAGAACTGACACAAATGAGCGCATGCATTTTCATGAACTCGCGGTGTGCTGCTGCTCCAGCAATTGCAAATTCGCACATGTAGGCTCATGCAAACTGGCTGGGCATATCTGTACTTGCTCACTCGTTCTCATACACAGGGACGAGTATATCCAGCCAATTTCCCTCCGGTGCAGCGTGCATACACAATGGCAGGCCCACCTTACATATACAGCAATGCTGTGTTAACATGCACACACTTGTACACAGGCGTACAGAAACACACATACAACCCAACACCTGCTGACACTTATCAGCTGTAGTTACAGACAAACTCAAAGAAAAAAGTACAGCAGGAAATACTGTAGCCATGCAAACATATCCACTGCCTTATTTCCTCACCCCCTGCTGTTTTTACTCAGATGTCTGAGGGGGTGGGGAAAAGGGCACTGAGCCGCTTCACATAAAAGCCTAAAGGTAAAACACTGTCAATAGATTTTGGGCCTCCGTGTCATCCGGGAGCGCAAACTCTCATGCTGGAGCTGTGAATCAGGCTAAGGCAAAAGCAGTGAGGGCTGCAGCAGCCTCAAATGATGGCAGCGATGCTCCTTCAGTTGTCGTTAAAGCTGTCCGACTGCTCAACGTGAGTCATCGCCCATCTCCTTTTGCGTGGAGCCCCGATGAGTCTTTCCGCAAGGCTGCTGGCCTGTGGTTTGGTGAAGCAGAGAATGAGCGAGGCAAGGAACTCGGTCACTCGGTAGGAAATCACATTCCGGTTAGGTTTGCTGGAGCCTTGAATTCTTGGGAATGGCACTTCTTAGGCAGCTGACCTGGGATCAGTGTTCAAATTTGGGGGATGCATTGGGTAGCATGTTTTAATTACAAGTCAGGCTGTTTGTATTTTTCTGGCTAATCAGAAAACAGACATCACTAAGCATGTTGCTATTTGCAAAGCCTTTTTAGATGTGCCAACAAGCCAGTTTCTTTTCAATCAGGTATTTCATTGAATTACATATTTAATCTCACATAGGTATAAATGAGACCTGCACTGGATATGAAAGTTGTACCCCGATGTGTACCTGAAACCACACATTCCTTCCTCTCTCAGTTCATGAAGTCTTAGTTTGATGTCGTTTTAAAGAAAGTATATGCAGAATATTCCATCTAAGCCATTTTGCTTTTAATCTTTAAAAAAAACTTCACTTATATAGGGCCATTGTGCAAGTGAGTATTAAGCACAAATAACTTCAGCTATTACCACATGATGAGGAATATTTTTGACAACTTATCCTATAGGTTTCAGGTGTACCCTGACTAGGGTAGCACAAACTGAGCAAAATGCCACAGGCAAATAGAGTAACCTTTCATTTAATATAGTGTAAGTGAGAGGCACACAGGAACCATCCTGGAGGGACAGGTGTGTGAGAGACATAAAAGCCATTATACCATTAGTTTTCACTAAAGAAGCTGTTTCCGGATACCATGCTTTTATCCATTACAGAGTATTTGGGCCCAGAGCCATATTTCGAAAAAGCACATAAAAGATAATGACACCCTGGCCAAACAGAGGGCTTGCTCTGCACAAAGAGCTTTTGCCTTGGTCAGGCTGCAGTGAGAACTCATCCATGCATAACATGGATGGCAGCGTTTCGTGTTATTGGAAGACAAGAGTCCAGGGAGAAAACCAGCCTGAGCCAAGTGAATTAAAGATGGTATGATCGCTACTAATCGCAGCGCCAGGATCTTAGCAACTACTCTGTCATCTTTATGAAATGTACCAGGGACTCTGAGCTACTTATCTTCAAAATCACCTTTATTTGGTTTTGGACAACATTTATCTGATGGCGGTTGTGTTGTGTTTTCTTTTTGCTGCCATTTACTGATGTTCAGTCAGACCTTTATGCAGGCTGACAGAGAAAAACCTGAACCCTTGCTGAAACTTCTTTCAATATTTTTATCTTCCATATTCTTTTGCAAAATATCCAGAATTTCAAAATGAATTAAGGAAGTTAAAGTTCCCTGTCATTGATGGGTACCTTGAAGTCGACCAGTTTCTAGAGGCATATCCTGTGAAGATTTTTTTTTCCCCCCCATATAGCAAAACATTTCTGGAAGCTGTAATTGTCAGTGCTATAGCTGCTTGTTCTCAAATGGCCCTATCTTAAGTGGTAGCATTTTGACATCTTAATCACTACATTCAAAGTGTTTTCTGCGTAGTCCATGCAGATCAAAGGTAGCTGCCTGGTGACGCATTGCCTGCAGGTCAGATCTAATGTGTTTTCATGAAGCAGTGCTCTTCAGAGGACCTGTCATCATGTTTATCTGACAGATCTTTTAATTCCATCAGTAAAGGATTTTTTCACCCCACATTCCCTTATAGACATTTACTTTGTTTTTGTAGTCTCGCGCCTCACACAACTCTTAAAGATTTTCTCTGTGAGAGAACGCTGAATGGCTCTGTGGTCTCTGTTGCCAAGGAGACACAGTTGTTTAATTTGTGACACCCCGAATCCCCACGAGTCCTCACTAGTGATGTGGTCAACCTACTCATCCCCCCCATTGTTACATATCGAAGCCTACACCTTCCCCACCTGATAGAAAATAAGAAAAGTGATGATATAAACACCTTCTCCAAACCGAATGTAAACAAAATACAGACTATTTCTAAATGAGCCCACACTTAGTCTGAAAGGCTTGTTGTTGTTGTTTGTTTTTTTTGTTTTTGTTTTTTGGTTCTTCCGCCAACTGCCTGTGGGCGTGAGTCATCCCGCATACTGCTAGGCTGTGCTCCCTCTCTCAGCGTCAGCAGAGGTCTGGAGGACAATGCCACCCTCTTTTACTGCCATCAGTCCCTTTCCATGCTTGATGTCGTGATTTAGAATTGGTGCTGTGGAAGTCTGTGTAGGCGTTTATATAAATCTCTCCCTCTCGTTCTCACACTCGCTCGCTGTCTGTCTCGCTTGCTCTCGCGCGCTCTCTCTCCCTTGCGCTCCCTCCTTTCTCCCCTCCTCCTCCTCCTACTCTCCTGTTAGCTCTCATTTTCTCTCTTTCTGTCTCTAATATGCAATAAATGAAAGTGATGTCACGACCTAGTACACGTTTCATGCTTATGAAATCTAGCGCATGCAGGCACTGCAAAAACAAGGTGTCCTTGGCCCAAATGTGAAGGATTGGTTTTCATTAATGTTATTAGAGGACTGAAAATAATAAAATGCACTATAATTCTTGAGTGACTATAGTGTTTTTTTCCTGGACCTCATATGAATCTCTCTGTGCCTACAGCAATGACTTCAGCAGGATGGTCGCTCAAGAGTACCTCACTTTTTTTGAATTCACAGGGATGACGTTGGACCAATCTCTTAGGTATAGCTCTCTTATGTATCCCAGTTCTTCCCAATTGTTTAAAAAAGTATATTATAATAACTGGGAATGATTATAGCAGGCCAATTAAACATGATGTAGGAAAACAATAAGGAGATACAAACAGAAGTTAGTAGGCTGAATGTCCATATAAAAAAGTATTGCTTTAACTATATGTATGTCTGTTATTTTTCACAAATTTGACTTCACCCTTAATGGTCAAAAATTAGGTGATGTTCTCATTTGTACAGGGAGGGATATTAACAGTAATTCTTCTGTTCTTTCTTTTCAGAACCTTTCTGAAAGCTTTTGCACTAATGGGTGAAACCCAGGAGAGAGAGCGGGTTTTAATCCATTTTTCTAATAGGTACTATCAATGTAACCCCACCATCATCGCCTCACAAGGTACCAAACTTTTTTTGCTAACTTCTGATAAAAAATTGTCTTGAAAATATTTATAAATTAATTTCTTTCCTGAAAATTGCAGATGGGCAAACAAATTTTAAATGAACTGATTTAGAAGCCAAACTTTTGATTTTAGGTTTTCCAGCCTCTGATAAAGCTCATTATACACTGAAAATTGTTTGACTGCAAGCTTAAAGTGTCTGCCAGACCTGTTTTAATATCAGTGAATGATTGATTTCCATCTTATGGTTTACTGAAGACCACCCGTGAAACTGAAAATCTGATTCACATCTTTTAAGTCTTCAGCAAACCATTTTTCCAATTTCCGCTGCCATTTTCTTTGCATAAAATGGCACCTTCCCACCCACTCAGTGTATAGATTTGCTGGAGATCAACACAACAGTCCCTTGAGGAATTAGCCATTAGGTGAGAATTATAGAGCTTGCTTGCCATGATGTTGACAAATGATGGTTGAAGGAGATGAGCAAAGGTTCCACGAAAGGTCAACACGAGAACCGCTTCACTATAATCTTCCCCTTAAATTAGGCAAATAAAAATAATCTGTAAGTGTTTTTTGTGTGTTTCTTCATAGTATATTTAATTACATTTAATATTCGTACCCAAGTTCGTCTCTTGTGGCTTCCGTCTTTGTTCAATGTAGGAGTGTCACGTCTTCCCCATAGCAACCATCTTGGTAACAACAAGCCTATGTGACCAGTAGATGGGTAAAAGCTAAAACGGTCTCCTTGTTGCTAAGACTGTTGCCATGGAAGTAGTGTTACACTTTGGCCCAGTGTAGAGATGGATGATTACAACATGGGGGCACTTCTGCATTTTCAGAGGCTCTTCATATGGCTGTGAAATGCATGTTGTTTTGTTTTAGTCTTAGATTAAACAGAGGGGGCAGGGATTTTGAAGTATGTAGCTCTTGTGTCACAATCTGTGGACACGCCCATAGCTGCACATAAGATACATGTGAGCATAGCAATTACTTAGACATCTCTGTTGCCACCTGTCAAAGCCATGGCTGTCTAATTACTCATTAATAATTGTTTTTTGCAGATGGAGTGCATTGCCTTACGTGTGCTTTGATGCTGCTGAACACTGACCTTCATGGCCAGGTACATACAACCCTCCCCGTTGCCCACGGATATTTCTGTCTAAGTGCAGTATATTTTCATTGCTCACTTGGATTGGCAGTTAAATGAAAATTGCTGCATCTCCTCCGTTTCCCCTCTGAAGAGTTACAGAATGAATTGCCGTCATTTGGCCCTGTTGTGGTTGATTATTCATCAGTTCACTCAAAGCCATTCCTAATGAGAAGTGTCCATCAGCTCCTGACCTAGAGCCCTGGCCCACAGAGCTCTCGCATGCTTCAGGATTTTCAGACATTTATAGTTGTGTGGAGAACCTTCAAAGTCACCGAGAGTTTTCATTGTGTTCATCAAGGTGGACCTTAGACTGAAAAAAAGAATTTCACATTTAGTGTGTGGGTGTGGCCCACTGCACGTTTGGTGTAAATTTGTTGAGAATCCCAGGTGTGAATTGTGATTGGCCTGCAAAAAAGTGATATGCTCAGATTCATAAACCCAGAGCTGCTTTTCTTGCTATATGAATTTAGGCTATTGTTTGCCCTATCTGTGGCTATTGGGACTTTGTCCTCACTCTTCTTCTGTCCCGTTGTCTTTCTTGAGTCTCTATAGTTTCATTGTATTGTCTTTAATTGTTAATTTTCCCTCATTCTTTTTTTTATGTCCTCCCGAATAGAGGCCGTGTTATATATGTCCTATTCAAATCTCTGAAAGTCTTTGAGCTTTCATGTTGGTATCCTCTGTTTTTAAAATTTTAAAATTAAAGTTAAACAATTTAGACCAGCTAACACTTTAAGGCTGGTGGCTCTCAAGCGTCAAGAGTCTCTTTTCAGTGTGAGGTGTAGATTTCCCCCAGCAACCATAAGTATCTTTACCACAAATTTGCAGTGATTATTGTCTGCAGAGTGAGTGCGCAGTTTAAACATTCTCCTCAGAATAGCTTGTCTCTTTGTCTTCACAGAGCTTGCTCATGTGTCTTTATGCTTGCGGGGTGGCGAATCTTGGATTTGACATTTTCTGGCGCCTTCTCAATAGAACACATATGCGCCACGGAGACGCCAATATTTCACGCCCACACCGCGTTAGTTTGCTAGACGCTTGAATTGAAAGATCGGCTTCGTTGGACTAGCCTTCAAGCAGGTGCGGAGTATGCTCTGTAAAGTTGTGTGATACTGGCAAAGCAAAGAAAACGCCCCTCTTGTATTGCCTTCACACACGTACAGAATTTAGTCCATTTTTAGAAAACTGTGTTAGCAAAAAATTTTAAAGGAAGGAGTGGACTATCCATGTGTTGCTAGTGCTGCCAGTCACCAAGACTGAAATTGCTGTCGATAAGAAACATCCTAATATTTTAAAAGTCTTTTTGGCTTTGCGCTTTAGGCTGGGGAGCCGATTGGCTCTTGTTTAGGTAGGGCTTTGCACACTGTGCCCTTTTTGTTAGGATACTACGTGACCTTGATGCTGAAGTAATCAGAGTAGATGACCATACCAACCTGTGGCCAGGAAGCCAATCAT
Organism: Electrophorus electricus; assembly: GCF_041902795.1. Lineage (NCBI taxonomy): Eukaryota > Metazoa > Chordata > Actinopteri > Gymnotiformes > Gymnotidae > Electrophorus > Electrophorus electricus. Next base: position 12,758,990 of record NC_137515.1, read on the forward strand.
CTAGTTAAAAAGCACTCCTTAGGTTGTCTCTCACATTTTTCGCATAGCTTTGACTCAAAAAACTATATAAATAAATAAAGACAGGAAACTGGTCATTGATGTTAACTATAAATGTTTTTCCCCTATCTTTGCGGTTGTTAAGGAGGTTATTTGACATTTTTAAAAAGCAGATGCTGCATCAGAGGCATTTAGACATGCAGATCAAATCGAGCATGCAGAATCTGAAACTGGGCCAGTTTAAGTGAGTTTACAACTTCAAAGAGACTATATCACCAGCAGTCTAGCAGTGTACAAGACAGAGACCATGGTGCAACGTTAGTGTCTATGCTGGCCTCAGAACGCAGCACAAGGACATTTGCCCCCCAGCAGTCAGTAAAAATGATCCACTTGCTCAGTTGATGCATGACTCTAGACTCAGATGCGCTTTCATACATTGAAGTGGTGTCAAAGGGCTAATGGAATCTCACTTTGCTCCCTTTCACGCATGTGCATATTAGAAGCAGGCAGTGTGTCGCTCTTTGATATCTTGTGCCAGTCTGAACATTTGTCAGCGCTGTCCACCTACAAAGTCGGCTGGTGCTGGCAGAAACTGTAAAGTCACTGGAACAAACACCGTCTGCTCATTATTTTAGCATTTGCAGCAACCCCCCCCCCCTCGCCTCGGTCTCTGACGTGATGGAAAGCATGGAAAAGCTCTTGTCTGAGAGCCCATGTTTGCAAGGTAAAATCCATGTTTAGGTTAATTAATAACAATAACTGTCTACTATGATATAGGATGTTAATATATCCAAGTTGGTTTTAGTAGTAACTAATGTCATTTCACTACAAAATTTCATTTCAGGAGTATATACTCTAAAGCCAGGTGCACACTACAAGATTGTAGCCCCAATTTTGCTGTCACAGATGAATTTTTGGGCTCAGCAACAAAACCTCACAGTTTCATGAGAAATCTCTGCATGCGCTCATGTAGTGCAGACGGTTCAGCAATGCAATTTTGTCACTCTGTGAGCAGTCGCAGACCTCTTATATTTTCAAACAGGTTTGACATTCTCAGTGATTAATTGTCAAATTTTGCAGTACGAGTACCTCTGCGACAAGTAGAAGGAGCAGCAATGAGCAACAGCCGATGATAACGCAAGAGAAATTCAGAACAGCCAATGAGAATATCAGCGAAAACTCTTGCAGAATGACTTCTGCCACTGCCACTTCTGTTTACAATAATTCTGATTACTTGCAGCTTGTACAAATGTATAATTTATGAAATGCTGAAATTAAATCTTATTTTTGCCAGTACCGTTTGGAAAAATATTTGCAATAGGCAGTGAGAGGGATTAATTGTTTGACTTTTCTAGCATGATGACATTTTTTAGCCTTTATTTGTACCAGGTTTCAGTTTTTAAGACTAATCCCCAACAGTTGAATGACGTGGAGGGAAAAGAGTCTTAGCTTAGTGGATATAATTAGTTTTACATTTATGGAATTTAGCTGACGCTTTTATCCAAAGCAACTTACAATTATGACTGAGTACATCAACAGCAATTGAGGGTTAAGGGACTTTCTCAGGAGCCCAACAGTGGCAACTTGGCAGTGGTCAGGGCTCGAACCAGATTGTAGTGGGGCTTCTGATTACAAGTTAAGTACCTTAACCACTGAGCTACCGCTAACCTTTTAGAATGGAATAGCTTCATACGCCTCTATAAAACCCGAAATAAACATATGAATGGTTCCGTAAGCTATTTGTCCATGAGTGAGAGTTTTATAGTTTTGTTTTAAACCAAACTTTCAGCTCACACAAAACACATAACCATTCCTGCTATTGTTATCCTGGGCGATGTGAGGATGCATGTGAAGCCCAGGTTGCAGCTCTCTCTGAAGTATAGACAGTCCTTGTTGCCCATGTCTCCTCGACCAGTTCTTCCTCCACAGTTTCCTTTTGTTTCTTGTTTTCTTGTTTCTGTACAAAGGAGTGCAGAAACCACCACTAGGCTCCATATTGACAGGCAGTTCTCATGTGTTTTTGTGAAATAATGGCATTTGTTGATCAGGCATTCTTCTTAGTTGAAATATCGTGTAGTGTGTGAGGTTTGTCTGTGATCACCTGTGTAGTGTGCACATCTGTACATCAACAAAAAATGTGTGACAGACTATAAAAGTTGTGTAGTGTGAACTTCAGAGAGATTCTGAGATTTTCAAAGTTGTGTCATGGTTGATGAATTGAAGTATTGACCGGCAGTCTGAATATGGCTTAAAAGAGGTCTAAAAGTCTAAAACACCCTTTTTCTCCCCTTTTGTTTCCTTGAATTTGAACTGTCCACTTCACATAAGCACAAGTTGAGGTAGAAAGCTTGAACCAACTTCTAGAATGAAGTTTTCTGTTTGTATGTTTGTCCTTTTCACTCAGTAAAGTTTTTGCTGACCTCCCAGGTTCTTCCTTCATCTGTAGATTAATGCAACGGAGCAGTGGCCACCAGACTAGGTAGGCAAGCGGTAATGCCAGCCCTCTTTGCGCCAGACCCCAAGCAGCTGCCTGGCCATGTCTTTGAGTTGCCATTCTTTCACTGCGGTGGCCACCTGAGTGTGGGTGTGGGAGAGAAGTAGCTCACTGGCCAGGTCCGCATACATGTCCCATAGTGATTCACACATGTCACGCCCCTGCTGCTCTCCCTTCATTGGTATCCAGCAGCTGCCAGCTTCAGATTTAAAACCTTGATGCTTGCTTACAATGGACCAACCCCCCCCCCCCCCATTCATGACGTCAGTGGTCAAAGCCTGATCCGTACCTCGAGTACTTCAGACCTCAAGTACGGCTCTAGAAGACAAGCATCGAGACTATTCTCTGTCCTGGCTCCTAGATGGTGGAACGAACTTCCGCTTGCTGTCTGGACAGCAGAGTCCTTTGCAGTCTTCAAACGCAGACTGAAGAGCCATCTATTTGTGGAATATTTAAATGACCACTGACCCTGCTTCTGTGTTGACTAACTGAAATTAGTACTTATGGTAGGGTGTTATTTATGGCACTGATTTTGACTGTTCCTTTGCTTTGCTGAGTAACAAACTCTAGTACTTGTTGTTTATTGCCCCGATTGTTGTCTGAGATAGAGCTTAGGTATTTTGCACTCGTATTGATCCCTGTATTTCAACAAAACACTTTTGTAAGTCGTTTTGGATATGGTCATCTGCTAAATGCCACAAATGCATATGTAAATGATGTATGATGGTGCAAGCCCATAAAAAAAAACAGGAACAAAAAAAAGAAAACAAACACAAAAAAAAAGCACAATCAGCCAATGGCTATCTGTTATACAGCGACTACTTATCAGCACTGCATGTGCTTTTTAAAAAAGGAAAATAATACAACCCTGACCTGTACAGCTAAACCTGCACAGGAAGAGAAAATAATCAGCATTGATTATGCAAACACACACAATGCTAGCCCACAAGGCTAAACCTGCAGAGTGAGAAAAATGTCTCTGCGTGAAGATTTATAGCAAATGCGCTTTCTAAAATTTCACAATGAGGCGCTGCGGTTAACTGTTGCTAAAGGTATTGCTCAGAAAGTGATGGAGTTTATCATACCAGTTGTTCAGTATTTTTCTGTGGTCAATGACATAATCTTTATTAGTCCTCAAGTAAGTTTTAATTTGTACACACTAGACTAAGGATTTTACAAAGCAGATTTTGGCAGTTTTATTTATGTGTTTTGTTAAAGAAAACACTTCACTACGATAATAATGTCTTAAATACAAGACATAAGAAAATGGAGGCAACTTGTCCAAAAATCTGAAAAATGATTGACATTTGGACTTGGATTCCTACAATCAGTTGCAACCTTCTTAGCTGATAGCACCACTTGAAAACCTCAGTATTGTGCATATGAATGTCTCAGACTGCATAATACATTTTAATTGCATTAGACAAAAATACATTTCTCTGTTACAAATGCATGTTTAATATTCAGTTTAAATTGTGCCAGATATCCTATCCACTTCAGTTAAACTGATGCCAACAAAAAGAAGATGGAGATATTGATATTGATGGGCTGAAAGGGTTCTAATTAGATTTTATTAAAGCACTGTATACCAGACTGTATGTTGCTACATTGTGAGAACAGAACAAGTCATGTAATTTGCCTGTGCATGGGTTACAGTGACCTAATATGATTGGGAGAGAGACTAATCCATGTGTATGAATTTAAATTAGCAAGTCAGCAGTGATGGGTGTCTTGTATTTTAAAGGAGAATCTGCACAATGTTTTTTTTTTTTTTTTGAAAGATGGCTTCAAAAAGCAGGGACTCATCTGGAATGAAAAGGATTGCTTGCAGAGGGGAAAGTGCTTCAAGGCGTTCAGCACGGACATCACTTACAGTAAATGGGGCTGGCAGGCATGCTTTGTTGGTTTCACTGGCGATCATATAGTACTTCCAGATAATCTGATATTATGACATACATGGTATTTGATTAGTTCCTGATTGTAATAGATAGTTTTCATCATGTTCGCAATTGCTTGATGAAAACTTGGGAGAGCCTTAACCCTCTCCTGACGTTTAATCATGCTGATCCTGTGAGCATCTGAAATTTGTCTTTTTCTTGTACGCAGTGTCATTTAAAGTGTCGCAGTGTCATTTAAATCACTCACACACAGCTGTTTGGTTTCTTCCTTCCTCCTGTAGTTCCCCATTGTTCTGGTTTGGTCATTCTGAAATATTAATGCTATGTTAATATGCAGTTCCTGTATTGATATGAAACCAAGAGTGACAGATATGCCTACAACACATTGTTGGAATATGGAGGTCAAAACAGACAGAATGTTGCTGGACCAGTTATACACCCAGCTTGAGAGAGAATTCATTACTGAGGTTCCCTTAGCAGTCTATGGCTACAGACAGCATGTAGCTCTATGCTAAAATAAGTTTTTACTGGGATGACGCATAACAGTTTTGCTACATTATCAGAGCAATATATGCCTCTATCACTTTGCAGAATATTGGGAAGAAGATGACGTGCCAGGAGTTCATCAATAACCTGGACGGGCTGAACACAGGACAGGATTTCCCCAGAGAGCTGCTCAAGGTAAGTTCAACTGCTTTGGCTTATGCGAATCCATACATGCTTGCATGAATGTACTGGGGCTTTGTATGTCATGATACAGCATGTAAGATTAGCCAGCCTTCATAGGAGAGACAAAACAAGATACAGGTCATGAGAGCTTTTGGACACTGTAACCCAAAACGCTAGTTTGGCCAGCAGGGTACAAATGATCAGCTGATCTCCTTAGAGTATGTTTCTTCTGACCTATTCAGTACCACACCCACCTGATATTTGTAAACCTGATATTCCCCATGACTTACAAGCTAAGCGCAAAAACATTCTTACGCTGGACTAATTAGGACTGCTTAGATGTTGTCATTGGAGACAAAACGGTAGGTCTTAGGGCAACAGCATGAAATTAATCTTCAGATTACTAACGAGTGGTGGGATCAGTTACAGCATAGTTCAATTGTATCAGCAGGTGTGCGTGCGTGTGTGTGCGCACAAACATTGTGGCATGTACATACATGCCTGTATGTCACAGTATTGGATTTATCCGCATCGCGGAACAAGGTCCATTGATATAACTTTGAATATCAGCATGTATCCTAATCCACCTCCCAAGTTCTTGCAATGTCTAGCAATTATATAATTATTATTTGTATTATTATTAAATGTCAATCCAAATGACTGCTCTATTAGAATTGTCCCCTTGGAATAAAGAGTTACTTTTACTACTTGCCATCTACATCAAATTTTACTACAGACAAAGTTGAAAATGTAATGGGGAAATTACCTGATAACAAGGCTAGTGGTGTTGATGGGGTCACACGTGAAACCGTGAAACTCACAAGGCAGTATACTGCTCAACCCTTGCCATGTGTGTATACACCTGTCTGCTTAACGGAAAAGCTGTTTTGATATACTATAAATCACATACCAGAGGACCCATCTACATGGAGAGACATTTCTCTCCTTCAGAGTCAGAATCAGGCTTTATTGGTAAGGTATGCTCACGCAAACAAGGAATTTGTTCTTGGTTACAGTAGCTCACCCTGCTCTTGCTTGTACATAGTACAACAAGAGACATTTCCACCCCACTAACATCACACGCATATACTCACACATACACACACAGTCATACTTGTGAACCTTACGTGTGCATCAATTGCTAAGAATTCTGAGTGCAGCAGTTGGAAGATGCAGTTGTAGAATGACAAAGTAACATAAATAAGTAAATTGCCAGGTAAACGGTAGGACAGAAGAGTGCAGATAAAGGTGAAGTACTATGACAAGATCCAGATGAAATGTTTAGGTGTATGATTATGGGGAGTTGTATGCATTGCGATATGCAACTGTTCATGAGTTTGACGGCGCATGGAAATAGACAGTGATGGTGACCAGAGGTTAGAAAGAGTAAAATGTAATGACACTGTTGGAGGAATTTGGTTTCCATCTATAAGGCCTTTTGAAGTGTTTTCTTTTTAGAATATTACCATGGTTTGTATTCGTTGTGTCTTCTGAGTAAAGATTGGAATTGATTTTAAACATGAATCTTTCAAATATTTTACTTTTGGGGGGGGGATTTTAGAGATGCATTTGGAACATTACAACATGTGTTATGATTTGTGCTTTGGAAAAATTATAGCTCCACAAGATCTATGCATACATAGTGAAAGTGACATGTAGACATAGTGTATCAAGGTTCCTTTCTGCATTTGTGGGAAAGATCTCACCTGTACCTTTGGAAGCAGGAATCAAAACCGGATGTCCATGGAATGCTATTAATTTCGTTCATATTAATCATTGTCTTAAATGGCTACGTTTGTACCCTCTACCTTGGGTTCTCTCCCCAAATCCAGTCTGAGGTTATACTGACGGTGTCCTGATTTCATCTAGAGATGAAAGTGTAATTAAGCTTTGATGCACCCATATACTCCTGCAATGGTCAAGTGTAGAATTAAAATATAGCAAGTGTGTAGTGTTTTACGAAAGAAAGAGTGGAGGAAATCGGTGATATAAATCTACACCTGATCAGTCTCCTGCTTTCTGTATCTTGAACCAGCCTGTAAGGTTATATTCTAGACATGACGCCTACCTTTGTCATAAATCTAACTTTGATGGGGAATGGTCAAAAGGTGGAAGATGACTTGCGTCAGACTATGACGCTGGCGGCACAGAGGGAGCAAGAGCCGAGGGTGAGGCAAAGGAGTCTTTATTCTCCGTTATTCAGCGTACGTCAGGAAGCTGAAACGCAGCGATAAAGAAAACAGAAGTAACCAATGCGTAGGCTTAGCACTGTGATGATGCGCAGCACGTCACTCAAAGGTCCACTAATGTGCAGCGCTGACTTCAAGAACCTGTGGGCTTAAATAAAGACAGGGGGAAACAAGGAACAGGTGAGTATGATCAGTAAATGGGTGATTGGGACCAGGGTAGGTGCTGTGTGTGGTTCTGTGCAGCAGTGAGTGTGTCCCTCCAGTTGGATGACCGGCCTACCATGACACAGACTGTATTCAGACTTGAATTTATTGAAGCATTACCTCTGCCAGTTGTTATGAAGCTGCATAAAATAAGAGACTATTTATGGCTAAAATTCAACATTTATTTGGAAATGTGCATATTCCCAAAAAATGTCCTCCATGAAATAGATAGTAGACCTGTTCAAGCAGTTAAGAAATGGCTCTGTCTTAATATGCATTCAACAAGGTGATTTATTTTTCAGAGCTGACAAGATGTATTTAATGGATTTATGTTGCTACATGGCAATCTCCCCTGGTCAATATAAACAATGATGATACCTGTGAGATGATACCTCATGTTGCATGCATATGGTGCTTGCTGGATGGGGGTACATTTAATTAATTTGCTTTGATTTGAACAAATTTAGGTGCTAAAATGTTCTCCTCCTCTCTTACATTTCTTTCTTTGTTAGCTAACGTTATCTATCTTTTTTTTATTCTTAGCTGTCTCTCCCTCACCCTCTCGTGCTGCCACAGCAGCCTGGAAATTTTCAAAACATTAATTGGATAGCTAATCACACTGGTGGGATGTTTTCTTATGTTTCTAACTCTGTTTTGTTAATACTTCTGGTCCAGATGTAATACCTCTGTCGCATCTCCTCAGGACACACCCTTTTGATGCTTGGAAAATATTTTTCAGTATACATCAGGACTGAGGGAGCCAACATTCAAATCTGCTAGTATCACACAATTTATACAAATACCACCATCAGTGAGGAGGTTCTTATCAGTATCACACCCAATGTACACTAATGACTATCCGAGAGGGGAGTTTTATTTGTCATGCAGTATCACACGCAATCTATACTAATGCCTCTGTCAGTAGGAGGTTCTTATTTATCGTTCAATATCATAAACACAAATGCACTAATGCCACTGTGTGCTAGTAGGTTCTTATTTTCTATTTGAAAGTTTATAGCTTCTATCGACTAGCTATAATCATGTGCTGTGGTAGTCATCCATCCATGTTCTATAGTCTTTATTTCCTAACTTTTCTTAGCATTTGGAGTCAGGTGCACATATGTTTTATTGGCTGTGGTTCTTTTAAAGGGCTGACACCAGATATTGTGGTACAGATACAGTTTTCATTTTGCAAATATCATGTGCTTTTGATTTAATGTTAGAAGAAGACACAAGATGCTACAAAAATAATGAAAAATTGACCAGCAGTTCCTGCCATTGAAAATTGTCATTTATTTATTTATTTGAATGTCAGGATTTAAATGTCAGCTTATTGCGTTAGTTTTTGGCAGGCTTGGACATGAGCACAGACATACAGTGTGAGGACTTTGTATTGGAGGATTATATAAGGCAAAGGTCAAACAGTTGACAAATACATTTATGGCATGTTAAGGGCCTTGCTCAGGGGCCCATCAGTTGCAACCTGGTCGTGGTAGGGCTTGAACTGATAACCTTTTAGTTACAAGGAGAGTATGTTAACATCTGAACTACCACTGCCTGTTGTAGCAGTGATAATACTGTTCCATCTCAGCCATCGCTGATGCAAATATGGAAAAGACACGTTTTTTCTTGAAATGTAACATCTCTAATGAAATACGATGCTGTATATCATATCGGACATATTCAGAAAATTAATATTCCTGTTGTTTGTCATTGAATGTGGAATCAAATAAAGTAACAACAAATGTGTGTATACACATCATGCATATGCATACCCGTGTCACAGTATTGGATTCATCAAGAAAGAAAAGGCAGTTGTGACATATTGTTGACTACAATAATGTGGTGTATCACAGCTTCAGTACTCTTGAGCTGTGCTTAAACCCTCTTTTGAGAGCACCCCCTCCCACCCAACCCCTGTGGAATCAATTAAATATGCTACCTTTTTTACCTTATACCAGATTAAACGCGTCTGATCTCTGCTGTCCTATACCCTACAAGGACATAAAACATGACTTCCAGAAGCCTGTCTCCAACGCCCCACTTCCCCAACTTCCATGGTCCTCCTGCTGTCTGCACTTTTTGTATGATTCTTTTGACTTGTCCTGTGCTGGCACGCCGGCCGCAGTGAAAGCTTAGTCTTACACTGTGGCACAGCCGCTTCAGGACTCAGCTCTGCTACCCGAGAAAGAAGGAAATGAGTTCACGGTGCCAAGAAATGCTCCCCAGCAGACTTATCACCCGCTGTATCTCTCTCTCCTCCCTAGCCCTCTTTTAATTAAATGAAACACACAGCTCACTCTCTCACTCTCACTCACACATCTCACTCTTGCAGCAAATTTAGCGTCCTGGTCTACAGCATGGCAAAACTTTGGCCTACTTCTGGACATGGCCGGTCGGAAGATATGACGACACCTTCCAATTAAGTGGAATGCCCTAGCTGTGCCTCCTGTCATGGTGCTTCTGTTGTTGCCAGCTTGGATTGGCTGGTTGCTTTCATAAGCTTTTCATTACCTGCTCACAGTATGTCTCCTTGGACACGAAAAACCTTACAGGCTTAAGGTTGTAATTAGAATAGAGTGGTGCTTTCAGTACTTGCTTAATTAAATAAGATGTCCCTCAGAAATGACTCCTTTGAAGTCAGAGAGATTCTGCCACTTCAGAATTTAATGGGCATCATTAATCCAATCAAATTAGCTGGGTCGATAATGTCAGATTGTTTGCTATTGGCACCTTCAACAATCATATCGTGGTTATAATTATAACTAGTGAACAGGTGCAGCAATATACTCAGAGTTTCAGCATGGGCAAAGTAAGTTTATTTGTATAGCACTTTTCATACACAGTGCCAGTTGTGTGGCAATTCAAAGTGCTTTGCAAAGACATGGAAAATTGTAGTATGTAGGATGGAAAAAAGCTTTATTATTTATTCTTCTATCACCTCAGGAAGGTTATTGACAAAAGGGGGCAAGGGGGTGTTACATGAAACAATTTACTTAAATAAATGTAAAATGAATTGCTTTAAATAGAAAACAAATTGAAGGACCAATAAGTAATATTGACATAATAAGCATTTAAAACTTTGCAACTTACATTGCAAATGTTTGCTGTATTTTTATTGTTAGTACAGCTGACTGTGAATGGTAGTCGAAGCTAAGCCCATTATCCCGAAAACAAAAGCCCACTGTTCTGAAAATACTCACTGGAGTTTTCCAGGCCCCAGTAACATATTGTTTAACAGGAAATGTATTAATCATTTCACGTTTGTTTCAGAATAGGAGCCTACTGCTCTTCCTTATTGCAGCCCAGTGCCAATCATATCAGGTGACACAGTGAATTATTCATCCTTCTATCAAAGAGGAATATAAGACAGGTTGCTTAAAATCAACATTTTTATTGCTTACATTGCATGCAGTATCTGTCAAAACTAAACCTAATTTAGTGTATTTGAATGCCACGGTAATATGCTAATGTTTTCTATGATATGTGGGGAACATCTGTTTATGAGTTATTTTGACTAAGCTGGTGTAGCAATGCTAATTAATTGTTTATATGAATTAGAAACAAAATAGTTTAGTTTACACACATGAAAAATATAAAGTAGGTAAAACTAAGTAATCAGTGGGCTTAACATTTATGTGAAAGCAGAGTTTTTGAAAGCAGTAGCTAGATTTCTCAGCAATGTATTACTTCCCCAGTATAAAAAGGTGATTCCCTAAGTATTTGTTCATGTAGTTAACAAACTAGCTACTTTGCCAGCTAATCTTATGGTAAATAACAGTGGCATGACGTTCTGAGTAATGCATGAGCACCCTGCTGTGTGAATTTCTACTGTCAGTGCAGTGATAACCTAAGCATGATGGTACAGACTGTTTGGACACTGGATAGGCTCCATGTCTGTTTTTAAATAAATATATTCATCTATTGTCTTCACTAGAACATGCTCAACCTTACTGCTGAGTTCTGGGCGCTTATTCATAACCTCTCCATTGCTTGCTAATTATTCAAGGAAAAAATACTTCAGAAAGTCACTTTTTCATTTTATCGTTTCATTTTATTTAGGGGCAGTGGTAGCTCACTGGTCAAGGTACTTGACTTGTAATTGGAAGGTTGCTGGTTCAAGCCCCACCACTGCCAAGTTGTAACTGTTGGGGCCCCCTGAGCAAGACCCTTAACCCTCAAGTTGTACATAATTGTAAGTCGCTTTGGATAAAAGTGTCAGCTAAATGCCAAAAATGTAATGTAAATGTAATCCCCCTGCCCTTCTACAGTTGGGGTTATACAATATCACCTTGCTTTAACATGGTTTTGGTATGCTCCCACGTTTTTGTTGTTAGCGAGACTAGTATTTAGCTACTGACTCGGTTTTTGGTTTGATGTAAGTCAGTATGTGTGATGCACATATGTCACAGAAGGTACAACAGGGCATAGGAATATAGTGGATTTAGTTATATGGATTAAAAGAAGCTTAGATGCAAAGAAAAACATGGGAGAATATAAAAACAATGTTAAAGCAAGGTGATATATTGCTTTTACCGTAGAAGGGCGGGAGGATAAACTGAAGGAACCAAAAGTGACTTTTTTGAAGTATTTTTGCATCTTTTCAAAGAATTTGCATCAATCATTTTTAGTAATCCTGTTACTTGACTTTTTGAGGAATCATTTTAGCCCTTAAATAAGATAAGATTAGCTAACCTTAGCTGAAGCCCAGTCCTTACCTGTTCAAGAAAAAATTAGCCAACTTGCCATCCATCTTTAAAGTCTTTCTGGGCTCTAAGATGTCTCCATCTTTCAAATGCATCACCAATATTTACTCTTTTTTACTCTCTGATCATGGAGCTTTTTAAAGGATGCAAAGGCTTTTTAGGTGTGGTAGAATGTAACATTACTCTATTGATCTAGTTTGCTTGCTTCCATGACTGAAGCATGCTGTTTTCTGGCCAATTTTTAACATATCTCACAACCCGGGGTGTTAAAATGGTACTGGGACATGGGCAGTGGGCGGGATCACAGGCCAAAACACAAACAGACTTTCTGCCCTGGAATAGAAATTACAGAGAACATACTGACTGTTTCACTTGGAGGATCATGTATTTCATCTGTTTATGTTTCATTAATCTCTGATGACATGTCATGGTAATTTTTGTGTAGTAAATATAGGAAGGAAATATACATTCTTCCTTTTAAATATTGAAGTTTTAAAATGCATTGAAAGAAAAGTAAATGATTAAAATGAAGTGAATGAAAATGAAAAATAAAGTTGAAAAGGGGTATACCAACTGGCACTCAATATTTTGATATTGGCTTTTCTTGCATTGCTGTTCTGCTAACAGCAAGAAAGCACTGATGCATTGCAACTCCTGCTTATTATACCATTATACATGAAGTCATTCACATTATTTCATATTTATCTGTTGTCTTAATGTGGTGGCACCTGATATCACACTAAACTTGAACACATTGTAGTATGTTGTCTGTCTGGCTTCATGTCTGTCTGGCTCACAGATAAATTACTACCACTGTACTTTTGGTACTGTGGGCTCACCCTGCATCTGTATTTTGATTTCTTTGACCTGAGTAATACAATAAGAAGGCCATGGACCTGAAATTGGCTGCTTCTTAAAATATTAGTTTTTTCCTTTGTCAGTCAGGAACTTGGGCTTTGAATTGAGTTACAGCTAAGGATCTCTTTTAAATGTGAAATGTAGTTATGCAGTGTTCATAGTAACAGTGGGTAGTGGAATATGAAGTCAGTAAAGGAATAACTGCTCAACTGAGACATTATTATTAAAGTTTTAATGCCATAAGCAGCAAGATTTTCCATTCATGCACATCACTCCTGTTTATAACCCACTTGGCTTCAAGGGAGAAACTGGAAATCACAGTGCATTTCAGCACTCATTTAGCTTTAACGGGTATGGCATTTTTCTCAAGTCGGCCTTCTCCAAACTCCTTTGCTTCCTTTGTATGCGCTCAGCGAATCATTCTGTTCTGCACAATTTATCGAATGGAAGCTAAGGCTCGCTGATACCCCCAGCTAGCCCTGCAGCATGACCAACCAAAGTTGAGTGGAACTGTGTCTCACCTGCCATTACAACAGAAGCACAGGAGGATGCTAATATGTTTTGACTGGCCATCCTCAGTGTGCATGTCTGAGAGGGAGAAAAGAAGCCCTGCCTGCAGTTAGCCGGCCACTCCCTTCACTCCCAGGGAGAGGTCTGCTTTCCTCAGAGGAAACAAAACAGCCAAGCCTGTATAGTTCCATGAAATTGCACAGAATCTCCTACCTCCAACGTCTGTATATATAAAGTTCTTATAGATCCCGAGGGCTAGGACACCACCTTTCCTTTCTCCGGTACTTAGGGTGATGCTAGAGGATGCTTACTTTTCTCATGTGACAAGTCATTTCAACAACAACAAACTAGTAGTGTATGATTTACAAAGAAAACCTTTAGCAGAATTACCCCATGCACATTTTAAAGAAAACCTCATACACTGATTTCTCAACAAGAACCTGTTTTTCTTGTTAGTTTTGTTTTCTTTTTCGAGGGCTACAGCTGATCGTGGGCCCCGCAGATATAGACTTCATAAAATCATGTATAATGCAATACAGTGCAATACAACACAGAACAACAGACTTCCCTCTGGACCAATATAGACGGATTACCAAACCATAGTAAGGACAAAAAACAATACCCAAATAATTTTCATCATCAAGCTGCCAAACCTTTTGGGTGTGACCTCTCAATGGCAGTACATATTCTGCAAAAAACTTGAATTGATGCAACAGCAGAACCAATCTAACACACATCCTCAAACTGTTCTTTGAGCCGATTATCAGTAGTACCACGATTGGCCGTCTGGTTGGTGTAAACAAGAATAGCGTTCCTGTGTTTCACAGCCACTTATGCATATATTTCCTTGCTTCCAGTCACTGTAACCTTGACAAAATTGGTTTTGAACATTCAGTCATGTTTCCAAATATCTTGCACACAAAACAAAGTTATGATCATTTGACATAATGCTGAATCTTGGCTAGTGGCGTTCATGGGTTTACTGACGGATTAAGTGACCTTTACTCCTCAGATTGCGATTGAGTGTTTTCCAGCTTCTCTTCTCATGTTTCTTTTTCTTTTGGAGCTTTCCATTTTCGCCCGCTCTCTCACACACTCATACTTTCTGACCTTGTTCATTTTGATAATGAGTTAGCTCTAATTTTCATGTTGTGTAACATACAGCCACCAATAAGAATCCGAGCAGGTCTTTCTAATCTGGCCAGTCAACAATCATGAATATGAATGTAAATGTGTAAATGGTTTAACAAATTATTGGTTTGTGAGTGTGTAGCTTTGCCATTCAAATTAAAAATAACAAAAAACAGCAAATCTGGGATCCCCATGCATTAATGCCCCTGATCAAGAGTGAACTAAAGCCACTGGAAAGAGGCTCAGTTGATCCAGCTTCTGTTTTTTTCTCCTGGCTCTGTCTCCTAGACTCAGCAGGATAGTGACCTTGAAAGGCTTCAGCATTCACATCAAAAAGGAAACAGTGAGCTAAGTTTTTCTCTCAGAAATGCAGCCACATCAGTTTTTTTTGGTTTGTTTTTTGTTTTGTTTTGGGTTTTTTTTTTGCCAGATTTTGTTTGGATAGATAGTATTCGCAGAATCTGGAAGAAGCTTTCTGAGGCCATATTGTTGACATTCTGTCAGCTTGTCTCTAAAGAGTTAATGCTGACTAAGGCATCAAGATATCAAGAAAAAGTCAGTGTGCTCTGCACCAGATAGATGTTATCTCTCAGTTTTTAGTTATTGCTTGTAATAACATATCCAACGATACATTAACGGCATTTAACAGAAGTTCTTATCTTCAGCGACTTAGAAATGTCACCAGCATGTATATTGCAGGAATTGAAAGCCTAAAAATAGCTAGAATCATATAATTATTTCATCTGTGGTAAAGGCAGCGATATTTGGTCTTATGTACAATTACCATCAAACATTTGTCATGATAGCAAAAGAGAATAATAGCTATGCAGCTGTGTTTGATGGGTTTAGTCAATGTTAGTTTGAAATTAGATTAAGATAAAGTGACCCTTGTTAATGTTTTGATGTTCTCTTAAGTTGGAGCGTTACATGATGCACAAAACCTAATTAGACTTTTAAGGCAGTCTGGTTAATTTAAGGAAAAAGACCAAATAGTTTTTTACACTGTAAAAATTAGGATAGATAGGGATAATGAGAACAAGCAAGAGAAAAAAAGATAGAGGGAGGGAGTGATTTATTAATTTTTTTTGGTTTTGGTTGTATTATTACTACAGCAGTGAGCCACAACATGGTCCTTTAATGCTCTGAATGCCCTTTAATGCCCCGGTTGTCTTTGGGTGACTGGGGGAGTGTCAGCAATATGACTGTGGCAACAAAGGTGACATCAATCAAATAATGGCTATATTCAAAATTGCTTACTAAACAGCATGCCAAAATAGTACTTCCAGGACAGTTAGTGTGTCCGAAACCTTTGTATTCAGTTAGTAATCGAAAAGTTCCCAGATCGCCTTACTAAGCCAGGTGAAAATTTGAAGTGTGTGAACACTGGATGCTATTCAGTCCCATGATATCAATGTTGCAGGATGTTTCTGAAGCCAAACTAAACAAAATGGCAGATGCTGATCAAGTGGTTTTCAAGTGCAAGTATAATGACTAATAGCATAATTGACAATTGATTCATGTGCTGAACATTTATTTTTAGTGTAATATGTGCCAAAACCTAAGGGGAAAATGTGCTAAAATATTAATTTGAATAGCTGTTAACTAGGGGAGGGACGGATACTCTAAAAGCTAGCTAATTGTTATAGGTTGTCAATGTTGTCAAAAAATGCTGAAAGACATTTTGATCGTTGTGATTTTTTTTCAAAAGCTGTTGTACTCCATGAACATTTAAATACTCCTGGGCATAAAACTGAATATTTTCATTATGAAGGTCAAAGCTCATTGGGCAGTCAGCTGTAATGGAAAAAGCATGTGCCGCACTGTAAAATGGTCAAATGAGTTCCACACTCATTTGAAATTTGTAGTAAGTATGCCATGAGAATAGTATGCATTAACATTACAGATAAGTCTATAGTGCATAGTACCCGATTTCAGACATAGCCACCATCTACAACAAACATATAAGGAAGTGTACAGCCTCTAAAAATTGGCCAGTAAGCACTTTTGCTGTTTTGACTCTATGCCAGCACATTGGATTTTAAATGAAACGAGTATGCGACTGATGTGCTGAATGTCAGCCTTATTTTGGCAGTGTCTATATCCAGTAAATCATTTAAGAACTGCAGTCGTTTTATGGCTCTGTATGCAATCTCATACAATAGAAACAGGTTGCTAAGCATGATAGAGCTGAATATAGTTCTTCTGATTACAGTAGATTTTTTTTCCCCCTTGTTTTTGTGTGTAGGTCATTTTAACACTCCTATGGTATAAATTTGCTTGAGCAAGTGTAGTTTGTCTTTGATCAGTAGTGATGCCACTGCTAGCCTTCATTAGTGGTTTCATCCTCCTGGGATCTTCGTTCTCCTGGGCAATAAAGGGCACCCCAGCCACAGAGAACACAAGTGCCAAATGCTCAAACCAACCTTCGCTGGGGCAGTCCTCAGGGAGGGCCTTTTGACTCTAATATGCACCCTCGCTTTGAGGTGCTCACAACTTCTAAGCAGTGGGTATATTCTGAACCTAAGCGTGTGAGCATGCCCTGAAAGCATAAGAGGCACTGTGTTAATAAGAGCTTGAAGATTGGGAGAAGGTTTTCTAGGTCTTCTGTTTATGGTCTGAGTCCCTGCCAGGGATCAAGGAATTTGTTTCCATGAGTGTGACATGAAATGCAAAGGCTGACCTTCTGAGAAAAAAGGACATGGCTGACTCCCATGTTTCTTTGTAATCAGACTCCGATTGCTGCCATTACACTAGTGATATTTCTATTTTGATCAGACTGACTTGACAGCTGTGCGAAGGTGGAGATTGCTTAGCAGGAACTGTGTTTGTTATTTTGGACTTCATCCATCAGCCCAAATAAAGAGGAAAAGCAAACCTCATACAGACTGGGTGAACCTTACTGCTATCAAATAGAAATTAACAAATGAGTTATATTCCTTCATCACACTGTTGTGCTTTATTTAATGAAGCAATGGAAAGTAACATTCATTTCCATCAGAGCCAAACTGCTGAGATTGTTTGCCATTTTTTGCCACTCTGATCATGTCATGGTATCAGTGTTTGCCGTGGCCATGAATGCCGGCCTTGCTTCCTGATAAGTGTCTGAATAGCTGAAGTAGCAGATGAAGGGAATGGAACTGAAAATGATGCGGTCATGCTGAGGTCAAAAGATGTTTGGGATTTTACACCAAGCTCAGTAGCTATTTTTAGATGCCTTTTAAGTGAAGGAAGAATGGCCATCAGAGGAAACCTCACCGACCAGGTCTTATCTTTGTGTACTCTGAAAGTCAAACTCAAACAGTTGTTGTGCCTCTCTAAGCAGTCTGTTTTATTAAGGGATGCTCCTGTTCCATCTTCTCTCTCTAGATGGTGATTCAGATACCTGAACTAATAGCTTTTTTTTTTTTTTCTCATTCAGTTCTGCATGCTCACTGACTGGGAATGCTCTGTATGTAAAGTACCATGAGCCTGTAACTACCCATGCTTTCAATATGTGTATGTTAATTGATATTACTGTATTTCTAGTGTCAGTCTACACATTTCAGTGCAGTGCAAGAACTTAGTAAATATCAAAATTCAAAATACAGCATTATTCCATGCTACTGCTCTTTAGTTTAACAACTTAATTTTTAATGATTAGTTAAAATGCCTCACAATTGTTTCAGAAGTTTGCAGTGTCCATATAATCCATTGCTTACTTCTATCTTTGTCACACACTGTTACATGCACTTTGGTCAGATTTCTTCAGTGGCAGCGATGAACTACTGGTATAGAATTCACAAACACGTCTGTCACTGTACTTTGAAAAGCTAGCAGAACTCACCCAGCAAAGGTTACTGTTAAATATAGCTGTAGCAGACACTGAGCTTGGATCTGTAATGAAGCTCCATATTTTAATTGCTCTGCAGAGTGTGTAGGTACTTTTAAGTAGCCTACAATTAAGTAAATTCAAAGTTTATTTGTCACATACATAGTCATACACAGTGTAACTGGCAGTGAAATGCTTTTTGTAACTGCTCTGTCCATTGCCGAGGAGAGATGCAGGGAAATGGATACGGATTAACAAATAAATAAATATGTCATGATGAATGAAGAGGGAATGTATAATATGCATATATACACAATGTACAATTTCCAGTTTTTACAATTTACAATTTTAGTTTTTTATGATGTTATTGTGGACATCATACATAGATTAGTTCGATCAGTTGCCCTGATTCAGAGCCTGGATGGCCTGCGGGAAGAAGCTCCTCTTCAGTCTCTCTGTGTTGGTCTTCAGGGAGCAAAAGCGCCTCCCTGACCTCAACAGGGAGAAGATCCCATTGTTGGGATGGGTGGGGTCCTTCACAATCCTCCTAGCCTTGGTCTGGCACCACTTGTAATATATGTTGAACGCATCACCCTTTGGAGTGCTTGTCTGTTCTGCTTGGTGCTGTTCCCAAACGAGACTGATGTTTCCCATGAGGATGCTCTGAATAGTGCCGGTGTAGAAGTTCCACAGCACCTTGGTGGGCAGTTTGAAGTCTCTTAGGCGTCTGAGGTGGTAAAGACGCTGACGAGCCTTCTTTGTTGGGGAGTTAGTGTGGCAGGACCAGGACAGGTCCTGCGAGATGTGAACTCCAAGGTTCCATTGATCCTAACAGGTTGGTAGTGCCACTCCTGCTTCTTGCTGCAGTCCGCAATCAGCTCCTGATAGACGGGAAATGTCTAGCTGACTTTTAGGAGGAGGTTATTTTCCTGGCACCAGTTCTCCAGGTGTTTAATCTCCTCCAGGTAGGCCCTCTCTTCGTTGTTCAAGATCAGGCCCATGACGATGGTATCGTCAGCAAACTTGACGATGGTGGTAGAGCTGGAAGTGGCCACGCAGTCATAGGTGTACAGTAAGTAGAGCAGGGGGCTTAGGACATGACCCTGGGGAGCTCTAGTGCTGAGGCTGAGGGTGGATGAGGCACAGTTGCCCACCCGTACTGACTGTGGTCTGCCTGTTACACAGGGATGGATGCAGTCCCAGATCCTCCAATTTGGTAGTGCGTATGGAAGGGATAATGGTGTTAAATGCTGAACTGTACTCGACAAACAGCATTTTAACATAATTACCCCTCCCTTTATCCAGGTGTGTCAGTGTGGTGTGGAGTAGATGTGCAATTGCATCGTCAGTGGAGCGGTGGTGTCGGTATGCAAACTGCAGTGGGTCGATGGAGGCTAGCAGTGAAGAGGTGTAGAAACACTCAGAAAGGCAAACTTTTTCATGGTGGTATATGTGCAAACTACATTTACCCCCACATTTTCTTTCTCTACATATTTTCTTTCTCTACATCTTATGCTTGTGGTTTTTGAAGTGTTGTGTATCTTTGAGACCTGTCCATCAATGCTTGCTCTTTGCACTTGTAATTCCGTTTTCTGCTTGGTTTGCATGATTTACTCATATTCCTTCATGTGATACTTGTGAAAGTGACTTAAATTTGTTCTAAATGTAAGTTGTTAGCCTATTATTTCCTTCCTCCCTGCAAAACATTTGTATTTGCAATGCTGATTCTTAGTAACTGCAGTGACATAATGATGACTTTTACTAAGAAATAGTATTGGATGTGAATTGGTCTCGATTGCTTTATACAGATCCCATTTAATGAGATCCATGCTGGTGGCACAGAAGTCAGTTACATGTTTAATTTATTTTTTTAATAATCATAAAATGTTTTCAAACCATATATTTCTGTTTTTATTTTAACATAACTGGTCTCTTGTGCATCTCTGGTGATGTTTATCTGCAGAAGAATTTCAAGCATGGACCTGCTTCCCACACCCTGAGAAGTAGGAATGTCATATCAGTTAATTTTAAACTTTTTTCCTTCCCCAGAACACAAGCCTCAGGCTAAATGTACCTTCTCTTTGACTGCCTGGTGTAACCACCCGTTTCATTATGCAAGATCTTTATTTACTAGATGTAGAGGTCATTCCTAAACTGCTTGATTTGTTGATTTTTTTTATTTTTTTTAATGTATTTTATTTTTTAAGGAGACCCAACCCATAAAACTCTCTCAGAAAGGAAAAGTATCATCATTTAGTTAAATGGCAAAATTGCAAGCTCCTTGCATTGCAAGCAGGCTAGTGAAGTGCTGAAATATTGATATTATTGTTAATGTGATGAATCGGTGGAACTGTCACTGTAGGTTAAATCCATCATGCATGGCTTGGATGACAAATTGATGGCCTTGGGGCAATACTTGGGCCCTTAGACACTAATTTAAGTCATAACCATTTACATTCAGATCAGAATAGCTCCATTTGACCATTTTGGGTCACATCTGTGTACGTGCGACTCATATAGTTTAAAAGGCCTTGATATTTCAAGTGGAGCAATGTCTGTACATTGAAATGTTCAATGTGAGCTAGCCCAATTTAATATTTAACTGCAAAATGTGTCCGAGGACGTTGAGTTGGGCTTGCCATTCTCTGAACATCAAAACAATGAGTACTCAAGATCTTTCGATTCTCAAGGTTAACTGCATTTTATCATTGTACTGCTCACACCAGATGTTCCGACTACCATTCTGGTGGTACCATGTGTGCTACCCTGACAGTGGTCACATCATGATTGATTTGTCATGATTGACAGATATATTTTGAACAGGAATTTAAATAAGAGCCTAAAATGTTATCATGTGTCAGCACACCATGGTTACACTATGCGAGAAATGCTTTTTTGCAGGTGTGGCATGGGCTGAATGCGGAAATTGTCATGTAGCGTAACGAGGTACCTGCTGGCAATCCTGTTGCTCGCAACTATAGCTCATGCAGCGGAATTCTTTGCAGGATTATTTGAAGTAGGCAGTGCTGTGTGAGTGCATAGCTGTGCCAAGTGGCTTGACCTCAGCGTATCTACTCATCCCATTGTGTTCGATGCACTTGGGCTAGTTTGGCAGCCTTCCTACACATTCATTTACACATTGCTGGATAAAAGGTTTAATGTTGTAATGCAGGATTTCTACAAGATGTTATATGGTCACTGAACCACTTGTAATGTACATGGATTTTATTAGCTGCTTTGTTATCTGTTGCATTTAGTAACTAGTATCTTTAAATGCAAGTCACATCTTGGGTTATTCTTTGTTTTTGTTTGTTTGTTTTTGGGGGTTAGGACTTGATTTTCGTATCATTTCCATAGTAGTTTTTTGTTTTTGTTTTTTCTTTGTCAGCCCTCTCTGTTAGTTGACATAACATGTTTTCTTGTTACCCATTAACACCGTCTGAGGTGACAGTTTCGGATACATTTACTTCTACAAAATGCAGAACTTCTATCATGATCTTTTGCTAGATTTAATCAGGTTCCTGCAAACCATCCCCGACAGAACACAAGGAATGATATTGACAGTTAATCTTTTATTGCATTCTTTCTATCTTTTGCAATTTTGGTATTACTGAAGGTTGAACTATGAGCCTAGTTACAAATCACTTTTTTTTATTGTGTGCTGTGAGCATCCTGAGCTGTGTTAGACTTACCAGGTTAATGTTCTGTGTGTGTTTGTTGGATCACACAAATTCCATGAGTCAACACAATTTTGCCATAAAAATAAATTTGGCAAAATATTTTTCTTAAGAAACTGCAATTGTGATATGTAGCAGTATGATAGCAGATTGTAGTATTTTGTCTATACCATGCAGCCTAGCTGTATTTATTCATTCAAGGATCCGACAAACTCCCAGTGGAACCTGTCCCAGCACCACCAACCACAGCTTCAGTTTCCAGTCCTGAGGATCGTGAAATGAATTTCCCAAAAATGGTGACGTGACGTAAGGCATTACTCAGACTGTATCTCCTTGTCCGATCGCTCCTCTCACCCATGAAATGTCCCCATGAAATGTTTCGAACGAAGTATTTAAAGCCCGTGAACCTGCAGCAAAAGAGTATCTATTATAAATCATAGCATCTGTTATTGCTATTGTGATTGTTTTGTCATTTCACTGAGGCCCTTTCCCTGGTGCAGTGTACAAGTGCTGTTTGCCAGGACAGTCCCTCTGTCTGGGCGACTCGGGCTCAGTAACAAGCGTTTCACTCCAACACCAGCAGGATATTATCAGATGAGATTGAGCCCCAAAATGGAAAGATTATAGCCAGGTTGCCTCAATGCCGCAAGACCACGGGCCCCAATTTAGTAGCAGATGGCTAGGTCAAAACAAAAGGTCACTGAATTATTTACGTTTATTTCTGTGGTCTGCGGCTGACTGAAGACTGCCACGCCCCTTCCCCTGCCTGCCATCCCTTGGAAAATATTTTATTCAGCGACAGGCCTGCATTTGATTGCACAGTGTCACAACTACAGAGCACTTTGCCTTGTGTTATAGTCATTTCGCTGCATGCTGAACAGTACTTGAAGACATAGACACCAACCGTCTCTAGGCATTTCCACATACGCCCACATGAATGTGTACTTCGCAGCAATACATCAGCGTTTTAGTGTGCAAGCAGCATCAGTGTATCTTTTCTTTCTTTAAGCTATATGTCATACCATAGTTTGTTATTGTCACTCTGTTGTTCCAAGTCAATTTTATCAACGTCTTGACATTTTTTTTTTTTTAGCCGATTTGTTCAGGCCAAAGTTTTGACACCCGACGTGCAATCTAGCTGCAGCGAGAGCACGGTCAGTGTCTGAAGCGCCCTTCTGCTTCCTCCGTGCCTAAGCCCCGTGCGCTGCTCTATGCAGGGAGTGGTCCTCTCACCTGCTCCACGCTGGACCCGCACCCACCTACTTCCCCGACCCCACATTTGGCCGCTGGTAGGCAGATAGGTGTCGTTTTGAATGCTCTCATGCAGTACATCAGCACAGTCAGAAGAAGTGAACATTGAAGAAGTGTGTGAAATACTTTTGTAGTCCCCCAGGGTCATTTAGTACTTCATTTAAAATGCCCAAAGCATCCATTTAGGAACAGTTAACAACAGTTAAGACAAAAACATCACCCATCTAAAGGCCTTATACACACATTCCACATTAAATTAGTTGTTGTATTAAGTGTATTATTTATATTTTTCAGGGTAGAACTGCATTTTGTCTTTCTTTTTGTTTGTTTACTTTTTGGAGTCCATTAACATTGTTAGAAAGCTAACAATAATAATAGTCTACTTAACTGAAGTGGTCCTGCCTCCACAGTGACAACACAGGCCAAGTTATTATTGACTTGAATATTATTTTTGTTTTTATTATGCTTGCAAAATGTATACTTGTTTTTAAGTTGTAAACAGTAAAAATGGTACTAAAAATAATGCATTTGTGTTCAATTAAGCAGGGTAACACTGTGATTCTGTTCTTTATTCTTTAAGGAATTGGTTCAACCAAAAGCCACCATTTTCCAAAATGGACTCCTGTAATGTACCAAAGTTTTCATGCTGTACTAGTGATAACACTGAGCCCATGTGCTATAAATTGTGATCTGAGGAAATCGTCACTCATGCAAAATGGCTCTCGCAGGGCCTCTCTCTCTGCAGTAGGGGAACAGATGGACAAGATGATGCATGGGCCCACTGGTTCACTGATCACATTGGGGCATATTGTTGGGCACGCAGCCGTGCAGCCTTAACCAGGCTGCACCTACCAATCAGCAGCCCTGCTCAAACGCAGGCCTGTGAGCTACCAGCCATATATCTGTAGTAGTATAACTGCTGCGCGACGTTCGGTAGTTGTGCACTGTCGCGATTTTGACATTGAGCTTCACTTGCAGTTAGTGCTGCAATTAGTTTTTCTCTCTGAATATGAATGTAACAGAATAAATTGGTGGTCTGGCTAAAGTCTATTCAATGCACAGGTGAGCAGAACAGGAGTTATGGGAACTTCTTTCTATAATGATTCATGGTGATGTGCTATCCTCTCCAGGAACATCTTATTTCATCACTGGCTTGGTGCAGTAGACGTGCCTGAAAATTTCTGCTCTGCTCACCAAGGTCACTCAAATAGCAAAATTACAGCCATTTCAAATGTCAGGCTGTCTTGTGCAGAGACCCCATATACTCCAGTGTATGATTTGCATGTTACCTCAATTAAATTTGGCTTGAGTTTTTGTGGGAAATTGCAAAGCGGTATCTCCTCAAAGCTGTGTTCCTGCAGTAGATTTTCACAGATCAAGGCAAAATTGAGCCTGTAATTCTACATCCAAATGGGCATTGAGTGGTCCCCTGAAGAGCAAAATTGGATGCTGTGGGAACAAAATCCCTAGTCCCTTAGTATAGCCCCCCTCTAAACGTTAATGCACTCTATTATGTATGTCAATGAGCATCATCCCGCTTTGCCACAAGCTCTAGAGCTGATCATCATTCCCCATGCTATGGCTGGCACTCGCCCACAGTCATAAAACTGGAGCAGGTCCAATCATTTGCAGAGTTGCTTCTCCTTCAGTGCTTGAAAAGACATTTTGCACCAGCTCATACCAAGTGAGATTTTTTTCTTTCTCTCAAAGGCTCAGCATGCGTTAAAATCCTGCTTGCACGTCCAATAGATCATGGCATCCCGTCTTTCGGCTGGTGTCCCGCATGCCTTGGGTCCAGTCTGAGACTGTTTCGCCTTGAACAGGCTCAGTTCTCAGTTTCGCACGACCAGTCAGGATCTGGCTGACCAGAATGCTTCATTAGCCATCGCGTCAAGAGGCAATAGGCCAAACATGTTGACGCCTTTACCCGTGGTTTACCACCTTGTAATTCTGCACTTGCTGTGGTGGAATAATTAGACCCAGCTGCTCCAGCCATATCACCATAATTTCACATGCTTGGAGAATTAGTGGGTTAACATTTTTGAATTATTGATTTCAATGTAAACTACATAGAAACATGCTAAATTATATTTCTGAGTATTATACTATGTAATGAAATGTGTATTATATTGTTTTTATGTTACCAGACAGGTAGAGCCAGCTGGAACTCTATTAAATGTTTACCCAGTTCCAAAGAAAAGGAAGAATTTAGAAAAATAATTCTTAGAGGTATGTTAGAAACAAATGTATTTAAGAAAGTCTGCTAGTGACGTGTAAATGTGTGTAATGATCCCATTTTCAAAAGCAGTAATAGCGTTACTATATTCTCCTTAGCTAGTGTTTGCTTTTAAGTCTGAGTACTGCCATTATAACCCTGAACACAAGGACTACACTGCTGCTCTTAGTTTACATCCTCAGGGGGCTTACCCGCTACAAATACTTCTAACCTTTGCCCTTGAATGTGCGTGTGTGCGTGTGTGCCATCACCACTGCTGACGCACTGGGCTCTGCACTGCCATCCTCATACTCATGCGGCAGATATTAATGAACCTCCAGCCACTCTGTTGCTGTTTGGAATAAAACTGAACCGCTTCTAAAGGAGGGGAGGAACTGCCTCCTCCTCCCCTCCTCCCTCTCTCGCTCGTGCTCTCTCTCTCTGTCTCTCGCTCACCCTTCCTCCCTCCCTCCCATCCTCTCTCTCCTTCCCTCTCTCCTTCTCTCTGAAACTCCCAGTCACTGAAGCTTCCAGGGGATCTGTAGCTCTGAATTAAAGTGCAAGCAGACGCAATGCTGGCGAGGACCACGCTGGTGGTGCTTTGAGCGGTGGAGCTGTGTCTGCGAGCGAGCGAGTCAGTGCGTGCACTTTGCAGCCCACCAGCCCGAGTCGCTCCCACTGCCCACCTCTTGCCAACCCCTTCGTGGCCAGTTCTCCTCCTCCTTCCTACAGGGCAGCGTCAGCGCCGGTCGCTAGGACGGACGCCCCTCTCTCACTTGCGCTCGCGCTCTCTCCCTCTTCTCCCGTTCTACGGGTGTTCAAGCGTGTGGGGCTTAGCCGGAGGGCTTCGGACAGCCGAGGAGATGATCGGGGTAAACAGCGTTCAGGGTGCCGGCAAGGTGCGCATGCGGGCCAGCGGCTCGGTCAAGTATGGCAGGGAGGAGTCGGTCAAGCGCCAGGCCCAGCACCGCTCCAAGTCTCTCAAAATGTCCAATTCCACTGAATTCTCCACCGGACAGCCCAGGAAGGACAAGGTAAACGCGTGCATCTGCTGAGAGTCTTGAGATTGTCGCCTGCCTGCTGCCTGGAGTTCAGGCTGCTGTTCTGATATTTTCTAACTAGCTAATAGTGGATGAAAGGATGAAGGTGTTTATTCTGTCACCAGTTGCTGTCTGTTATGGTTTTTTTTTTTCAAATTTACAGCAGTGATGTAGAATGTTTGTACTGCAGAGACTGCAGCCTTTAACCCAGGAAATCACTTTTTGTTAGTTAGAATGCTTCTTGCATTGTTACTTAGTGGTGTAATGCTTGCAGCATGCAACCCACTAATTCACCTTTGAGTCTGGTGCTGTAGTTTTCTCTAGCAGTAGTCTTCTTGGTGGCAGTGGGCTTCTCAAACTAACAGATATATCTGTCTCAGTTTTGCCTATCTCTCTGCAGGGGGATTGATCAATTGTTAACGTTTTATTGGACTTGCCTTTTAATGCATTGATAAGTCAGCCTGCCCTTGCTGCACTCTCTCTCTCTCTCTTGCTCACTGTCTCGTTCTCTCTCTCTTGTTCTCTCGCTCACTGTCTCGTTCTCTCTCTCTCTCTCTCACTGTCGCATGCAGTCTCTCTTGTGCTCGCTCTTTCTCTCTTGCACTTACTGCATCTCTGTCACCTGTTTGTGACTTGATTAATGTTGACACCAGAAACATGTCATTTCTCTGACTCGCTATGCTCACCTGTTCCCTGCTCTGCCCTGCTGTCTGCCTGTGACGTGCCCACTTGCCCTTAAGATGTCTGTTGACTGGCACCTACTGTTCCAATTCTGCCCCTTGAAATGCGCCTTGTGTGTGCGTGTTTGTGTGTGTGTGTGCATGTTTGTGTGTGCGAGTGCACGCCTATGTGTGTGTGTGTGTGTGTGTGTGTGTGTGTGTGTGTGTGAGTTTATCCTGAGTACTAAGCAGTGTGTATGTATGAAAAATAAATGGAGTATAAATGCAGTAGTTGGAAAGATTTGTGCATTGTGGTAAAACACTTACATTTTATATTACAAGCTTATAAACGTTTGACTTATTGCATATAATATAATGTAATTAGTCTGACTGGTTGATTTATTGAGTGCATCTGTGTTGCATTGCATTTTTTGTTGGATTTAATGTATTTTTCATTTCATTTCATACTAGAATGGTCTCTTTGTGCGTCACGCTGGATTGTCGTTCTTATTCTAGGTTTCAGCTGCCTTGTTTCTTAGTGCTACTGCCTTCCAGCAGAGGGCGCTAATCATACAGTAAAGGATGCCACAGAGCCCCAGTGGAAGCTTCTGTGTGATGGCTTTGTTGTTTTTAATGGCAACGCATCAATTAACCACATCTTGTCAAAGAACTACAGTGTGGCTGGACAATAACAGAGCATGTGGGTAGCTGGCAGTAAAACATATAGGTTTTTACATATGAGCTTCTTAATTCATATTCCTGCTTGAGTTTTGTCCTGTAAAACCAGCTTATCAACCTTTTGTTGTAGATATGCATTGAAGGTACATTTGCTTAAACTATGGGTGCGGGCTGATGTCTCAGGTATAATGATAACAAATGGTGACACCTAATGGAGTTATCAAAATCATCACCAGCCATTTGTGAAGTCATTTATCTCATGCTAACTATGCGTGAGAATAGAACTCTTCAGTCCTGTGCTCATGTAATAGTTGGTACATTAATACAGCAGATCCAAAATGGCAACCACGGAGCCCTCTGCGATAGCGGTGTGTAAATGAAGAAAACCTTAGAAGCATATCAGATATTACACGGCTCTCCTATCTGAAAGTGACACATCTGAGAGTAACATCACCTGAATTCTCAACCACCTGAAACTCCCTAAATGAAGTTTATAAGACATGGCTTGCATTTAGTCTTTTTTATACTTATAAGAAGCAATGACATTTCTTTCTAGCCTTGTGTGCAGTGTAAGAACCCTGGCAGCAAGTGTTCTGCTTTGAACGTCGGTTATCCTAGGAGCACTAGCAGTGTAGTTGGATTGCCATAATTGTGTGAAACTCTTAGAATCCTTAATCATTCATAAATGTACCTTCAGCATCATTGCCTTCTTTATTTTAGCCAAGCTACACACCGCCTCGAGGTGGAGCTCGTCAGCAGTTATGCCAGAGTAAAGCGAAGGTGTGAGAGGCGTTCTGGAAAGCTGATTCAGTGAAAGTGGGTAGGGGGGATGGCTGTGAGACGGGCCCCCTCGCCATCACACGTCCTGACTGTAGGGTTTGACCAGCAGCTGTTGAAAGCAGGCCATCAAGCATATGTGGTGCCATTGCACACCACAGAAACTGAATCAGTATGGGTTTCTTGAACAATTGTTCATACAATTGAGTTAATGTGTTGCATGCTATTCGCCTGCAGCTGAGTCATAAAACACCTCTTGCATAAAGTGAGAGATTATGAAAAAGCACACTGCAAAGACTGCAACCAAAAGTATAGTAAACAATATGAGGAGTGGCTGTTAAGAGCATGTGTGGATTGTCATACTGATTTTCTGTCACTTTGTTTCCCTCTCTGCAGGCATTGTACAACTCAATCAAGAATGAGAAGCTGGAGTGGGCAATGTATGTACTTTGAATTCAATCAGTAACTTTAATTATTGCATACATTTGTGAATGTCTGTTTGGGTTGTAATGTGATGATATTCTTTAGTTAATTTGGATATTGGTTATTTGTATTATGTTCAAGTTTTCAATGGCAGAATAAACTAGCATATATTCAGCAAACTGAAAGTAATTTAATGATCAGAAATTATTAGGGCAATTAATGTACAAATAGGTAAGCCTTCAAAGGTTACGTAGCGTAGTAAACAAAGCATACGATCTAGTTGTTAGAATAACTATTTTCTTTCATCATCAATTAAATAAGAATTTAAGAGTTTAAATGAATTCTCTGAATATTTTAAACAATGCATGTCTTTGCCAATGTTCGTCCATCATCTCCATTTTGAAGTTTAATCTTCTGGTCTGGTTTAATAGTGTGATCCATTGTAAAGTATATATGGAGGAGGTGCAAACACATACAAACTGGGTGTATGCATGCATGCGCATGATTGCACACACGTGTATGTTCTGAGGCAAATGATTGGATTGGTGACAGTTGACACAAGAGCCATAATTAGCATCAGAAAAACATTACATTAGAATGACAATCTGTCCTCCTGATAACAATGATAAGGAGTGAGGCTGTCCCATTGTTCCTTAGGTAATCTACCAAATTACAGCCTGCAAACGCCAACTCTCCCACATGCATGGCTAGTGAGTTCTGATGTAAAGAGGCTCTCTCGCTGTATGTCATCACCAGTATGTTTGGACTATGACTGAGATTTATGCTTCTCTGAGGTTATTTGTCTCATTTGTAACCCTGTGGCTTCTTGTATGTCTGATGCACTTTTTCCTCTTGCACAAATTGTGCCGATTCGTTACATAAATGTGAAAAACTTAGTGAATCTTGAGGTACATGTTAATAACATTTAATAACACACAGAAAACATTACGAACAAGTATATAATACCTTACAAGAATAAACAGAAAAAAAACATGAGGCTTCCTTCTTAAAGAATAAAATTGCTGCATAGTAAATGTCACGGCCGTGGAACGTGGCTAATAAAAGAAAGAAAGAGAAGTGTTTAATGAAATGAACAAAAATGAACATAAAAGTGCACTAATGTGAACAAACGAGCCAAAACAATAATGACGGACCTCAGTCACACAAACTAAACAGGTTTAAATACAGACAACGCATTAACAATAATACCCAGGTGGTGTGGTTACTCATATCCAACACACAGCACCCGAGGAAGGCGTGGACAGACATAAAACATAACGAGGTAACAAAAGGAGTAACGAGCAAAAGTCCACGTGTACCGCTGGCAAGGAGGCAGCGGTACCATGACAACAGATATACAATGATGATTCCGAATAGAAGCTGGATATTAGCTGTACTTTCATTCCCATTTTTAAGAAGACCATTGGACAAACCTGACACATGGATATGAGCACATACTGTGGCTGGCTACCAACACCCGCCTCAACCCCCAACCTCCACATCATGGTTACATTTCTAAGTCTGATGTTTAATTGTGAGTCATAGAAAAAACTGAACAGGTGCAAAATAATAAAAGAAAAGCCATCTGACGGTTATATTTGTCTACTTTCAACACTACTTTTTTCCTGCATTTTTACATGCTGGATCACCTGCAATAGGAGAACTAAGGATCAGAGGAGCATTTCTCTCCTGCGTTAACTAAAGATGCCCTGTGACATCTGTGGAGCTCTTGGTACCAAAGCTGCGATCAAGAGCTGAATTAAATCTCGTCTTTTGAACTTTTGATTTGAAAGAACATTTAAGCTTGTTTATTAATTGGCATCACTATGCGTGGGGGAGGGGTGGGAATACCCTTTGTTTTGCAAACAACACCTTTGGAAATCCATGCGTTTTCCATTGTCATAATCAGCTGAAGTGTTAAATACGTCTTAGTCAGCATTATGTTGGAGGTTATTTGCCAGAAGGGGCACACTTGGTGAAGCAGCTCTCTGCAGGCTCGTTGACCTCCTGCTAACTCTGTTCTGACTGTGGCATTTTCTTCTCAGAGGCAGCTGCACGTCTTTAATAAGAGAAGAATTGCATGCTGTCTCCTGACCTGCCACTCACATGAGCTCCCCGCCTGCTGCCTGTGCTTGGAAGGGGGACACAGAAGCACAGAAGGTGGTGTTTTTCAGCACACGACATGTAGAGCTGTTCTGTCACCTCTGCGTTCTTCAGCTCAGTTATCGTCGTCCTTCCTTAATTTTCTCACGTGACTAAATACAGAAGTGTACATCGCTTTTTAAACTTTTGGCCCATGCTGTGCTTGTACTTTTTTCCTTCCACTTGTGGTTGTCTTATTTTAAAATCATGTGGCTGGCATGTGAAAGCTTCACCTAATGTCCCAGTGGGCAGAAGCGTAGGTGGAGCAGTGCTCATTACTCACTGCTCCTGGGCTTTTTGGTCCTGTTCATCCTTCTCCAGGGGGACACCCCATCAGCCGCAATGATGGTTGCCACATGAGAACATGAAACAGGAGCCTGTCCAGTCACATTTGCAGCAACATATTACTTCACTACCTCTCCAACTTCAGGGAATAACATGAACATGGATGTTTCTCGCAAATGCTTAGAGTTAGAGCCGCATCAGCACTTAATTCCATACCCCACCTGTGCAACTCGTGGGTGGAGGACATCTTTACAGAGGAAACACAACCACTTTGTCACTTCAGTTTTAAAATGTTATTCTAGTCTCTTTGACAGGCGCATGGATGTTAGGTGTTATGGCTACTTACTGGACAGGACACAACAAACAAAATGTCAGAACTTCCTTTGCATTTTCACTGTTCCGGAAGAAGGGTGTAGAACTTAGAAGAAAAGATATTTGTTGGAGTTTGAGTGAGAGACAAGAACGATAATAATGCTTTATTTATATCTGTTTTATATAACACTTTTTATACAAGGTTTTTCAAATATACAGTAGAAATGTGAATGAAATGCAATAAATTAAGATAAAAAACCCAAATGATTAAATATAAAACAGAATTTAATAAAATACAAGAACAGGAAATACATTCTGAGTCAGACAGGTAGGCAGTGCAGCTGTGTGAGAACAGAAAATGTTACCTCTCTCGTGCATGTCATGATTCTCTGCAAGCTAGAAATGGGGGGCCTTTGGTACACCAAAGAAGCATTTTTATAGTAATCCAGAGGAGTTTGGTTTTCATGGCCAGATATTCAGAGAGTATTACAGATGTTGGATATAAACATTATTTGTATGATCCTTAAAGCTAGGGTCACTGTAGAAAGTAAAACACTGGTTTTGGACAGTGGGCATAATAATTCTGATGCACTGTTTAAAACAATATTTGAAACAGTGTGTCAGAAATTAAAATTGTTGTTGAAATTGCCCAAGGTCTCTTCCAGGGGTCTCTTATTAGGTGTCTTTTAGGAAAATCACCGCCAGTGGCCAAAAATATGTAGAAACATGGTGCATCTCGTCTGAGTGTGACTGAAGGGGGACAAGGTTATGCTATGCACTTTCTGAGCTGAACCACTCTATGTAGTGTATAATTAGGATGACAAGATTAAAACTCTAATTGAATCTTTATATCGGAATCAAAAATCATATTGAACCTGAAAAATATAGTATTACACCCATAATTATTATTATTAGTTATTATTACTACATGCAGGGATTCCCTAACAGCGTAATAAAAGACCAGGGAAGTGTGTGCAGGAATGAACAGCTTTGTCCCTTCAGACACCCCGCTGTTGTGGAGGAAGTGTTAGCCATATTATGGTGGGGGAGCGCTGGTGGGGGGGAATAAGTGACTAGTCTGCACTTCCTAATGCAGATTCTTGCCCAAAGAAGAGTGTGTGTGCACCAATCCATCACGTTGACCCTTCTTCAGATACTTATTAGAGATAATGAGGTTTCACTGAATAATCTGGCATCTTTTGTAGTGGCGTTTATACTAATTTGCAGTAGGATGTTTTAGCGTAGCTTTTATACAACACTGTTCACTGCTTTCGCTGTGTTAGGAATGACTTATGCATTACTCTCACCATTCATTGTTCTGTTACAGCTTTACTGATGACATTTGACATAAGTGCATTTGCATATAATCACAGCAGGTCATATTTTCTAGTCCTCAGAATAGTGTTGCACAGTATACTGGTACTGGAAATATACAGTGGTACTAGGGTTTTGAAAATGGTACTATACCAGAATTTGAAAAAAAATCAATGCTTATTGATCTGGCTATTGTCTCTTTAAGCACAATGCTGACAGAGGCGACTTTGCTATTGGTGTGTGTGTGTGTGTGATGTGGGAAACCCTGATTGAGTTTGTAATATGAGGCATGCGTGAAGTGACTGGAGAGCAGCAGTAGAGAGAGCGTAGCACTTTTACGGTGTCTTCTGTATACTTGGAGAGATGGCAGCAGCTCCAGAGCTCACTGACAAAGAAGGGGAAGGAAGTGGAATATGGAGAGTTTTGGGCAAAGGGAGGCGACACATCAAACCTGGCCAAACACCCCAAACCTTTTTGAGGATTTCAAAGAACAATAGAAGATAGTCGACTAGTTCTTTGCCCTGTTACGTTCATAAAAGAAATACGCAGCGCTCGAAAAGCCTCTATGCAGTAGTAATATGCATATAAATATGTATACAAAGCCTGCACACTGTATTTGTGGTTGATGGACCTATTTGGATGCGATTCAATTCACATCACATCGGGTCCAGGAGTAATTTCTTCTTTTACTGGTGCTTTGGACAAAGATAAATGTTTTTCTCCCTCCTCCCCTGAGAAAATAACAGGCCAAATTATCTATGGTTTTTCAAAGTGCTTGTCTGTTAATTGTAGTAATATCCAGATACAAATATCACTCATTTTTGCAGATTTTGCCTCACATTGGAAAAAAAAAAGATTTTTGACTGCTGATACTCGTAGTATTTAGTTTCTTAGCGCACATCCACCAAAGACTTTTCTGAAGAGCGAAACTAAAATATAGATGTGTGTTAATCACTCAGCCACTTCCTTGGTCTGTATAGTAAATCTTTCTCTCCATAGGCTACCTCGGAGTGCATTATCCAGAAAGAAATTAACAAAAAAATCAATGAGAAAAGCAAGATCCTGCAGTCTTGTTAAAGGGGCCATTCTAAAAATTATTATAGCAATATTATTGTTAATAATAATAATAATAATAATAATAATAATATTTATTATTATATATGTTATATTTATATAGTGCTTTTCAGTACTTTGGGGGCGGGGGGCGCTAAAAGTATGTGTTTGGCTGAAAACATCATCCAAGTTTGAAATAACTTGGATAATAATGACATTTCCAATTTTTTTTTAGGCAATTTATGGAAACCATGAAAACACAACCACAACCACAATTTATGATTACCATGAAAACACAACCACAGAATCTCTGGTGGAAATGCACACAGAAGGAGAAAATATGGTAGCGAGAGAGATAATCAGCACTTCATGCACAGATGATTTGTAACCATGCTCTTGTCTTGTTATTGCCATGCCTAATAGTAACTTGGGATGAGTGCACGAGCAATGCACCTCCTAGTATGGTCATGGAGAAAGGATTTAACTGGCCAGAATTCAGCTACAGATTATCCTGGTTGGAAATCAACTGGCTGGAATTCAGTTGCAGGTTATTCTGGGTAGAGAAAAAAACTAGTTGGAATTCAGCTGCAGATTATACTTATTAATGGAAAAGAAGAACTTATTGTATGTGCCATTCTGATTTTATAGCCTTGCTCTTCCTCTACTAGAGGCTATGAGGCTATGATTTTATAGGAAACCATAGGGAGCTGAATAGCCACGAAAGTGTTATTCCTTAAGAAACAAACGCATCACAGTATCTTGTATGTGGCTGAACAATAGGAAAGTGTTTATACGGTCATTCCTATTCTAAAGATGTAAAGCATTTGACCCCATTCAGTGGTGTATAATTAAAAAGATACACTGAGGCTCATTGCTCTCTCATGTGTGAAGAGGTGCCAGAGGAAAACTCCTAACCTCTACTTGACTACTGGAGTGCAGAGCATAAATTAGTATGTACCTAAAAAAAAAGAAGACCCAGCTCTGCCAGTACAGTAATTTCAACTATGGTTAAATAACATTATGATTTATGTCCCCATATAGGTTTTGGAAATGAGCAAAACCAAATGGACTGTGTCGTTTGCTTTAGAGAAATTGACTGTATAATAGAATAAAGCGTAAAAGCTAACCGTAGCCATGTTGCCTTTGTTTGCAGTGACGGGGACGAGTTGAAGAAGTCACTGTCTGAACTTGCAGACAGCAGGCAGGACAACGCTCACACGAAGAGTGTGAGCAGGATGAGCAGTGGCAGTAACCCCTTCCTGGACATTTCCCATGACCCCAACGCTGCTGTTCACAAAACTGGCTTCCTGGCCCGCAAAATCCATGCCGACATGGATGGCAAGAAAAGTAAGACTTGCTGCCCTAATTCAACTTCTGAGCATTTCATTGGATGAGGGATCAACAGATTCACATCCATTTCCTCTCAGTTAGGCTCCTTATCTTTTAAGTGTATGCAGATTTATATTTGTCTGTGTGCATTAGGGTTGACGCACGAATATGTTTATCTCCCCCAAAAAGTCATTGGAAGCGAAACATTACAAAATACGATAGTGTTAGTGTTAGTCATCAGTCACACTAACAATGTGTGATTTGCTACTACAAATACATGTTTCTCTTGATTTAGTCCAGCCAAATGGGATCAGAAATATACTAGCTATAGCAGAGAAGAGGAGGAAGAAAAGGTCATTAAAATAATTGCTGTGTAATGTGAGCTGGCAAGAACAGGTTGAATGCGGCACTGCTAGCAACCAGACGTGAATGGATGGGCTTTGGCATAAGTGCCTCATATTTCATGTCCTTGAATCTTACCTGTCTAATGGGTTTCAGTGGATACCAAGGTGGAAAAAAAGTTACTGAGTTGTTAGATGTCTGCTTATGTCTGCTCTAAAGGCCTAAATTATGTGGCTGTGGCATTGGGGTACACACAAGAAGTAA
This sequence comes from Electrophorus electricus, assembly GCF_041902795.1. NCBI lineage: Eukaryota > Metazoa > Chordata > Actinopteri > Gymnotiformes > Gymnotidae > Electrophorus > Electrophorus electricus. The sequence continues at coordinate 12,795,215 of NC_137515.1, forward strand.
TTCTCTTCCTTCCATATGATATGTCATATGTCATGACTGCTTATGGACTCATACAGTCTATGGTTAAGTAGGGTTCTCCTAGGAAAGCACAAAAGGGCTTGGAAATGCTTCATTTGAAAATCAGAATGACAGGTGGTCTGTTTACATTAACTAGCCCAAACCTAATGGCTATGTTGCACAGGCATAAGCTAGTGTTACCCCATAGCAGGTCTCTATATGCAGATACATTTACAAACCATCTTGAGATCCTGGAACAGTGTTTCAGCATGCAATTTCAGCAAGCAATGAAGACAAAGTTAGAAACCAGTCTTGGGTCAGCTGCACTTACATTACCAAACACACCATGCCTGTAATTCTATTAGCACCAGCAAGGTTAACTCCACCCATGGGCCCCATGGACCTCTATTATTATAGTGATAAAAACAGCAGGGCTTATGTGATCTGTTCCTCTGATTTGACTAGTCGTATGATGCAAGAATGCAGGTCTGTGTGTATATAGCCAAGAATACGCAAGCTCTGAGGACAAGGACGATGTGAGAGATTTCTGGGAGGATGCTTGGAGGATTTTTTGACAGGGGGTATTGGGAAAACGGGGGCAGACGTGTTTGGAGTTCTCCCAAATCCCCTGTAGCATGCTAGTAAATAAACTGTAAACATGTTCAAATGTTTCACTAAACTGTGAATATTCTTAACCAGATATGTGACCTATATAGTTCTTTTCCATATCATTTTAAAATTCTTGATTTACCCTTTCTGTATAATGTGACTTAATGAACATGGTTTGTGAATGGCCCTTGCTTATCTGCCTTAGCACCAAGAGGAAAGAGAGGCTGGAAGACATTTTATGCAGTTCTCAAAGGCATGATCCTGTATTTGCAGAAGGTACAGTTCCCATTTCTTCTCCCTTCATGTTTCCTTGTGAAAGGTTAACATCAGTGCTGTTTGAATAATGCTAATGGGTTTATTTATTGTATTATTCTAATTACTGTTCTTCTTGTCTTTTATGTGCTATTGACCTTCTGCATAAATGATTAATCTAGCCGACATTCAAAATTTTGATTATTGTCGTAGCACTGAGAGATGATAATCAGTCACTCTTTGCCTGCTAGCGTCTATTGTCACTGCTTTCCCAGTGCTTTTTCACTGCTGTTAAATTTGTGACTCTGTAGTTCTTAGTAGTTTGTTAATTTACAGGCCAATCAGCATTGAACATGTTTCATTTTGCATTATTGACACGTTCAGAATAGCATACATTTATGTTTGTTTCCCAATGCAAAGTTCATTTACCCATTAACTGCTACAGTACAATGACCTGTTTTTCTCTGCAGAGGAAAACAGTCACTACAAACAGAAGGAACAATCATTCACATGTTCTTAATAAAAAAAAACCCTGAAATGCACAGACCATTAGCAAGAAATTGCACTATAAGAGCTGACTGAGGTTATGTGGTGTTCATTCACTCATTCATTTCTTCATTTCTTCATTTGCAATTATGGTCACAGTATTGGAGCATGTCTTCACTGGAATGCAGCAATGCTCATGCTTCAAAATAGGAATCCATGTTTTCTAACAGTGTATTTTTGCAACTCTAAGTCTACCTGAAGTTGTACAAAGAAATGTCAGCGCTGATTACTTTTAAATCTAGTTCCAGATCACCACTGATAATGAAGGGACATCAGACTTGCTCAGAAGCCATTGACGGGCATTATGTGCAACCGTGTGGAAACATGTACCTGAAACATCTTGGCCACTATTTTTTTTTTTCTCATGCTTTCTGGGAATTGGGTTCAGTATAGTACCGGGCAAATGTGTGTCAAAGTATATGTATCGGCTTGTTCCTTTAGTTTACCTTCCCATTCACCCAGAGGCTGTCCGTTGGCTGTTTAATCGAGTGTGATAGCTGTGTGAGAGCAATCCACCTGGAGAAGTGATGCAGACAGGAACACAGCCTGTCTCCTAGCAGCCTGTTGATCTTTTTTTAATGTAAAATGCTAGTTACTAGTTTGTCTGAAGATATCTGTTCTTTTTTTAATATAAAGCTCATACTGAATTGGTTAAAACTGCAAGAAGTCAAGATTTTGAATGTATTTGAAGCTACAAGTACTTGAAGCATCTGATTGTCGCATATTTTCTACTAGTTATAAGATTTGTATAGTTTGTTCTTCTCTTTTTTTTACTCGTCTACAGAGCTGTGTTATATAAGGGGTCCAGCAAGGGGTCCTGGGGTCCAGTGAAGTTAGCTGCGAAACCGGCAGTGATGATTCTAGCGTTTGAACTTGTGACTGGCTTCAGTGGCAATCATAGCTGTCCTTGGTGGTGTCAGTCACTGAGTGTTGTGCCTGTTATATTAATTGAGGAGTGGCAATCATGGAAAATAAATCTCAGTAGCTCATCAGCACAGCAAGAAAAGTGACGGCTGGATTTTGAATTTTAATTTTAAGCAGCCCCTATGACTTTCTGCGGAGGTGGCAGGTCTCGGAGGTTTTGACACACTTATCGGAACACGACAAGAGATTCACTTATTCTGTCATTCAGCGATGCCTGTTCCTGAGACTGCCTGACTGGGTGTTTTGAGGATTATATATCTCAGTTTTTCAAATGTGGTAGATTTGCCTAATCTTTCTGATGTTCCTTCTCTCTCTAGAGTTTCTTTTTTTTAAGATACTGTGAGTTGATCTTGAATATGTAAATAAAAGATTAACATTTACTTAATAATAAGATTCACCTCTCAAATACTGTTAACTTGGTGGATACCAGTGCACATCTAATTTCCTAAAACAAAACAGGCATCCCAGTTCAGCGTCATCTTTGGTTTGTCAAGCTACCTCATTAAAACGTTGTACTTTTACATTTACGCAGGCTCATGTTCTGGGCACATAACAAGGCACAACAAGGCACAACAAACTCAAGTGTACTCCTCTAGTTCACCTAGTTAACCGATAGAGAATGATGCTAGAAATACCAAGGTCATGTGTTCGATTGCCGGGGTGTGTCGATTGCCATGTCCTGTCATACTGATATGTAAGTTGCTCTGGATGAGAGCATCTGCCAAAATGCTATGAATAAATGAAGTAAGTGGTTTGCTTGTTTTTCATATATTTTTTTAATATATATATTTTATATATATATATAATTCAACAAGTGCTTTCTGTTTTTCACAGATGTTGTTGGTTTAAAGAGTAACATGAATAGTTTGTGAAAACTGAAAATGTTTAGTACATAGTGTATATCAAAATATACTATTAGAAAGATTAGAATATAAGGGAAAAGAGATGCCATTATTTCAAAGTTGAACGAATAAGCAGTTAGTAGTGTTAAACCTGACATGCCAGTAAAGTGATGCCAGTTTATTTGTGTGGATGTTTATTGCTTATTTAAAAATGTTAATTAATTTTTATTACATTAAAAACTGCATTATATTTACATTAAACTTATCAAAACTGTGAGGTTCTGAGAACAGCTCAGCTTTTCATTATAGGAACATTGGGCATGGAATGCAAAATGATAAATGATAACCTTGACATCATACCTGACAGACGGACACTCAGCACTAAGTCGGTGATGTTTACCATTCCTCACACATCTGTCATGCAGCCACAGTAGCACTGCAGAATTCATATTAACTCGGCACCACACTGGCCTAGTTTACAGTTCCCAGTATAGCCACAAGCACTGAGAACACCACCCACTCAGTTATTTCCCTCGGCCTGTGTATTTCGAATAGCTGGAAAGTTCTAAAATGCAATGCTGTATAATGAGCTTGAGTTTAGACCAAATGAATGTGCTTCCTTCCATATGTAAATGTTTTCCAGGACTTCTGACCATTCAGACAACCTTTTTTTTCCCGTGGTTTCATCCTGTGTGCAATCTTTTTTTATTGTTGTTGTTGCATTCTGGAGAGTTGTCCAGATCGTGAGTAATGTTTAGGTGTCTGTTTCTCATGCTGTCTCATCGTGACTAACATAAAGACATCTGAATCTGGCACAGTTTCACTGTGCAGGTTCACTGTGGGTTGTGTCTGATTGGCTGTGCACACCACGCTTCCGGAATTGACTCACACTACTTAGTCCCATCATATAATATCTCTGTTTCTTCAGTTACTAGACTTGTTATTTGGAAAGGAGAAAACCTTGCTTTAGCACATACAGGCTGTATTATTGTCTTGAGGTCAGGGCTAGGTGTTGAGTGTAGGCTGACATTTTTTTAGAATGTAATTGTTGATATTTGCACACTCCTTTATTTGGACAAAAGGGTATACCGATGCATGGAAAAAATTATGAAAAAGAACCAGAAAAATAATTTGCCTTTCCTACTTCCCTCAAGTATGCTCCTGTCTTCCTGCAGGATGAGTACAAGCCTGAGAAGGCCCTGTCTGAGGAAGACCTGAGGAATGCCATCAGTGTGCACCATGCCCTGGCTATCAGGGCCATGGACTACGAGAAGAAGCCTAACGTGCTGAAGCTCAAGACTGCTGACTGGAGAGTCTTCCTCTTCCAAGCACAGTAAGAGCTACCATGTGGCCTCCCGAGACCGCTGCAGACACAAAGCTGCTGTCAGGTGCTGGTAGACGAAGGGACCTCCCCTGGTGCTAAAATCTAATTTCACGCTTGGGTTCAAGCATAGTGAAAACACTTTTGTCTCTGCTCCCTAGTCTGCCTGAGCCACTGTTTTTTTTTCTTCAGTTTTTTCTTCTCCAACTTCTTCCAGTATTCATGGAAACCAAAGAAGGGTCTGATCAATAAGAAAGATTGGTACTGTCCTCAGAGACCATTTTCTAAATGTGTTAATTAGAGAAGCACAGTGCGTGACGTCCTAGTAAAATGTCAAGGCATCTTAATTGGGTCTTTGAAGAACATAATCAAACAGTTCCTGCATTTTTCATGTCTAAATGCTTGTTAGCATCTCGCACTACTGAAACAAGGAAATGACAAGCAAAGGTGCGGTAAATATATGCGATGCATCATAATGTTATACAACAGCTTCGGGATGATTATTTTAAAGAGATTTAAATAACCTCTGTTAGCTCAAATGCTAACGTCTGAATTATAAACCCTTTAATGGTCAGGGGAGGATTTTAAACTTCTGTTCATTACACGTAAAGTGCCGACTGCCCTGTTTTCTCTGCAGGACCCCAGAAGAGATGGATTCCTGGATCAGAATAATCAACTCGGTGGCAGCCATGTTCTCTGCTCCTTCCTTTCCTGCAGCCATTGGTTCACAGAAGAAATTCAGTCGCCCACTGCTGCCTGCGACCGCCACCCGCATGTCTCAGGTGCTGAACCCACACATGGCTCTGCATTAACACACTTTCCCAACCCAGTCCACAGACATCGGCCTCCATCCCACACATCTGAACCAAGTGATCCAGAATTCTCCATTCCTGGAACAGTTTTTTCTGGGAGTGGGGATAGAGTGATAACGTGGACTATCTAGACATCTCTGAGATTTGGATTCGGAAACTGGATTAACAAACAGTGCAAAGTTTCTGTCACACTTGAAACAAAACTGGTGGATTTGGGAGTACAAAATCTTGACAAATACTTCACCACAGGGCGACTCAGATGGGGAAGATTTAGTAGCAGAATTGTAGTGGATCGATCATTCTCTTGCTTTGGCTGTAAAACGGATGGATGTAGTTTGATATTTTCTGGGACAAGTCTTAGGCAGACCGTGAGGTAAGCCGTTCAACGGGGGGGGGTTTACACTTAACCGAGTTTTGCATTTGTGTTGCAGGAGGAGCAGCTGAAATCGCATGAGGCCAAGCTAAAGCATGTCTCTACAGAGTTAGCTGAGCACAGATCCTACCCTCCGGATAAGAAGGTCAAAGCTAAGGAGGTTGACGAGTACCGACTGAAAGAGCACTACCTGGAATTTGAGGTGAGAAGCATCTCCTAAGAGCAACAGAAACAGCCTGTTCAAGTGTAGTTCTGCTGTTCACTCCATCTCTAAAGCGGCTGCTGTTCATTCTATTTCCCTTTCACATTAAAGCACACTGACACAGGCATTTTTTTAAACGTTTTCTGAGAGTACCATGGCAGAGTTCACCTACATTTTTGGAAATAGGTTTGTTTGTGCGGTGTTGCCTTCCCCGCCTCTCGTTTCACTGGACTTCAGTGAGCAGCTAGATCAAGAAAGAAGAAAATTATTCTAAACTGAAAGGGTTGGGTAGACTTGCACTGACTTTTTTTTTTGAATGAAACTGAGTCCATAATGCTTTGCAGTATTTGCATTTATTATGTATTTTTCTTGTTTATTCAGTCAGAGTTTAGTTTAAACTTTTCAGTTTACTTTGAACTTTAGTTTGAAAGGTCTTGTAAAACAACCTCACATCATGTCTGCATATAAGGATTTTGCATATGTTGACCTAATTAGCCATTTCCTAAAAATTACAATTATTATTTTAAATAGTGTATGTGAGATACATAACTTTGGCCATAGCTGTCAAACTCTCCTCAGTCATCTGTCAAGATGCCACAGCACCAGTACTGACATCTGCTATAAAGGCACCATTTATCCAGTGGTAGGTTGTACTGAACCAGCTTGCTTAGTGTCCAGGAATGTTATCACTGGGGTGTTATTGTTTAATTGCTCTATAAATATTGGCTGATTTATTTGACCCCCCCGCCCCTTTTTCTCAAGACCTTGTTCCTGGTTGAGTCTTGACAAACGATCCATGAGCCTATGTTCCAGGGCACAGTAGTTGTTTACGTTGGTGTTCTTCTCCACCCACTGCAGAGTACAGTCAGTATGTGAAAACCATGTCAGCCCCTTGCTTTGGAGTGCCAGCAGGGTCCAAGCGTGTTGCTTGTGAGCAGCTGGCTAATGCACAAGCTGAACTGAAGGCTCACAATCCGCAGAGTGTTGCCAGGAGAAGTTGTGAACTGGTCTGTGCCTTCAAAATGAATTTAGTCATCCTTCTTTTCTGGAAGTCCTTATTACATGTTTTGAAGGGAAGCACTTCTCCTGGATGCTGAACCAAGAAATGTTATGAAGGAACTTATCTCTTAGGGCAACTTTTCCCACCAGAAGCATCATTCCATTGCACACGCACAGCTACATGCACAGGCACACGCACAGCTACATGCACATGCACAGGCCACAGGCACACACACACACCATTTGCTCTAATGTCCAGAAGTCCTTAAATTTAAAATTTAAACTTGTTCATTGTGCCTCTATCGTTTCTACAATGTTAATTTCACAATGACTGTAGTGTATTTAAAACAACCTGACATTGCCAGAAACATAATTTAAAAATTATGCTGCAAATAATAGATGAGAAGAGTTGGGAGAAATATAGGTTCACTGTGAGACCAGCAGTCATGTCTTGTTCCAATATGCTTCAGAGTGTCTGCAACTTGTTTTGGAGGTTTGGAAATAATCAGCCTGAAAGTGTCTGTGTCAGAAATGTTCATGCAAGGATTAAACCTGTCAATGATGTCTGCTTTCAAGGCTACAGGACAGCACCACTGAATCCACCTGAAAATTCCGCCATGACATGAGATTACATAAGCAGTGAGGCGTTCAAGCTTCATTCAGGAGATAAATGTTTTCACACTTTCACTGAAGCTCTTGCAGCTCAGTCTCCTTAATGATATGATCGATCTCATCTTAAAATAGTTCAGGTTTCTATCTATTCAAGTAAAACCTAGAATAGGCTATTACAACACTGCACAACATCAAAAATATAGGCTCTTTCAGAGAATAAATTAAGATCTTGATTAAATGAACACTTTCCATGATATGGTGCCAGTGCCTTTAGGACTGTCCACACTATTTTTCCCTTGGTTCTCTGGCTAATTTGTCAAATGGAAAAATATGAAGTTGTGGCATGAAACATCATTAGAATCCAGTCATTTACATAATTGTGTGTGTTGTTTTGGGCACTGTGACATGGAGTGATGAACTCTTTTGAAAGGCAGATGGCGGGTGTGCATGCTTTAGTAATGGGATGATTTACAGTGGAGACACGACACCGCCATGCAGCTTCAAGTTTAGCCAGTGACACAGTGATCTAGTCTGACTCTGAATTCACTACTTTAAAGTGGTAATATAACACCTTTCCAGGTAAAGCTTAAGATGGCTGATATCAGCCCTATCTTTTCTAAGGTACACACGTATGAAATTGCACTGTTTCACTTTATTTACACTTTCTTTTTAAATACTTTTTGTAGGGTGGACACAACACTTGTAATAACACTAGAGAAACTGCAATTTAAGTAAACTGTTTTAGTCTAATGATTCTTTCAGAAATTCAGTCTCACATGAAAACAATAAGCATTACACGTGATTACACATCACATACATTTTGTATTAATGCAATCTACACAACTAATCATTCCAAACTACAGTAAAGAAAAACAGAACATTTATCACATACATTGACTAACAGAAAATCTCTTAGTCAGTTAATCATCTTGTAACATGAGGAAGAATAACCAACAAAGATTCCACAGGCGTGCAAAGGCATTGCACCCTCAGTTTCAATTTCCGCAACATAAATGGAGCTTTGCAGTTATGCGGTCTATAAGACTGTAATTAAGTTACATAGAATGCATGCATCTGAAATACCTCAAAGGGTCATAATACATCTGTGAAGGTGCATGTAATCTCTGACATAGTCATAACAAGCTAGTGAGATGTGCATGTGTGCCTACTGGCCTGCCTTGTTAAAATACACTGCTATATTGAATCATTTATGGGTTTCTCGCCACTTATATAATAATGGGCTCCTTGTTGGTATGAAGACAAGCTCATTATATCTTTGAAAATATGCAAGTGCAGAATAATGTGCATGTGCATTTCATGCCATTTTTCTTAATCATTACTTTCAAATAAGTTCGGCACAATTTAATTTCAGTGCATCGTCTGCAACTTTTCTCTGGACCCCGGGTCAAGCCAACACAGGACAAAAAACAAAAGAAGAGAATAATTTGTGGAAAGTTGTTGAAAAATGTGCCAAGGTATACTGTTAGTTGCAGCTTGCTGTGAAACAAACTTCTTATGGGTGGTTTGCAGCCTGTGCATTTATATTCTGATGAAACTATTCGAATAGTAATGTGAAAGTGCAAGCTTGTCATTAAAACAATCTCTACAACTCCATACGGAGGGTTTCCCTGCATCTGCTCCCCTAAAGATGACAGAGTTTTGTTCGTTTTCTCTGGCTTCAACATTACAAAACAGAAAAAATAAGAAATGGAACAACATTGTAAATAGCCTAAGTGCCTGCAGTGTTTATTAATAAATCTATTTATTTATTTATTTATTTATTTATCGTTTATTCAGTTTTCATGTATATAATTAGTGCACTGTTCTTGGTTTGTTTTATTGGCCTCTTGCTTTTTGGTACAGAACTGCAGGCAAAATTCAAATAACGAAGCACATTGTGAATAACGAATGAGGTGTGTTAGTTGTTATTTGTGAGTTTACAAAGTACTTTAATTGAGGGTTTTGGGAAATACTCAATAGTTAACAAACATTTTTAAGATTAAGTTAACTTGATCTTGATTAACAAGAGCTGTTGGGAAATGCACCCCTGACTGTTTGCAAATGGTGCTAGTAATCCTGTCTGCTACCTCCACCCATCATGGCAGTGCTTCCACTGTATCTGTGCTTCACAAGCTCTGGACTGGGCATGGGTGGAGCGATCCCACCCACAGTGTGCTCCAACCAGAGGAACAAAACTCCACAAATGACCATCAGCTTCCTCTAATCAGTGTTATTTCATTCCCCACCCCAAGGCCTACATCATACAGGTTTACTATCTGAAGCCAGATGCTGTGTACTTTATGAATGTCAGGCATGTCATGGATGAAACGGCCTCCTCTCTTCTGTCTGGAGAAGTGATTGATTCTGTTAGACCCCTTTTGACCTACTGCTGAGAGATCAGTAGGCCTGTCTTATATTTAGTGATTAAAGGCTACCGTCAGGTGAGCTTTAATCAGTGTCACGAACATTAGATTAACCCACATTGCTGCACATTCACCGTATTCACCTGCAGCTCATGTGACAGGCACCTCAACACTTGGCTAAGGGATTTCATAGGATTTTATACCTCACATTCCTATGATTACCCTTATTCTCTTTTTTGGTGGGAGTATTTTTATTTGCATGTCTTGTACAATAGACACTGTTCTTCTGCGTAATGATGGCTTGGCCACTTGTTTCCTGGAATACTCCTGAAGTGTCTTTTTAGATACAGAGATACAGTGGCTCTCGTATTTGGTGTGTGTATACATAGCTGTATATCATACTCTTTAATGCACTCTAATAAATGTGAACGGACATCTTTTCCTACACATGAGATATTTAAATCCATGGCTTGAAATTCGGTAGCCTTTTTTATGAGAGACACCGTTGAAAGGCTGCATGCTCCATATAGGTGTAATAGGCACACTGTGACAGCAGCACAGTGCAACACTGGGACATCGCTTACTGTAGGCAGGGTTGTCTCCCTACATTACATACCTGCATGTAGTATTCTCGTCTCTGCAAGTGTCTCTTCTGTCACCATCTCAGTCCCTCATTAAGAACCACACGATGTAACATTCCGGATTATACATTTCCGAGAATAGGCTGACATTTTTCTTTATAAGAAGAAAGAACCCGAGTAATTATATCTCTTTATTTTTGCTGGCATTGATGTTTGCGTTGTTACTGCTGCTGCTGCTGCTGATTGAACTATCTGTTGTGGTTACTGAAGGCTGACATTTTTGGACTCTCCTTGCCTTTTGCAGGAGAGCCGCTACGAGACCTACGTGAAGCTCCTGAAGGAGGGCGTGAAAGAGCTCCTCGCTGGCAAAGACAATGACAGCGTACTGAAGAAGTCGCAGTCCAGCCCCTCTCTCAACCAGGAGTCCCATCCGGCTGCAGCCAAAGTCAAGCGCAACACATCAGAGAGGAAGGACTACCGGCCCGAGACGCCCAAGGTCACATAGGCACACACTCTCTTTATTGTCAAAAGAGCCATTATACACAACATGTGAATATATTTTATTGGAATTATTTATCTGCCACTGTTATAAATTGGTTGTGTAAAATGTAACTGAATTGATAATTGTCCTCCTTAGATTGACTGGTGCTCGTGTCGCTGTTTGTATGGGACATTACTTACATACGTGTGGTCCTTTTCTGGTTGTTTGTTTGTTTGTTTGTTTGTTTGTTTGTTTTCGTTTCAGTGTTGTTGGTGTTGCGGCTGTCATTACTGTGATGAATGTGAGATTTAATTGCGAGACGTCACTCGATCTGTTCCCGCTGCATTCTGTCCCAAAACTCGATTTGCCTTTTTTTAAAGAGAAGTAGTACCTTCTCGATCACAGATTACTGGAAATTGCCACACCGTTTTTTTTTTTTTTGTTTTTTTTTGTTTTTTTTTGTATAGTAGATGTGGTCTTACGCTGAAGGTAATTTTAGTGTGTAAAATAAGTGAATGATAAAATTGTGCAACAGTAAAAATTAGGCAAGTTTTGGTTCCAGAGAAGCGCATGAGTCTTGGTTCCTTCTCTGCTAACAAAGAGAATTGGTTTTGAAGGTCTCTCTAAGATTTTTATTTTTTCAATTTATCGATGCATCAGGATGTAAATACATGAAAGCGAAGCATCCCTTCATTATGACACTCAGTGCAGTTAGTGCTTTACTCCATTATTAATTTACTATAGCAAGATGAAGGCAGATACCCAAATTATGTACTCATCAACATTTTATTATATTGTACCAGCATGTCACAGTTCAAAAATATGCCAGATACATTATTTTCTAATGATAATATAGGGGTACCCAACAAGGATTGTTTGACGCCGAGTTATATTTACAAAATATGGCTTTTTAGACTGCAAAATGATTAGCGTCATAATTTGTGCAGAGGAGCCATTTATTTTTTTAACTGTTAAAGCAAAATATACTTCTGCTTTTTGAGTAGTGTAAATGCCAATGCTCCTTTTGTGTATTTTATAATCTTCTTATATATTTGGATTTATAATTCTCAGTTCAGAACATTATTGTTGTAAAGATGAAATTAGTATTTATAGTGCACTTTATGACTTAGTTCTTTTGAGTATTTAGAGCTTTATAAAAGGTAGTGATATGTTTCTTACCTACATCACAGGTTTTTCAGGCAGTACTAAATTGTGTTTATTTTATTCAAGGTACTGAGCTGACTGTACGTTTTTTTTCTTGACAGCTCGAACCGTAATGTGTTAGTATGTCAGTGGCTCTGTAGTTTTGCTGTTATAGTTGTTCAAAGACAAAGTTTCCTTTTTAGGAAACTATTTACAGTGCTGTATAACTTGGAGTTATTGCCTTTTGTGATGTTATTATTGACTTTAAGATGTCTCTTTCGCGGTTTCATTAGCAACAGAACTGACATGAACACTATGAACATTTTACACTTCCATTGCTAACTGCACACCAACAGATATTTTCCATACCAGACATACATTTTTTTCAGTTTTTGAAGGTTTTAATTGCAAATGTATCTCAATTTTAGTACATATCAAAAAAGGTGGTTAGAAGTATAGCCAAGCTATTTGAAGATGTTTTTAATCTTATTGTTATAAATAGGCTAGATAATTCAGTCCCTCCAGTCTAAATTAATGTTGTTTACTTGAACTATATGTATTAAAGACACTTTATTTTTATTTTATAATTTACTTTTTTTATTGTTGTTTATTTACCACACTTGTATGGAATTTGATGAATGTGAACCATAAAGTATGGAAAGAATAAGTCTATAGGTGCATTACTTTTTTTTTTATATATATAGTAAACGCAAACTCACTCAGAACAGAAATTCACATATCTCCTTTCTTTTGTGCTTGCTTTGCTATGTAATTGCTACATAGATTATTAGCATTCTCTCTGCTCTCTATTCTGAACAATGGTAAGGATATTCACATAAAAGCACTTAATATTAATTTGCTTTTTAACTCTGGTTTAACTTTTGCCAGTATATACAAGTTCATGTCCAGTAACTCACATTAAAAGGTATTTCCTCCCATAGTGTGGCAGACAGTATGAATAGAATAGACATTTTGTAATTCATTTCTTTATACTGTTCTTTTTCACTACATATGCTGACCAAATAGTTTCCTTTGATTATACAGAATAATTTTAGCAGAACCCCTTTACTAATAGATATGTTGCACAAGATTTTCTTAATTGTTCTTAGTAATTATTTTTGAGAGTAGGTAGAAGAAGAAATCAGGGCACAAACAATGAAAAACTGAGAAATGCGTAGGTCGACTTATGAAGTTGAATTAAGACATTAAGTATATGTTATGCTCATTTTAAATACTTTTATTTAATGTATTTTTAACTGGAACATATGCATTATGTTTGTTGCTTTTTCCTCAAAGAAAAACGCAAGGTATACAAATTCTACATAAATAGATATATGATTTGATCTTAGTTGGCATGATGGTGAACAGGAAGAAAGGTTTAAGTTTTTGTGTAGGCTTTATTGTCTCCAAAGATTGGGTTGTATGTACTTAAATGCTCAGATGGTACCAGTGTCATCAGTTCACTGTATGAAATATAGTTAGTGCTGTAGTCCACATCTAGGGCATCAATGAGATCAGAGGTTTTAGTCTGAGTTGAGACCAAGACCAAAGCAGGGTGAGTCCAAATCAAGACCATAACTGATTACATCATGCCATTATAATGTACACCCTGCATACTCCAGTTCATGTTTATGAGCAGTGCAACTTATTACAGTTCTTAAGGTGTGTTTCCCATTAAAACACATTGTTGATAACAGTTTTGGTTAGTGGTCATGGGTGTTTTTTTGTTTGTATGTTTTTTGTTTGATGTTTTTATATTATTATTATTATTATTGCTATTTATTTTATATATATATATATATATATATATATACACACAATTTTTCTTTTTTCTTTTCTTTAATGCGTTCAAAAACAATTACGAGTACTTAATGTCCAAGACCAAGGTCCAGTAGGAAAAATCTCCAGACTGAGACAAGACCATTGATGTTCAGTCCTCAGTTCGATCTTGAGTATTACAACCCCCCCCTCTATATTCTCCCGTGACCTCAGTTCGGAGGTCAATCATGCACCTATTATATCAGTAACTGAAAGGAGTGCAGTTGATTTGTATATACGCTTGTCTCAGTTGACAGTGAGACAGACACACCTTGGCTTTAACCTAGGATGTTTAGTCTCTGAACAGTGCATAGAAATATCTCTCAAAGCTGTGATCTTGTACAATCCTTTAACTCTGTAAATGTTGGTAAATATAACTGTTGCCCTGTATTCAGAGGATTCCACTTTTTGGTAGTTCCAAGTGATTCTCTTGGCACAAGAGCGTGTCTTACGCCCTCCAGCCATCACCAGGGATGCAGTGCTGGTGTCATCCAAACTGTAGGTGGATTCAGTGAATAAAATACAGTATTTAATTCAATGTTGCAATTGTCATCATTTCTGTTCAGGTTGGTTTGTAATTATTTTTCTTACCGGAAAACTCCAGAGTACATGTCTACTGAAGCCTTTCTTGAGATGTTTGGAATGTAATAGCTCAATATATCTTTTTGTTAAACGTGTAGGTTTGTAATTGGTAAACTAATCAAATTATTTGTACTCTATTGTACTCAACATTCTGTTGAGCTGTGCATAAGAAAACATCCAGTAACCCATAGCAACACAAGACTCAAGAGTGCTCGTTTCATGCATAACTATCAATTCTGGGCTCAGGCTGTATAAATGTAGCAAGTGCTGATTGGTAATACATCTGCAAAACTATGATGATGTGCATCATCTCAACAGTAATTTAGGATTTTCAAACAGTTTTGCTCCTCAGAGTCTCTCCAATAGTCACAAGTATAGATAATTTTCCAGATTTGGCCATAGAGTTCTCATCTATACTTCAGCAATTTTCAAAGTAAGAAGCAAGAATGTAAGCAGAAAACAATGATGTAAGGACTGATTTTGCAGATATGGACAAAGCTTGGACTTCAGTTTATGGTAGACTTGATCTGTGCTTCCTTAATTGTAACCCATAATGCAGTTGGTGATATATGTATCTTAATTAAATGAACATTAATTCAGTCTTGTGCTTTCCCTGTAATTTTGGCTTTGCTCCCCAAGATTAAGATATTTTGCATTCTGATATTTCATGCTGAAGTCTAGCTTGTGGGCACAATATTGTGAACCTAGGCATGAGCTGCTATTCCAACAGCTCTCCACAAATTTCACATAGTGCAGGTAAAGTGGCCTTGGAGATGGTACAGCTTTTAAAGAGTTAAATGAAATTCACAGAACTGCCACTTTATCACAGGTCAACAAATAAAAGTAAGTTGATAAAGTGGTCTGTTAAACATAATTAGTGCAAATACACAAAGCTTCCAAAAACATCATTGAATTGGGCATGGACACAAAGCAAAGCCCAGTAGAAAAGGCAAAGAGAAAAGTTGTTAAAAGCAGGGGATTGTGATGTATTGGAAATAAAAGCTTGTGACAGAAACAAGGGTGAAGAAGAGGCTATAGCAGTGAGGCATCTCATCCATTAGTAAGTTAAGGAGAAACCCGGTTAGACCTGTAGCTCAGAGTAATTGTACTTATGGTTTCTAATGCTCTCTGTTAAAATGCCTCATTTATGAGATAGAGACACCAAGGTTATCACTATTGGGCAGGTTTGTGAACATCAATCTCACCCACCTACCCAGCCTTAAATTGAAAGACATTCTACATTATTTTTGTAGAACAAGACTGCTAAATATTTTGCTCCCTGCCTCGGCCAGCAGATAGCAGTTGAACATCCATAAGAAATGTTTAGATGGATATTTATGTTTTAAGATACCTCCTCTAAAATGTAACCTGCATTCTATCTCAATTAATACATAAATTAATGCATAAACCCATGAGCATGTACAGAAAAGTTACATAATCATAAGTGGACTACTGTGACTGGGAACAGTTGCTTGGAAACCAGTTGCTGCAATGCACTTCAAATGATGGAGAGCTGAGGAGGGAACAAGAGCTGAAGGAGAGGAGGCATGATGTTAGCAAGTATGTCTGTGGGTTTCCTTGTCCAAGCACGCTAAGATTTATATGCTAGAAAGTCACTTATTGTAAAACACAGAGGCCAAATGGTTAACTTTGCAATCACATGACACTGAGTGCATCAAAGTCTCAAGTTATGCTCAGATAAATGTTCTTCCAATTCATGGTCCGTAGAGTATGGATAGATGTTCTTATGAATATAGATTTAGCATATTTAACCCAGTGTACACCATATAAAATCTTTCAAATGTAGCAGCTTCTTCAAATAATCTGTTAGAGCGTCCTTGTCACGTAGCCATGTGACATTTTACTGAGATACTGGTCATACAATAGGCAAATATCAAGAAGTCTTTGATAAGACTCAATCAGTGCAGTTTATGAAGGTGTATTGTATCACAGAACCAAAGAAATACATTTAGATAACATTAGCCTAATTTTAAACAACTAGATTTAATTCAGTCCTGTTAATCAGTCATTTCAACGATTTTCATTTAATTAGTTAACACAATTATACTTGATGCCGCCTCCACAAGTTACTACCAGCAAACAAACTCTAAATGGCTTTTAACAGTTAGAATGGGCAGCAATAATGAACTTGAAGTTGAACTTGAAAATAAGAAAATAATTTTTCCCTACTTTGCTAATTGCCACAACAGCAACTGATTGATAAATAATATTTTGTAATAATGAAATAAATCTGCATTTTCATCCTCGTAAACAATACTTACTTCAATAACGTACATAAACAAAATTATTTAAGATTTCTTGAGTTGGTGTTTTTTTTTTTCCATTTGCATTCAGAAACCATAGTGGGATTATACCCAGCTGGTTTGGCCTTAAACCTTATTGAACACAGACATCAAACCCCTGAACCTTTACTGTCCAGTTCAGGACAAAGAGGATGAATGGCTGTTTATTGTTTCCGTAAGGTGCTCTTCACGTTCATTAGCAAAGGAAGGTATCCTTCATTCTGTTTCTGCTTGTAATGCCCCAGTCTTTTTTGAGTCCTACAACCGAATGTCTCCACTGCGATAAAAAGGTCACACTCACAAAAAGGACTCAGTATTCATGAGTCCGTCAGCCATATATCGGATATAACAACATTGCTGGGATTTATATAAACTGGTAATTGATGAAGTGCTAGAGGATAACTAACAGACTCAAACTATACCGCTACATATAAATAAGTAATGATGTAGATTGTTGCTTTGTATATGCTGAGAAACTGTCGTTTTATGATGAATTCGTTATGCACAGAAGTGAACAAGTAGCAAGCAGCTGTTTTTCAAAATAATCAACCAAAAATGATCTTAAACCACTGATGTGCAGTAAAGAAATTATTTATTATAGATTGGCACATTAACATAGCTCAGCATGGTCTGTGAAGTAAGTAATCTAGTCAAAAGCTGTTGCATTAATCAGCCAGAAATAATACATTTAATAAACATTTGATTAAATATGACTAAACATGTATCCAGTTTGTAGGCATTTGTGAGGAAATAGCCCTCAGTAAGTTTTTACCGATGTTCATACAGCAGCCTGCAATACATCTTTGTCAGGTGAACATTTCATTGTGGTAAATGGACTTTGTAAATGAACTACTGCTCCTTGAAAACGTTAAAAGAAGCCAGGAGACTTGTCTGTGTTTCTGTCGTTTCCATGGAGGTGACCAGGTATGACTCATTGTTTTCGCCGGTGAAGCGCTCGCCGAGAGGCGCGCACGCATACACACGTCCGCATGCGCGCCCACAAAAAGCTTCTTGAGTCGGGACTGCAGACATGGTTCCTTTAGCAATACAACGTTCATACGGACATTTCAGAGCACAATAGTTGCTTGGATATGAGCTGTTCATATCTCGAATGTGTATATGATTTTAAATAGCTAAAAAAAACCTATTACACTGCACCTCCACTGACAAAGATAACTGAAAGAAGGGACATTAAAGATGCTCCTATGAGTTTAAAGATGCTTCCACCTTCAAGTACACACACACACCCACACACACACACACACACTCACACACCCACACACACACACACACACACACACACACACACACACACACACACCCACACACACCCACCCTTTGTAAGGTTCTAACATTGGGACGAGCATCGCAGAGCCAAAGCTTTTTCCACTGGCGTTAAGACCGTCCTAGTAAAACTGATTGTATTCTGTAAATTCGGCACAATTCTGTGCTTTTAGCGCTGGCAGCTGTCATGCACACTTGCAACAAGCAAAGGTATAGTTTTGGTTTTTTTTAGATTTTAAATAATGAATCGCTTAAGTGACTGCGTGAATGACACCTAAGTCAGTAAATATTTAAGTGATATACTAGGTTGTGAAGATTTTGAATAAAAGATACGGACTGGAATGCCTCTTGCATCATGTTCTACGTTTCAATGTAGTATTATTTGGAACAAACATAAGTGTTGCAAATGATGACGTTCCACTTGGCGGCAGTTCACAGGCCTGAATCCAAGACCACTGACCTTCATACCATATGTGTACACTGCGCACAATGGAGACGAGCTGCTATTTCCCACTCTTTCTGCTATGTTTTTTTTTGTCAGTGAGCATTTGCTCTGACGTTCTTGAGCAGGAAGTTAAAAGGCGAAGCTTAGGCTTCGTGGAAAATGGCCGAACAACACGACCATAACTCCCTTTGAACTAAATCGTGCCAACAAAGTCAAACTACAAAAAATGAAGCTTGATTCCATACTTCAGTGCTTAAATTAGTCATGGTATTAATCGTTTTAAATGCATTTTTTTTTGCACAGGATTCTTGACATGGCGCGACTTTCTGTCAGGAAACTTTTTGGTCTTTGCTTCTGCATTTCATCGTTTCTTTTTCTAATCATAACTTTTCAGGTAACTTAAACATTGCTTATTGTAGACTTTGTGCCTAGAGCTAAACATGTTAACGTATGGATTTTGTTTCATGGTAAAACCGGCCGATTCGTGGTACCCATATCCTAACGACGAAGACAGTAGTTGCGTTTGATTAATGAAGACTTCGTGTATACGTTAGCCTGCTGCTCATGTGGGTTCTAATCAATACATTTGCATATCTGCAAAAATCTACTACTTCAGTCATCATAAGGAACACCGCTTTGTCTACGACGTTCTCTTTTTTTGCAGGCACAGTTGTGCACTTGTCCAGTGCTTGTCTTCCAGCACTAACAGAAACCTCGTTCCTTCGTCATTATTGGTAGCCCTTTGTCTTTCCCTCTAACCACAACTTTGATACCGTCACATTTATTTATTTCCATCCACGCTGATGGAGAGTGTCCACCTCAGTACCCAAGCAGAACTTTAGTATTCTCATAGTGATCTATAGCCAACTGTTGTGTGTCTTCTGTTGAAGGAGATGTTGTAGAGGACAGCGTAGACCAGAATTTTTCTGACATATCTAGAATCTGTCACGAGCCTTTTGTTTTTTAACTGTCAGTTTAATTATTTCTGTGTTCCTGTCATATGATATTTTTTTTACATGGCATCCATTCATAAATGTAAATTAAAATCAACAGTATTTGTAATTTTTATGCCTTTATGACTGTGGTTGACTGTAACTGGTTGCTTGAATAGCAAGCCCACCCCACTTGCATGTTTCCAGCCAAAGTGAATTTTGAAAATGCATAACGAAGCTTGAGTCATTACACTTGTTTGCTAAGTGGGCATCTTTCGTCACCAAGTTTCTGTGTGTCCTTCTGTGTGTCTGTAGGTCGTAGAGGAGATGGGCCAGTTTGAACAGACAGCACACACACTCCCCCTTAAGGACACAGACGAGCTAACACACGTGCACTCAAACCGAGACAGTACTCTATTCAAGAGCCAGTGGTACCCAAGTATTGTATGGTGGTCCCCACTGACTGGGGAGCTGGGACACCTCAGAGAATGTGGGAATAATGGGTGCTTTTTCACTATCAACAAGTCATACCATTCTCACCCGTCTACACAAGCCTTCCTGTTTTATGGTGAGTGGCTTGAGCCTGAGCTTTTAAGTTTTAGTGAATGCTGTTGAAGCATTTATTGTGCCGTGCAAAAAAGAGATGAAAACCAGCTTGGGTGCTGTATTGTACATTCATGAATAGGAATTGTGTTGATTCATTAAACATTTTTACAGAAAGGATTAGAAAAAACATTTACATTTGAGTATCCTGAAATTAAGGGTCATTTAGACTATATTTATATGTATAGTATCACTGCTTTGCTAGTAGTATGTGTAGCACTCAAAGCAAATTCATGGAAGTTGCTTCTAATAAGAAATAAGTAATATTGAGGAAATAATGGTAATCGAATTTAAAATTAAGGAATTTAAAATTTAAAATGAAATTCAACAAGTAGATAAAGTAAAACAAATATCCAGAAGGTTACTTACTGTGTAAAATAAATGAAAGAAGTAAGTATTGAAGGGGACAGGCTTTTATAAGTGCCAAAAGTAATCGAGTGTTACTAGTTTGTTTCACCAATTACAGGGTTCCACACTCAAATGTTTAAAAAAAAATCTATACCCCACAGGGGATTTCTGGTCACGTTCTTTGTCTACATTGCCACACCATGGCTGACTGATAAATTTACACTAACGGTTCAAAACTGAAGCAATATCCTAGCAATGGAGAAGCGGCACCCTTGGACAAAAAAAATATTGGATTCCAAGCAGATATCGCAAAGCGCTGGTACATATGCAGCAGACAATTACCACAACTTCACTGCTGCTGTCCATAAAAGATGCTCAGGTGAGGTGTATGGTTTTGCATTTACAAACCTGTAAATTGCACTTCCAGGGCTGTTACTGTTTTCTTGTACAGATTTTGTAAGTATTGAAGTATTATAAGGGAGAATAATAAGAATCCACTGTCTTAAGAACTAATGATAAAAAAACCCAACTTTATACTGAAAATACACAGCAATATTACAGAGTTTGGTTATGGCTTTTGATGTTATCATTTTGCAAACATGTTGACAAATAGGAAAATTCAATCCATTTAGGTTTTGCCTTCTCTTAGTCTTTCCCAAATGGTTGTGATGTGCAATTGTACAATAATGTACAATTACTGTGATGAGGTCCATGGTGGATAGTTGCTGCAGGCCAACTAAGCAAAAGCTCTGTGCTCTCGTCTAAAAATAGATGAGTGATGGTATTGAAGATCCACTGATTCAAATGGCTCATCCTGTGAAGGAGAATATGCATTGAAAGCTTGACAAGAGTTTAAAGCCAATGGAGACAGCATCATTAAATTTATCCTCCTACCTAAGTGTTTCCATAGAAATCCTATGGCAACTGTGAAGGAGGTAAAGCTAGTGATTCTGCTTCTGACAGGAAAGGCTCATTGAATGCCAGAGGAGAAGTGCTAGGGGCAAACTAAGGTTACACTGGTCCTGCCTTGGATCAGCCTTTTGAGTTTCAATAGACAGAAAGGAAGTCAGAAGGGAGGCGAGTGTGACAGTCCAGAGCTGGGTATGTAGTCTTCTACAGTGGAAGGTTCTCTGACAGTAGTGCTTGTCTCTGTCCTAGAGACTGTGCTGCCATCGGGTCACCTGATGCCGATGTCATTTGTGATGACATAAGACCTTAGTTACAAATCCTGCGGAGGTGAACATATGCTTTGTATGATTGTATTAATATGGTACATACGTTACATTGTATGGTACATAGCTTCATCACGCGAGTGGCGTAATGAGCTGCCAGCAGAAAAAAACCCAACAACCTCAAAACACGCAAGAGTCAAAGCAAAAGCAGACTTGCAAAAAAGGACAGAATAACAAGGAAGAAAAAGGCATAGTGTTAGGCTGTATACAGGCTAAAGTGAAATACATGGTGAAGGAAGAGGGGGATTTAAATAGGGAGAAGTGAAACAGAACAGGTGTGTTGAACAGCCAGTACTTGGATGAATGTGTGTGGGGATATGATTGGAGGGACTGGGAGATGTGGGGCAATTGTGATCTGTGAATGTAGCCTGTGCAGTGCTGTCTCTGCCCTGTGGCTGGCTGAATGTTGATGGAAACTTGACAATTGGATTCATGAACCAACTACAATTGAAAACACCGGCGATGGGGGCTTGTATGCAGCACTAGATGAACAATAGATGAATTGCAATTTTACCAACTCTCACTCTTTTTGTTCTTCTAAGGTACAGACTTCAACATTGACAGTCTCCCTCTACCAAGGAAGGAGAACCACCAGTGGGCTCTGTTCCATGAGGAGTCGCCCAAGAACAACTACAAGCTTTTCCATGAGCCTGTCATTACCCTTTTTAACCACACGGCCACCTTCAGCCAACATTCCCATCTCCCCCTCACTACACAGCACCTGGAGAGCCTCCATGTGCTTACCTCACTCGCATTCTTCCTGCCCCTGGCCCAGAAGAACCACCTGAGACAGACTCTGGCTCCCGTGGTCTACGTCCAGTCAGATTGTGACCCACCGTCTGACAGAGATGTCTATGTATGGGAGCTCATGAAACATATCCAGGTGGACTCGTATGGCCAGTGCCTGCACAACAAGGACCTTCCCACGCACTTGAGGGAGTCCACTGCCATGGAGGAGCAAGGCTTTTATCAGATCCTAGCCCAGTACAAGTTCATCCTGGCCTTTGAAAATGCCGTCTGTGATGACTATGTCACAGAGAAACTGTGGCGGCCGCTCAAGCTTGGCGTGGTACCAGTGTATTTTGGAGCCCCTAACATTCACACATGGCTGCCGAGTAACAGGAGTGCCATCGTGGTTGATCCAAATGAGCCCCCAGAGAAATTGGCCCAGTATTTAAAGAGGCTGGACAAGAACGATTGGGAGTATTTGACGTACCTGGACTGGAAGCTGAAGCAGGAGGTCTCCAACCAGAGACTTGTTAAAGAACTGCGGGAACGTCAGTGGGGTGTCCAAGATGTCAACCAGGATAACTTCATTGATGTGTTTGAGTGCATGGTGTGTAACAGGGTATGGGAGAACTTCAAAAGGCAAAAGAAGGTAACCTGTTTTCTGATAGTAGTACCATTTTAGCTCAGCCTTGCAGAAAAGAGCGAGAGCCTGTTTTTCTGTATCCACTGTGACACACTGATGATACTCAGAGACGGTGATTATGCTGTAATTAGTTGTGGTTTAACTAGCTATGAGCTGAAGCTGTTGGAAAACAAGCCACAATGTAATAGCAATAAAGAATTCCTGCAAAAAAGGAATAGGACACAAACGTAGAACATTTTTGTATTATTCATAAGTAGATATTGTTCAGGATGCATTATAATAGAGTACTGTTGGTTTTTCAGTTGTACATTTTGAACTTGTTGGATCTGAGGCTACACTATAAATTGTAGAATAGTAACATGCTGATTGGTCCGTTGTATGTTAGAAAGCCAAGGGAAGTGTGTGTGTGTGTGTGTGTGTGTGTGTGTGTATATATAATATTATATATATATATATATATATATATATATATATATATATATATATATATATATATATATATATAATGTGTGTGTGTGTGTATGTATGTATGTATGTATATATATGTGTATGTATATATATATGTATATATGTGTATGTATATATGTGTATGTATATATATGTATATATATATGTATATATATAATATATGTGTATATGTATGTATGGATGGATGGATGTACTCGTTCATATACTCCCCATTTAAAGAAAGTAAACAGAAATACGTTTGGAATCTAAAAAAGATTTATATACTCTCACATTGTTGTCTGGTCTTTTAAAGGATCTTGAATGAATTATACTGAACAATAAACATTAAAAAAATCCTAGGGTAAGGATTTGATGTGCTCGCTGTATTACTCGCTTGCCAGTGTGCTTGCTGTTGCCATGTCAACACAATTTCAGTTGTTTTCCATGTCTCATTCTGTCTCCTCTCCCTAACAGGGCCTGCCCTCCAGAGTCTGGCAGGCTGAAGGAGATCATCTCACATGCCCGCCTCCGAAGATGTTTGACTTTGCTACAGGTCCTCCCAATAACTCCTCTCTGCGCCATATCTGGAGATCCAGTTATGAGCAGTCTGTGAAAGAAGCCAGAGCTCTGAGACAGCTAACACTACGGAACAGAAACTTCACAGTAACACAGTTCTGGAGGGAGGTCTTCAGTGACTGAAAAATATGCTCCTTGAAGTGTGTCACCTGGATCCTTTAAGTATTATCTGTCTGTATATCTATACATACATGGACCCACAATTGTGTGTGTGTGTGTGTGTGTGTGTGTGTGCGCATCTGTATGTATCTGTTATGTATGTAAATATATATGTACCCTGTGTTTGTGTGAGACAGGAATATATAATATATATATATTTTCCTGTCTCACGCTTCTAGTGGGTGGATGTATCTCTTTTTTTTTCCCCTTCTTCTTTTTCACACTTGGGCCTGAGAGATTGAAAGTGCTGCACAGCATTTTTGCTGTTCCTAGACCGGGAATGACTATTGATAGGGATCTGTTGGATCCCTTCCTCTCAGTTTCACCTTTCAGTCCCTGCTGTTTTTGCAATGTTTCATATTCCTTCCTTCACTTAGAAAAGCCACGGCTGTTTTCTGCATCTTACCTGCTATCCGGTCGGTTTGTCACCAACTTATCGGTCTGGATCTAGAGGTCCCACAGGATGTTAGGCTTACCTGCCAACAGGTTGCATCCTGCTTCTAGGTGCTAGGTTGTCTCAAAGGCTCCTCTGCGCACCCTGCATCTTGGGAGTTGTCTGCTGTGACAGACCTCTGCTTTGATTGTGGTAGTGCATAGTGCTTAATCTTGTGCTGCCATGATTACTGCCTCTGTACTCTCCTTCCAGTCATGTCCAGTGTTTTCCTGTCATTAGTAGAATATACTGTATATTTACGGAAGTAATAGAATACACGATACAGGTAATGGCGTTACATAATTAGGGTAATCAGGATTTTAAAAAGGTAACTGAAAGTATGGTGATTGCTAGCAGGATTACACTACAATTTAACAAGGATAACTCACTCTCTTTTTATTTCCCCCCCCCCCTTTTAAAGTGTTAAAAACTAATCCAAAATTAAATAAATATAGTCATATTTAATATAGGAATCCTTAGGATTAGGTTACATTTAATAGGTAATCAGTAGTCACAAATGGAATGCATTTCAGCCATATATATATAGTAAATACAGACATACATAGGTGCATTTTTCCATTACACTTGCAACTGTAAAATTACAGAATCAGTTTTAGACCATAAGTTGGCATGGAGTTACCAACTCCCATCTACCCTGATTATTGCTACCTCCACACTCAATGACATTCTTTGGGTGCTGGAACACCTTTGACATAGTGTGATAATGACATGGATATAGATATTGAGGTAGGACGGTATTAGGTACAGCAGTTTTGCTGGGGAGAGTGGTCCATCACCCAAAATAAAGAAGTCCTACCAAAATTCAGCCAACAGTGTTCCCATGGTTCAAAACCACACATACTCCCTGCCTAACCATAGGAACACCAGAGGTTATTCGGTCTACTTATTCTCATGTGACGAGGCTTGAGATTAACATGCATCTGGCTTCCCAATATGCTATGATGGTGCTATCATATTTGGACTTTGTATTACACAAGTCTGTGTTTTCATGTTCGGAGAAGCATTTGATCGCTTACTGAAGTAGTCTACAAATGAATGGCTTTGAATAAAGATAGATATGGATTTTGTAATACTCACAGTTCAAAGAGTGAACGGATTGACTGAGCTTGTGATTTATTGAGCTTGTGATCTAGGTAAGATTTGCCTAGATGCCTTTTACCAAATTAACCGATATGCATAAATATTATTAAAAATACTTGTTCATGCAAGTCATATGAAAAATAGATATTTCAAAGCTCAGGTTTTAAATTCACACTGAAAATTGTCAATCCACCAGTTATGGAATTATTTTAAGATTAACAAACATGTAATTAATACTTTTTGAAACATTGTTCCTCTTCTTATACAAAAGAACCAAATGAGCTATTCAGTTTCTGTATTATACAAAGACACCATTAAAGGGAGTGTCTTCTGCAGCCAGCCACTCTTAAGGCTGACCATCCTCATATATCATGACTTCATACTGCTCCAAACCTCCTTTATGCTAATGCGAGCTGGCTTTTAAAACTGGACCAGTTCAATCTATTATCCATGAAGCTTCTCGACCTCATCAAATACCCATGAGATAGATCCAAAACAATAATGACATTAGATTTTGGAAATGCATGAATTATACATACAAAGTAGCATTACAATTAAGCTATAGTCTAATATTTACATATTTTTACATGAGAATGGTTCTCATTGAAATCTTACAACACCTGTGCCTTGATTCAGAATTTCTGAAACAACAGATCAACAAACCATTGTAACACAAAGATCATCTCTAAGTGGTCGAACGAATATTACAATGAACATGTTCTCTCTCATTTAAAATGATCTTAACAATACAAAGCTTTTGGGAAATGCGACTGTGGTAACTAAAACTATTTTTATATAAAAGTCTTCTGTACCTAAACTGAAGTACTATTAAATGCATACATATTGTAATAAATTAATTATGTTTGAATTTCTTTACATCTGCCTGCAGGTGTTTGAAAAAATAATTTTTAAAAGTTTATTTTCAAATCTTTTGTCATTATCACTGATAAAGATGCAAATGCACATGTTCTTTTGGCTATGTATTTTGGATCTTAATCAGTGGGCTTGTTTTGAAAGAGTATTCCACCGTTTGTACAGAAAGAAAGGAAAGTTAAGAAATGTAGCTATGGAAATGTGTTATATGTTCTTCTGCTGCTTTCCCAGCTACACTAACGCATGATCAGCAGTCTGGAGCTATGACTGAAGTCAGGCCCTTTGGCAACAATTAGGCTGCATTCAAAACACTTCTTTAGCCAGAGGCCCCGGTTGCTTGTCCCAGCCAAGTATGAGCAGGGTCTTACTCATTAATACATTTTTAACTGGCGAGATTCCTTATGAATAAAGGGTTCCACTTGTTACTAAATAATGCAAGTCCAACATTTAGATTCCAGTTCCTGCTTCGTTTGTTCTAATATTAGTTATTTTTTTTTTGTGTATGTTTCATTTGTGACCGCTAGATGGAGACGTTGATCTCTTTAATGAAGACCTCAGCAAAACCGTTTTGTTTCACTGCTTGTGTTCAGGCTTCCAACAAGGTGCATTAAAGTTACAGAAACTAGCGTTGATTTAAAAAGCTGAATTGATATATGACAAAGCAAAAACTACAAAATTTGAATGGCGGGAAAGAAGCAGGCCAAGTGTTTCATTAAAAATTTGTTGGCAAAGTTGTCATGTACAAGATGTAGTAAGCAGTTGTAGTAAAAAGAAAGGTCATCAATCCGTGCTGTGATGAATTATAGAGTGCCTCAAATGGAAAAGGAAAACAATTTTATTCGAATTTGTAATGATTCACCTATCAAATCTTAATATATTTAAGACATGCAGATGCATATCTAATTTAAGTATAATTAAAATCACATCTAACAAACACATCTGTGTTTGTTACAACTTAGTGACCCTCATCAGGAGATCTTTTTCTTCATGACCACATCACTGAATGGCTTTCTGTCGAGACTATTCATTAACTATAATAATAAGGTAGGAATTAATGACACTAAACTTTTCCACCAGTTATCCAGTTGCATGCAACAATGTTACTATAAACTATAACGTGAAGCATTTAAATCATCTCACAGTTTATGTCAAGTTAAAGTCAGGTGTGTTAATGTCAAGCAGGTACCTGGAAAACAACTCATTGTACACCTAATGAACTGCACCAGCCAGAGGCGTAGCAAGGCATTAATTTTATGTGGATGAGGAAAAACTAGCTAAATGCTGTGTAAAATTAATGTGACTAGTACAATGCAGTAATAGACTCTACTTGATGCAGTTTTAACATGCAGAGGCATGATCTACTGTCAACCAATCTTGCTGTATTCAGAATATTAATAGGCTTAAGAAATAAAATACTGTAGCACTGGCATGAAGAAAAAAGAGTAGGAAGACATCACATCTCCCGTGAACAATTTATTAGTGGCAGCAGAACAAACGGCCAGAAAAACGAATCAAGCTGGTACTAGGCAAGCTGGTGCGCAGCATGAAAAAGGCGGCAGAACTCCTCACAGCATCAAATCCAGTGTTACCGGGGGCGACAACAGCTGCAGAAACACTCCTCTCAGCTTCCTCTGTTTTCTGTATTCTCTTGTCTCTTGTTGACTCAAATGCTGGTGATCGACCTGCGTCAGATTGCCACTTCCCAGTGAACCGTGTGCACGTGACCGCACGTGATTGCAGTAGCAACACCAACGAGCCTGTGTCAATGTGGGCAGTGAGCTGCTGTCCACCTACACTGAGAATTGTTCCTTCCTGCTGCCCATCCCTCACTGAGCTGCATCATAAAGCAGCTGTTTGACTAGTAACACTGCTGGCACCGACCCCAAACTTTGGTGGAGGGCCGTGGTCAGTGCTGCGAGGTTGTCATGCTGCTTCAGCGGCAGGTCTACGAGCTCCTGTTGTGCCTTTCCTTCTAGCGGCAGCTTCATTGCCGTGATGGCATTCATACTGAGAGACTTGTAGCTGTGTGGAGTATGGCTCCCCATCCAGGAGGGGGCAAGTATAACGTTTGGTACTCCTTCCTTATCTCCTTTGCAGCATGCCTTTGGCTTCATTGATGCGCTGCTTGATCTGTCTTGGTTTGGTGACTGCATCCCTCTTCTCTCTTCAATGTAGTGGAAAAAAAAGTCAGAAAACGGCATGGCTCCAGTGAACATTTTATTAGTGGCAACAGATTAAACACAGTCACAGAAACAAAGCAGGTAAGGACTGACAGAGGTATTTAAAAGCAAACACAAGACAAAAATGATGGTAGCTAAGAGCACACCAATAGCTATCAAAAAAGCTCAAATGCTGCTCAATTACTAAACAACCATGTAAACATTAAAATTAACTAAATAAGTGTGTGGAGAGGGACTCATTGCCACACTCCTCTCTACTCTCTCATTTACCCACTTAAAAAAAAATCCATGGTAGACACTGCAATACTTATGGGAACATATGGCCACAAAAAGTTTTATTTATTTATTTATTTATTTGTTATTTTAAAAAATATATTTATGTGACCAAGCTTCCTTTGAAAGTGCAACTAGCTGGCTACGGCGTGTGAACAGAAATGTAAAAAGTGCATAGTCCTGATAAACTGATTCAACTGCATTTAGAGATGGGATAGAGCGTAAATATGGACCGTATGGAGGTTCCGGAGGACTAGGTTGAGAAGCAAAAACACCTTGATGGTGCACTGACCAGGAACTAGGTTTTGTTATGAAGCAGAATTAATACCTTTGATTTCTATAATTTCTGCATTGTTTTCTGAAATGCACAATTTATTTTGTATACTCTACCTCACAACATTTATGAATATATGAATCTGTTTTGTGTAGTGTACATTTTTTGTTTTTGATATTTTTTGGCATTTTTAACAAAGGTTTGTAGTTCTGGTACAAGATTCTGCATTCTGCCTTGCATTAATGTACAGGTCATACACTGTTGTGGTTTTACATGAATTCGTAAGTAAGCCCTTTGGTCCAGTGACACTAAAGCAGCTGACTGCTGCAGTACTCATGTTGCGGGTCTACCCACGTAACATTTTTCTTTCTGATTTTATTTATTTGCTGCTTCCTCACAGAACATGAATTAAAATGAATATTGCAAATGAAACCAACATTACAAAATATAAACAGGCAAAATGAACTATCCAAAAGCAGGGCAAGTGCGTGTTTGTTAAATATTTGATAATAATGCCAAAATATTCACTGTCGTGGTTGAGTCTATGAAGTAGGCTGTTATGACTGTGCTGTGATTAATTATGGACAGGCTGAAAATGGAAAACTGTCCAAACAACTCAGCACTTCCTCTAGTTTCCTGAGATGCTGTCTGCCTGTTTTTGCAGTGGTCCAGAAAGCAGGTCACTTGCTCAAGGCCCAGGAGTATCAAATAAAATCAAATTAAAATGTATTTATATAGCACCTTTTACAGACGTTGTCACAAAGCAGCTTTATAAATGTTTAATTACAAGCCCCCAGTGCGCAAGCCAAGGATAAACTCCCTAGAGCATGAGGGTTAGAAAGTGATTAGCTGCACAGCAGTGCGTTGCAGTATATATATATATATATATATATATATATATATATATATATATATATATATATATATATATAATTCAGTGTGTACTGTTGGTGTAGTGCATAGTGTATAAAGCCCAAATAAAACTGGTGGCCCTAAGCACACATTAACGGTGTCAGTAGGGCTTGGTATAGCCTTAGTTATCAGGGAGGCCAATGATGGTTTACATCTAAAGAGGTTTTATGGTCGGTTTAAAAGTGAGCTTGGAAAGGGGAGAATCTGGGATGCCAGATCTCACTGTTGAACATTCTGGAGGTGTCGTGGACTTAAGCAAAACTGAAGAAAAGAGGTGCATGCATGATGACCCCCATGAAGAACTTTTGAGGTTGAGGTTTCTGAAAACATACTGAGCAAATTGATGTCACTCAAACCACCACACAGAACCAGGCTCTGTCGCGCTGTCTGCAAAGCCACTGGACCAGACAGCATTCCTGGCTGGGTACTCGGAGCATGCACCTACAAGCTGGCTGCTTCACAGAGATCTTCACCATTTCCCATTTCCATTTCCAGTAGCCTAGGCTACTGTCCTCACATGCTTTAAGGCAACAACAATAATTCCAGTGACAAAGACAACCAGCATTGCCAGCTTGAATGACAACTGTCCAGATGCCAACATGACTGTTGTGATGAAATTCTTTGAGACATTGGTTATGTCCCATATATATGTATATATAGTGCACATACATACATACACCAAAATGTTTTAAATCACATTTTAATGGAGTCCCAAAATATAGTCCTGAAGTGTCTAATGATACTTTGTGGTCTTGTTTCCTAAATTCTTGTATGGAATTCCTCCATGTGAGAGGGAGAGAATGAACGCAAAAGGAAGACAAAGAGAGTCAGTGAAAGCAAAATTAAGACTCGGCAGTCTCAAACTGTTCTCTGAGCAATACAATGTATTGTTATGCCTGATGCAGACCTCTGCCAAATGGTTGGTTTATGCATTGGAGTAGTGAAGTAACAAGATACCCCCCCACCCACCCACCCCAAAAAAGCAGCACACTCCTCACAAAAAGCAAAATGCTCCAGAATTGTAAATCTATTGAGGAGCCTCACAAGGTTGTGTACTCTCAACACTACTCTACACTTAAAGCATTTTAACAGCTGTATTCTATTCTGGTATGGCTGCTTTACAGTCACTGACCATAAGGCCCTACAATGAGTAGTTAAGACAGACCATCATCTCTCTGCCTGCAGTGCATGATATTATTGGCAAGAAATGCCAGAAGGAAGCACTAAACATCATCTCTGACCCCACTAATCCCATCCACTGCCTGTTTAAACCACCATCATCTGGAAAGCGATTCTGGAGCATAAGTTGCAGATCCACAAGTCTATGAAATATCTTTTTTCCTTCAGGCAGTCAAGCCAATGTAAAGTAGCTAAGATAGGAATAACGGGATCAAATTTTCTAGTTCTAGTATAGTAAGGATCCATAATAACTCCAAGATCTTAAACTGTTAGGGAAGATGTGATTGTGTTACCACTGAGGTTCATTGAGTAATTAGAGTGAGGACCTAGCTTTCTCTGGGCCTAATAGAAGCACCTCTGTTTTGTCACTATGAAATGAGAGAAAGTTCCTCAACATCCAGTGTCTGATGTTCTTTATGCATTCATCAATAATACTAAACTGAAACATGTCCTCTGGTTTTGCTGAGACATATAGAGTGTCATCAGTTATAGCAGTGGAAACTAGCACAGCATTTACATATAATGTCACCTAGTGGCAGCATATATAAAGAAAAAATCAAAGGCCCTAGAATGGATCCTTGTGGGACACCAGATTTAAACCAGGAAAGGGATGTTTCCCTAATCCCAACAGCATTTTCGAGTCTATCTAGTAAAATGTTGTGATCTATAGTGTCAAATGCTGCACTCAGATCAAACAATATAAGCAAAGAGACATAACCCTGGTCAGAAGCCAACAACAGGTCATTAACTACTTTAATTAGTGTTGTTTCCATACTGTGATTAGGCCTAAACCCTGACTGAAAGACTTCATGTATCTGGTTCCGATTCAGATATGATCTTAGCTGCTGAGTTACATCTTTTTCTAGGATCTTGGAAATAAATGGATTATGTTAGTAAAAATAATTCCAAAGGACAAAGTGTACATAGCTGTTGCCAGAAGGACATGCTTTGTTTAAAGCTATGTACTCATTTGGCTTGATTCAGATTTCTGTTAGGCAAAGTACATTAAATCTATGATCTGTTAGGATTTCAATTATCAGGAGCACTTTAGATGTTAGGGATCTACATTTACTAAAACCCATCTTTAGACAAAAGGTGCAGGCAGTGTTCAGTGAATCAATTACTTTAATACTAATTATGTTATTAAGATATGTTTTTCTTTGTTTTCTGTATTTCTGCTTAGCAGAAATAGCACTGGATTGGAATGGGACCAATGCACACTACAGCATCGGACATCACCTTTGCTAATTGATTCAATATTCTTCAATATTATATTTAGTCATCTCTGACTGATGAAGGTGTACATTGTTAGCGCCTACATAAATAATATCTTAGAAAACCTGTTTGCCTAAAACCTTAAGATGCAGTGTGTTAATTGTATCAATTTATGTCAGTTTTCCTCTTCATCTTTGTCATTGTAACGTGACCTTGAGTCTCTGAAAGGCACTATATATAAATTAAACTTATTATTATTATTATTATTATTATTATTACATTTTTATGGACAAATATGCAAAATTCTTTCTTCTCTCTTATCTGTCAACATTAAGCAAATAAATCAATGTTTTCATTGATCATTTATAAATTGTTAATAATAAAACGTTTTTTAAAAAGTGTGACAAACAACCAGATCTATTTTTTAAAATAATTTCTGGCACTTTTTGTGTCACTTTTGTTCCACTTTTGCCACAATATGATACATTTTTAGCAGAAACTTCAGATGAGCTATTCACCTTGGCATTCGTAGAAGTAAATGTCCCTGCCCAGGAATGATGTTTTGAGTTATTTCAGTTATTTCATTTTATCACAAGAACTGAACAGCTTACATGACATAAAGGTCAGTGATGCCATTAACAGAGCATGAGCCAACAGTGTTTGCCAGATTTTGGTTCAGTAGGTATATAAACAATGCATAACTCAGTAGTACATCTGATAGTCTGCTGATCTTTTGGAGAAAACTTAATCCCCATTGACAGAAACAGAACAAACAAATTAGCTTCTTTTCTTTGTGTTAAGGGCAGTTTTTTTTTGTGAGTGTTCATTCACTTTCAAAGTGTGAACTGGTTTTTGTAGCCCTCTGATGTCCCTGACAAGTGAATAACATATATATGAAATAGGCCCTACAATGTTGCTCTTGTTCTCTCGCTGACACCTGTAATATGATTAAACAATGCAGCCATAGACTAAACATATCCCCAGCAAAGGACTGACAGCTCATCCTTTTACATGTTATGAATCTCAAAACATGCTTTTTTTTTGCCAGAATGAAGACAATTACCTATTGTAATGTTACAAAGGTATCACTGATTAAGTATCATAGGGTCAAAACTGAAGACAAAAAAGGCCCTTGCACCATAGCTGCAGGAAGTATTGGTTCATCTGTCCGGTAAACCAAGGATGCAGTTAAAGATTTATATTCAGGGAAACTTATTTTATTCTTCTGAAATTAATAAGTCCTTCTTTATGTTTTGCTCAACCTCCAAATATATCATTTGAGTGTCAGAAAATACATTACAAGAAAAGAGTATGGCTTGCTGTCTAAACCGGGTTTATTAATGAACTTTCTAACGCGTGGAGGCTTAGAAGTATGCAAAGACGAGCTGTGTAGAACACAACAACATTCATGAACAGATACAACAAACGTAGTATAAGGTGAGATCAATCACGGACAAACACCAATGACTATACATACAAACACCAAACACCACAAGACATATACATACATGATAACAACTTCAAACAAGGAACAGGTGTGCCACACAGGGAGGGCGAACACACACACACACACACACACACACACACACACACACACACACACACACACACACACACACACACACACACACACACACACACACACACACACACACACACACACACACACACAGAGGTTTGTGTGGAAAGGGCTGTACCGTGACACTAGCAAACACGGTCTTCTCTCTCTCTCTCTCTCTCTCTCTCTCTCTCTCTGTCTCTTTTCTTTTACATTTCAGTGGTCTGTAAATAGATAGCTCCATTTGATGCAAAACAGTTCTATCATATTTTACTTGTTTTTGTGTTTGATGTCAGTTACTGCATGGTTTGTTTTACAGCTTTCAATGCTGATTTATAGTGGGTGTTGTTAGACATACTGGTGCCAATACTGGTGTCCTGGTCTGTGTGAAACTCAATTCTGAGGGAGGGGATAAAAAGTTCAACCTTAGAAAAAAACTATTTTTAATCAGAGGTATAAGGACAAGCTATTGCTACACCAGGTATTGAAATCTAGAGGTGGTACTAAAGGCCACTTTCCATTCATCCCCTTTTCTAACTTACTAAACATCTAAGGGCCCCTAAACTGTTCTAGATTTTATGGGACTTTAGGGAGTGGATAGGGGAATTTTACCATTATGGTGTTGTGCCCACAGTAGTCAATACCCCAGCCTACTGTCTTCTGTACAAAGAAGAACCTGGCTGAAGCCAGAGAGTTGGAATGTCACATGTAACTGTGTAAATTTCTATGTAATTCTCCATGGCTGTATGTTCTTCTTGTGTGCTCCCAGGAAAGGCAGGCAACTGCTTGGGGCCCCAAGTCAGTGGGGGGCCTGAGAGCTGACAAACTTTAAACTACAGCAGAGGCAATGTGCAAAGTTTGCAATGACAGTATGAGACTTGGGGCCTTGTGAATTTTTGCCTTGGACCCCAACAGACGCTGGACTTGCTATTGCCTTTCTGAGGGATAAACTCTGTTCCTAGGCAGGCTGGTGTTAATAATTAGGGCAGTCTGTTGTTCTGTGACGGGGGAGTGAGATTGCCCTACATTCAATAAATGCCAAGACGAGGACCTGGTAAGCGCTGAGTGCAAGCCATGAGCAGACAGGACATTCTACAGGGCTGGTCAGGGTGGGGTTTCTCTCACCCCTGGGCCATGGACAGGAACCAGGACCCCTCTGACGCCTTGATGCTCAGCAATAAAGCCATAAATGGCCTAGCTGATAGCTTACCAGGCTGGCCTTGCTTTCTGACCATTCACCCTCTCTGCTTAGGTCTCATAAAACCCACAGATTGGAATATGGGAAGCTCTTAACAGCCTGGTTACAATTAAAGGGACTGTGACCATAAATTCTATCAAACTCAACCCTTACCAGGGCAACCATCTTTTCTCATCCCACAGAGATATGTCCACAGATATATATGTTTCTCTTTCCCACAGATTCACAAAGTAGCAACTAGCCATTTAACCTACTATGAGGTCAAATGATAATCAGTCAGTAATGTACTGCTATTTTAATATTATCTCCAAAATTTTAATGTTTGCTGCTATTATTTGAGTGTTTTTGAAATCAATATGTCCAAAATATTAATTTATTCATCATTGAATTTTGACACTATTATATCCCAACAGATTTTTTTTCCTTTTTTGAAAAATGTGATCTCATTTGCCCTCTTCTAACTGATAAGTATATTTTATGCATCATTCACGGCTCAATACAGGAAAAACAAATTTTAAAAACGCTTTGCTGGCCATGAAGTCTTCTGCACCGTGTCCCTAGATGCTTGTAGGGGCATTATTAAATTATTAAAGTATCTAACTGAATGAACAGATGCCTGCCTGGTTAGTCTACAGAAACATTCAATGGCCATTACACTAAGATCCCAGGTTACTGTAATGATGTCATACACAAACTATAATAATAATAAGTTTAATTTATATACCACCTTTCACAGACGCAAGGTTGCTTTACAATAACAATAAAGAAAGAGAGAGAAAAAAACATTAATTGACACATTCAACACATTCATTAATATCTACAAATAGGAAGAAATGTTATGAGAAATGTTGAGAAAAGCGGCATGTTTTAAGGTTTGAAAGAGGAACGTGAAGAGCAGAGATGGAGAGGTTGAGGTAGAGTGTTCTATAATTTTGGGGCCATGAAACTACAGATCTGGCTCCTACAGAGACCAGTCTGAACTTGGGAATGGAAAGGAGACCTGCATCAGAAGACTGAATTGTATGGATGGGGCAGTATGGGTGTAGGAGTTTAGATATATAGGGAGGTGCAAGACTTTGGTGCAGAGCTTTGAATGTAAGGAGGAGGATATTATACTGAATGCATTCAGGGACAGGGAGCCAGTGTAACTGATATAGAATAAGGGTGATGTGGACTGATTTTCTAACATGTAGGACAATTCTTGCAGCTGAATTTTGGACATATTGATGTGAGCGGATGGCTTTGTTTGGGATGCCAATGAAGAGAGAGTTGCAGTAATCCAGACAGGAGATGAGGAAAGCGTGAACCAGATTCTCAGCGCTTTGTTTGGAGAACATGGGCCTTGTGTTGTGATATTACGCAGATGAAAAAAGTAATTTTAAACCAGTGACTTGACCCCACGTTCAAAAGAGAGTGAGGAGTCAAAAAGTACACCAAGGTTCCTAACTGCAGATGAAGATTTGACCAAGACACTGTCCAGATTCAATTTGAAATTGGAGAATTTTCAGATTTTGGATTTAGAGCCAATAAGTAAAACTTGTGCTTTGTCAGTATTTAGTTTTAAGAAGTTTATGTTCATCCACTGTTTGAGATCTTGGACACAAGAAAGTAAAACAGGAGGTGGTAGGGTAGTGTTAGCATTGGTGTCATCGGCATAACAGTGGAAATGGAGACCATGATTGTGGATAATCTGACCAAGGGGTAGCATATAGATAATGAACAGGAGAGGGACAAGAACTGATCCCCGAGGAACATCTTGATTGACGGTATCAGTGAGTGATTGGCGTTTACCAAAAACAAGAAAATGTGATCTATTAGAAATATTGGAGGTGAATTCTTCAAGAGCCATATTAATGATGCCAGTGGTTGAGAGGCAGGTAATGAGTATGTTATGTTTAATTGTGCCAAATGTGGCAATTCAATCTAGAAGGAGCAGAATACTCAGGTCACCATAATCAGTATAGAGAAGAAGATCATTGAGAACATGTAAGAGGGCTGTCTCCGTGCTGTGCATAGGATGAAGGCCAGACTGGAAAGGTTCTAATAGAGCCTGAGTATTTAAGAAGGACTACAACGTTTTCTAATACCTTGGCTAGAAAGGGGATATTGGAAATGGGCCAATTATCAAGAAGTGCAACATTTAGTCCAGGTTTTTTAAGAGTGGGAGTGATTGCTGAGGTTTTGAGAACTGAAGGAACATAACCTGACGTAAGGGATGCATTAATGAGATGGCAGATGGGAGGAAAATTGCAGAAGAACACTTCTTAAAAAGAGGAGTGGGGGCAGGATCAAGTTGGAAGGTTGAGAAACTAGACTTTGTTATAATCTTAGAAATTAGGGAAAGTTGGGTGAGAGAGAAGGCAGAAAATTGTTCAGAAGCAAGAGTGAGAAAGGTGTCCCTGTAATTGGATGTAGGGAGAGCAGAGGGAAAATACTGGTTAACTTTGCTTATTTTTTCTTTAAAGAATCTAAGAAAACCTTCACATTGTTCAACAGTACCAGATTGAGATGAAGATGGAGGAAAATAGTGGAAAAAGTGTTTGGGGCTTG
Organism: Electrophorus electricus; assembly: GCF_041902795.1. NCBI lineage: Eukaryota > Metazoa > Chordata > Actinopteri > Gymnotiformes > Gymnotidae > Electrophorus > Electrophorus electricus. Next base: position 12,833,119 of record NC_137515.1, read on the forward strand.
TGTTCGGGTCCATTAATAGCAAAAGAAATAAAGTGTGAACGGCCAGTATTTAGAGCTGACCTATAATTAAGCATATGGTCAGAATAGGCTACTTTATGAACAGTAAGATGAGTTTTCTCACAGAGGTGCTCCGGGTGCTGACCTGTGGGTTTCAAGGCATGTAGCTCAGGAGTAAACCATGGAGAGGAATTTCCAGAGGGAACTTGCCTGGACCTGAGAGGTGCTACCTGTTCAAGTAGATCAGAGATGGAATCCTTATATATAGAGAGAATATCATGATGAGATGATATTGAAAAAGACATTAGGGGAGAGTAGTGGAGATGAGCAGAGAAAGTGAGAAGGTCAACATCTTTAATATTATGGAAAGAGATGAGAGATATAGTACATAGCTGAGTGCCTGAGATGCTGGCATTACCTTCAATAAGTTTATGATCAGAGATACCAAGTAGCAATCCAGTAATAGAAGTAATATCTAAACCACAGGAGCAGATTAGATCTAATGTGTGACCATGGGAGTGGGTAGAAAAATAGTCAAGCACAGATAGGAACGCAACTGAAAATAAACAATCAGTGTCCACATGGATGTTAGCACAACCACCTAGCACAACCACCGCTGAACACACAGAACTGGAAAGGGTGAGAAGTTCACTGATTTTTGACAGAAGGTCTGATGATGTTTTGGGTGTTTGGTAGAAAAATAAAAACAGTAAGGGTAAGGAGACAGTTAGTTTTTATACCAAATATTCAAATGATGATATCTCATGAAACGTACAAATGGAAACATTGAGTGTTATTACAGACCACCACCTTTTCCATGGGCTCTGGGATTTGACAAATAACTATGACAAATACTGGGTATTAGTGTATTAGTGGATTAAGATGTAGGAAGTCCCCAGGTTGCTGCCAAGTCTCATAAGAAAAAATAAATCAAATTAGTTTTGAACAATGAGATCAGAACATACAGAAGCTTTATCCAGGAGGAAGCAACAGTTGAGCAATGCAAAGTTAAGTTTATTAGTCCTAGGGTTTTCCCAAGGGGGCTAGGAAACAGAGGGCGAAGACCCTCAAAGTTAATTCCCCAGGTGCAGGATGGGGTGGGGGTCGCTGGTGCCATCCACTTGTCCAGATAACAGGAATAGCAGAGTCAAATGAGTGGTAAATAGAGAACTGAGGTCTGTAGGAACAATGGCAAGTGATTGGCAGAAGACTCCAGATGATAATGGGAACAGAGGCTGTGGAGTTGTGATGGCGTGTAACAGAACACCATAGCCCAGCAGTGGTAGGCAGGTAGACCAACCACAAACACTCCAAAGCAAAAAAGGGAAAAAAGACATTCAACCAGACAAGGTCATAACAGATCATTATTGGAAGAGAACCAGTCCACATCGGTAGAAAAAGCTCTCGACAGGGTGACTCAGACCTGCTTACCATGCTACGTTAGCCATCCCACTATACCAACCAACAACCAGTCTAAGAACAGTAAGGACGCACATAGCAACCAAACGTATCCAACAACTTTAAAGAGCAACTGAAAACTCACTTGATAAAGAAGCAGCCAAAGTGAAGCTTAGTTGGGCGAAAGCTCGCAGCAGGAAAGCACTTGCGGGGAGAGTCATATATTGTCATATATAGGAGACCAAAGAAGGATATAAACCAAAAATGTAATCCATAATTATGATCTGGGAAAGAAAAAAGTATAATATCTGGAGAGAAGCAACAATTGCGCCAAGTGTACTCTCACCTGGATGTGACGGAGTATCAATGAGATGTAGGGATCGATAATATCAAACAAAATAATAAAACATTAATTTTAATACTTCATTACTATACATCATCTACTTGGAGCCTTGATGCTTTACTGACTAGCTCCTTAAAGAATATATTTCACTTAATAGCAGCTGACATACTTCAGATAATAACCACTTCAATCTTATTGGGTGTCTTTCCTAACTCAAACTACAGTGTTGAAGCCTCTATTAAAAAAAGAAAAACTTTGGAGCAATTAAAGTAATTAAAGGCCAAATTAATTAAGACTCAAATCTACCCTTAGTAAAATTGTTTTCAGGCAAATTAATGGTTTTCTATCCTCAAATAGCTATCTAGACAAATTTCAATCAGGAATTTGGCCTACTCATAGTACTCAATTAAGGTAATTAATGAAATTCAATTAAATACAGTAGTAAAAAGGTATCAGTTTTATAACTGCTCATTCTCAGTGCAGCTTTTGATACCATAGACCATAACAATCTTATAGATTGATTTGAGAATTGGGTCAGACTCTCAGAAACGGTCCTAAAATGGTTTAATTCATACCTACAGGGCAGGAATTACTTTGTTGAAATAGAAAATAATGTTTCTGAAATAGTGCCAGTGACATGTGGTGTCCTGCAGGGTTCGATTCTTGTGCCATGCTTATTTAACTTATACATGTTTCTTGGCCAAATTGTAAAAGATTTTGGGATATCATCAGATAACTGCGGTCCCCTCGACTGTCTTTGTAGATACCTTGAGCATGTCACTAACCAGATGGGCCAAAATGTTCTACAATTGAATAAAGACAAGACAGAGATTATTACATTTGGTATAATGGGCCATTTAATGAAGGGCACAGACTAACTGCCTACTTGGACTCAAGAACTCTAAACTATAAAGAGCTAGATCATAACCTAGTCATACTAATAGACTCTTATCTCAGTTTTAACAGTCACATCAAATCTTTTATGAAATCAGCATTTTATCAACTTATGAACTTTAACAAGATCAGAGATTTCTTGACAAAACAGACCTACAGAAACTCTTCTATGACTTTATCTCTAGCAGGGTTGATTTACTATAATGGCCTTCTAATGGGACTCCCAAAAAAGACAAATCACTTCATTTGATTCAAAATGCAGCTGCTAGAGTTCTAACTAGGAGCAAAAGAAGAGAACACATTCCCATTCTTAAGTCCTTACACTGGCTACCAGTATACTACAAAGTTGACTAAGGTATTATTACTGGTCTATAAATTGCTTAATGGTGCAGGACAAGTCTATCAATCAGCATTATGAGCCAAGCAGAACCCTTTATCATTAGGAATAATTGTAACGACCGAGTTGGGCGAAGGGTGAGTGGCAGGATGCACAGACTCCAGCGATGTGGACAAACATTTATTTACACAGAACGGTAATGGCACTCACAAGTATTACACATGAAGAACATGAACATGTAATGGTTGACATTAAACAAGCACAATAAACGAAAAGAACATTAACCTTGACATTAATACATTACATCCACAATGATCAACAATCCTGCACATTATGACGAGGGTTTAGGTACACAGACAGGACGAGGTACAGGTGTGTGCAGGCGTGGCCATAAACGAGGATACTCCCACTGCACATGACGGGCCAAACCACGTGACTCGCGGGAGGTGAGTGTTCTATAACAATTATTCAGTTAGCCCTGCTTAAGGTAAAAATTAAGCATTGAGAGGCAGTGCTCAGCGATTATACTGTTTTTAAATGGAACCAGAGAATATTAGAAAAGCCCTGACACTAGATGTTTTTAAATCTAAATGATTAATTTTATTTCTTTTATTTATTAATTTATTCTATATGTGTAATTTGATTTTATGCACTTTATATTTTTATTAATCACATTTATTTTAATTGATTTCTTTAATCTTTAATTTTATTTCTTTAAATTAACTTCAGTTAATTTGAACTTTATTTTAATAAATTGTATTTGTTGTATTTAATAAATATTATATTATTAAATAATATTTAATAAATTGTATTTGTTTTATTTTTACTTTTTGACCTTCCTGGGGGATGTAATAATCTTTATGATTATTCTTTATCTTATGTGAAGCACTTTGAATTGTCATTCTCGCCTCGTCTTGCCTTGTGTAATGATAGAAAGTACCCAAAACACAAACACATCCAATTTTGAGAGATTTTATTTTTAAGACAAGCAGGCTACTAATGTGCAAGACTCAGAGAAACTGTGCAGATCATGCTGAGTTTTCAGACTGTAGTGTCACGGTACGGCCCCTCTCCCCTCAAATGTGTGCATGCCTGTGCGTGTCTGTGCGTGCGTGTCTGTGCATGTCTGTGTGTGCCCCGCATCCTCCTTAACCCGTTATACGTCACAGAAACACCGACCGACCGAGGATGCCTGGGAAAGGCATAAAGAAGAAGGGGAGGAAAGGAAGTCAACGCCCTCCCACAGCATGTGCAGCAAAGTCTCCCGTGTTCTTGGGCACCCTCCTGACTCCAAGTGCGGAAGCAGGGGAGTCATATGGAACCCCGGCGGATGACCGGGACTGATATAACGATTTCCAGTCCTCGGAGTCAGACACTGTGGATCCCTACATTCCAGCGGTCAGACCTTCCCTTATCCTGGCCTCGCTTCATGGAGCTACCGGAGGGGAGGAATCCGCTGATCGATTTTGGGGAGGCCCGGTGTATGGTCCGGAATCGGACGGTGCAGAGTCCTGCAGAGAACAGCTGGACCAGGAGGACCGGTACTCGGAGATGGACTCTGCTGGGTCCTACGATCCCTACCTGGACGATCATATGGGAGACACAGAGTATGGAGACACAGGAGTGCAGCGACGTCTGTCTGCAGTCGGAAAGGGGTTCCGATTGTGAGGAGGACGCTCCTATGGAGGTAGAAGAGTACCCTCATAGAGATCTTCCCTCCCACGGCGACGCCAAAAGCTCAGAGAGCAAGGAGCCTCCAGCACCCAAGGAGCTGCCGAGGGCATGCCACCCAGGTGCGAGCTGGCTAACACGGGCGGCTAGGAGGGAGGCACTGTTGTCAAAAATGGACAGTCCCCCACCTGAGGCGAGGAGCTCTAGAGCATATGCGCCTACGCCGAAGCCTCGTACAGGCAAAAAGGCAGCGGCACCAGTACCAGATCCGGGACAATCACCGCTAACTAGGCGAGGGACACTTTCCGCCAGGCTGGTCAGTCTTTGACCCAGCCAACGACAGGGGGACTGGCTGGAGTTCCTTCCCCCTTTCCCGGACTATTGAATGTGTGTGGTGTTGTTCATGTGCCTTTCCCTGTTACCATGTCTGTCCTGATTACGATAAATGTACCGGTCACTTTGTTCCCCTTTATGTCTGTGCCCGTGCCCGTTAGTGTGTGCGTCCCTGTCTGTCATCGTTTTTGTCCCTGTCCTTCCCCCCGCTACCCTGCTCGAGCTGGCCCGTGGCGGGTTGTCTGGTCCTCCGGCGTCGCCTTTTGCCGTTGGTCTCGGGGCCGCAGCCCGGTGGGCTGGCGCGCCGGGAGTTGCGCCCTTGAGGGGGGGCTCTGTCATGGTACAGCCCCTTTCCCCTCAAATGTGTGCGTGCCTGTGTGTGTGTGTGTGCCTGTGCGTGTGTGTCTGTGTGTGTCTGTATTGTCACGCCCTCTTGTGTTGTGCACCTGATCCTTGTTGTATGTAATTGTTATGAGTGTATATAAGTCTCGTGTTGTATTGTCAAGGTTGTCGGTGTTTGACCCATGTAGTTTGTTTATGTGTGTTGAGTTGTGCTTATGATTAAAACGTATGTTCTGTTTCACGTGCCTCATCCCTGCATCCTCCTTAACCCGTTATATGTCACATGTGGGGCTTTACTGGGGGTTCATTCCAATCCAGGGTCAAAATGGCAAGACTGAGCCCAGGAGGTACCCAAGTATTACTTTTTAAAATTTTTATCACACACTTAAACATCTTTCCAACCTGAAATGTGTCTTGCAATTCCTGTCTACCTATTCCAAAGATCTCCTAGACGCTTGCTTCCTTCTGGCTCTATCCTTTCAGCAGTGCTGCCATAGCTAGATCTGCCAGAGTCTATCTTTGCACATTATAGTTCCCCAATTTACACACCCTCGTACCTGGACATGCCTAATAATCTATTCTCTCTTTCTGCTGCAAGGATTTTTTCTTCTCCCCTTAACCTTTTCTTTCTTCTCTTACTCCTGAGGATTTCATCACCTTCCTTGAGGAGAACGTTGCAGCAATCTTTCAGTCCCATTCCTGCCACTCTGCTTCAGACAATCTCAAGAGATTTACTTCCTTTTGTCTTTGCCATCATCAACAGCTCCATATCCTTTGGACACATACCAACTTGAATGAGTGTTCTCATTCAGGCTATACTCGACAGCTCCAACATAAGTGATTACAGGCTGGTATCATTTCTGTCTTTCATTTCAAAAGTTATTGAACAAACAGTTAACAATCAATTATCTCTTTTCTTTACCCAGGACCAGCGCCACAATCCCAATCCGTCTTGCTACAAACCGGCATATTCAACAGACACAGCACTCATTGCAATAACAGAGAAACATCATGCTGCCTTTGCGGCAGCATTTGACACAGTAAACCACATCATCTTCCTCTCTGGTCTCTCCAACCTTGGTGTGACTGGCTCTGCATGGAAATGGTTCCAGTCCTATTTGGAGGGACGGTCCTATTGGGTAACATGGAGAGGATGCAAATTCAAATCCCAATCAAATGTAGACTCTCCACTGGTGTCCCCCATGGCTTAGTGTTAGGCACCTCTTTGTATACTCACTCTCTTGGTGATATAATATCTTTTCATTGCTTCTGTTACCACTGCTATGCTGAAGACATCCAATTAATTATTTCCTTCCCACCTTCTGACACTCTCATTTTCAGGTATATCTTGGCATGCTTCAATGACATTGCGTCATGGTTGACAGCCCACCACTTGAAGCTCAACCCCAGCAAAACTGAACTTCTGTACATCCAAGGAATTCCCAATCCTCACCATGACCTCACAGTTTCCTTCAGGAACTCCCTGGTATCACCATCTCAAACTGCTCGTAGCCAGGGCATAACTTTGGACAATGAGTTGTCATTCTCAAATAATGTTTCAATCGACCTGGACTGATCCAGATTTCTCCTTTGTAACATTTTAAGAATTTGCATGTCTAGTTTGACATTGTTTGTCACTGCACTTCTTGTTGTCTGATATAAAGCATATACTTGTTTCACACTTCTAGGTATCAGCATTGATTCCTGTATTTCAACACTATTCTAGTTCAACAGTATCTTGAACTTTAGTCCACTGTACTGGCTAGGATACATTTTCCGATCAAATGACAACAGACTCAAATGACAAAGCATTCCATTCCCTGGAAGGGAAGCATTGGTTAGTATATGAGGTGGCAGTGAGGAAAAATGCTCGGTATGCAACATTAGTTTGGCAATACTTTGCGAAGAGGAAGGGGAAGAGCTCTGTATAAGAATATGGGTGGAGAACTGGGGTGAAAAACAAGGAACATGTAGGACTGGTTAAAATACAGATAAGCTTGATCGAATGTGCTGGTGTATTTGAGGGAAGGGAGTAGTAACAATGAGAATCAGTGGTGTATGTGGTATGTGAATACTTGCCTTTATTATGGTTTCATAAGCAATGAGATGACATAACACAAGAACTAGGAAATAAAACGCCACCATTTGTGCCCCAACCTGTTCCTGCATCTATACTGAAGTCTGGGCCTCCTAATAGGCCTTTCCCGGTGGTAGCACCTCAAGGCTCTCCTGTGCCCCTTAGGGCTGTTTCAAGTATACCTCCTGTGGCACTTAGCACTCCTGCGGCCAAACCTCACAGCCGGCCAGTGACTCCTGTGGCCTCTCTGTCGGCCTCCCGACCCCAATAAATCCAGAGGCCTCTCTGTTGACCTCTCAGACTCCTATGACTCCTTTGTCTACAGCTGGTGCTTCCATGGTAACTCCTCTTCTCCCTGGGACTGCTGTGCCAGCCCTTACTTCTGCCCCAGTTTTCTTTTCCTCACCCATTCCTGGTACTGTACTTATGTCTGTTGTTGTTCTTGTCCCTGTTCCTGTTGATCTGTCCGTTTCTGTTCCGGTATCTGTGGTTTCTATCCCAGTGCCCCTTAATGTGTCTGTTCCTGTACCATTATCCATCTTTGTTCCAGTTGCTCTAGTTCATTTTGTTCTCCAACGTCCTGTCCAGTCCCCTGTGGTCTAGTGTCCTGTTGTCTATTTTGTCTCCATGTTCTTTGAGGTCTGTTGTACAAGCAATGCCTGTTCCTCACCCAGTCCCTGATCCTGTGTTTCTGCCTCCTCATGTGTCATCACCAGTCCCTTTTCCTCGTATCATCCCTGTTCCTGTGACCCCATGTTTCCTAGTCTCCGGTGCCTGATCTTCTGTTTAATCTAGTCTAGTCTCTGTTTAGTCTCTTAGAGGGGGGCTCTGTCACAATTCTACCCTTCCCTTCTCTTCTATTTTGTTTGTCAGTTGCCACGTGCTTTTGTTTACTTCTCGGCCCTGCCTTGATTTCTGTTTTTCGGTTCTGGTTGTTTTCCTGTCAGTATTGCCATGTGCTATTGTTTACTTTGTAGTCCCGCCTTGGTTTACTCCGCCTTGTTACATATTTGGTCATTGTCTCAGGCTTCCACCAACCGTACACTACTCCATCCATCTGGACCATCCAGGGTTGCACGGCACTCATCAGTGACTGTTTGAAAATCAGCCTTCATGCATGTCTGGGCCCACTGCAACCGTTTCTGCTTGTGATCACTGGTTAGGGGTGAACAAATAGTAGGTTAATGCACAACTGCAAGCCTCTAGAGGATCCTCCAACTTGAGGTACACAGGACTCCAGAGACACCAGCAGCTTCAAATACATGTTTGCTGCTTTGCTGCATTTTAGCAGCTGTTCTTCTAATCCAATGAATATGTCTCGCAGAAACCTTCCTCATTATGTCTTTATCTGCATGGACCCGTCTGTGCTCTGAGTCAGCTTACGCTTAGGTTTTCGCCTTGTCCAAGACGTTGCACCATTTGACACTTTTCGGCAGCAGCGAGATCCTTTTTCTTTCCCATATTGCTTGAAATCTGTGGCCTGCTTAACAATGTGGAACATCCATCTTAAGTTTTCCTTTAATTGGGCTCACCTGGCAAACTAATTATCGCAGGTGTCTGAGATTGATTTCAGTGATCCAGAGCCCTGAGGCACAATACCATCCATGAGTTTAATTGAAAAACAAAAAAATTAAATCTTTATGACACTTAAATCCAATTTGCATAATAATGGGGAATGTGGTATACTCATACAATTAAATGGCCGTAATGCTTAACATAATTAATTCATGTCTTGAGTAAACACAAAAGCTGAAAAGACAAGTAACAGGTTAATCCTGTCTGACTGGTCAGGTGGAACATTTAGCCAATGCGCTGGAACTAAGTATATATTTTTGTGAACCTTGTGAGATGAGAGATCTTACCCAGCTGTGCATCTTTGGGACAGGATGGCTCTGATTGCAGCACTCATCCTTCCCGGAGTTCTCTTCAATCTGGCTCCTGGTTTCGTCACTGCAGGTCAGAGATTTAATCTTTCCGATTTTATTTTGTTGCAAAAATTGATGTGATGCACTTGCAATTTGCAAAGATAGGAGTGTAGAAAAGGGGAAAATGATTCATAAGTCACACATTGTAAAGGCCAGTGTTTAAAAATAAAGGTTCTTCAAAGTTTCTTGAATGTTTTGCAGAAACCAGTGGTGGATCATATTCCATTACCATGACAGTATATGATTCCCTCTCCAGCAAATACAATTTGACATACTCCACTACTATTGCCTACAGAGGAATTTTAATTGGAGCTATGAAGAGGGTTAGGAAGACTCACAGTAATTTCAGGTACAGTAACTTTCTTCCATATTCGCATCATCCATACCTCTACAACATAGATCTCGAAATGTGAAAAACTACAAGTATTATGATACCACTTATGATTTGGGTCCCTCGATATTGTTCAGGTATCTGTTCTTTACTTTATTAAATACCTGAAATCATCTGACTTTATGCATATTTTTATGTGGACTTTTGTTTTATGTCTTATTCCATTTACCACTACTTTCACCATTGCTTATACTAAATCTGTAACGTTGTCGCTGGCCCGAGTGCTGATGGGTGTGGAGCAGGATGCACAGACTCCCTCGATGTGAAACATTTATTGACAAAATATGTAGAACAGTGACATTCACACACAACATTAATGACAGACATGACTTATACATCTAACTAAACACAGGCTATAGTAACATCCAACAAATGACTACATATGCACTTACATATATCAGTAGACAAACAATGACCAACGGTGAGGCACGCACTGATGGGGGTTTAAATAGACAAACACACATTAACACGTAACCCCGTACAGGTGCGTGCCTTCATGGGGGTGTGGCTACAAACATGGGTGAACCCTCCCTGCACGCGGCAGGCCGTACCACGTGACTCATGGGGGGGGGGGGGGCATCCCGTGACAAAATCTTTATTTAGAATTTATATGCACTTAAATATTATTCACTTATTATATTTTTGCAAAACTTTTGTCTGGAATGTTTAAGGACAAAATCTGTTAAAAAGAGATTTCTAAATGTACAGATTCACCACCACCTACAATGAAGACTATGGGCCCTTTCTCGAAAGCATCAATGGTCTGAAAGGAAACAATGCAAAGCATACTTACTGGGAGCTTCTTATTCAGTCGCAGAATGGCACCATTGTCACCGCCGACGTAGGTTAGTCTAAAGCTCACTTCCTGATACCAAAATAAGCACTAATGTATTCTGTGGCCATTAAATTAACCTGTAAAAAGCTACAGTTAGGGAGTTTCAAAAACATTTTGCTCATATAACATTTTATTGTACATTGTTTTAGGCTAAGTTTCATTTAGACAACCATCTATCCTACACCTTCATGTGCCAAAACAAGATCTTAGTGATTTCAGGCTTTACAATTATTTATAACATCAACATACCTTAACTTTGTTTTAAGTATTATTAACAGATAAAAATGTGTACAAATTCTTGAAGTTGGTAACTGCATTTTGAGTTCTGAATGTAATAAAAAGTGAAATTCTTTTCAGGCATTGGATGCTATATTCCTGACCCAGATGACCACATCATCTTTAAATTCACCAAATAGTGAAGGTGTAACAATGTAATTCTCCCAGATGCCATCACAACAATGTTGGTGACTCCCCATTCCACCTGCCCCTAATGCAATTAATTTCTGCATTGTTACCTGTGTATTCAATTTCTGCATATAAGGTCACCACATATTTCAACTCTCTGTGAAATTTTGATGTGCCACATTTTATCTTTCCTTTGTTGTCTTATCATTTGTACCTCACAGGTAAACACAATTAAGCGTACTTAAGCAAACACAATAAAGCATTTCTCTCATACCTCTGGTGTCTGAGTTCTCGCTCTCTGTGACGGGTATCGTGTTCCTTTGATCAACATGCACAATCAAATTTAATAGAATTGGCATATAGAATTGGCATAAGTTCACCAAATTCATATGACATAAGTAATTGCAATGGTATCAAGTTAATTAAATTCATTTCTGTTAAATAATTTGCATGGGCTTAAGAATACATTCCAATTTCTAACACTACGGATCTAAAATCCTTAGAAAGCAGTTAGGCTCCATTCAGCATATGGTGTGTCTTTCTCAGTGTGTTTACACAATGTGTCTTTGTCATCATGGCATTTTTCCTGAATAGCAACCTGCACCAAAGGGTTTAGTTTGATATTAATGCAAATTCCATGCAACTACATTGGTTCTTATGTCCACATTCTGAAAATGTATGTGGTGCATGTTCCTTTGTGGCACTAGACAGAGACTGTGGCCACTAGATGGAGACTCACATCTTTGGCTAAAGAGCACACCACAGCAATGGCCAATCATTTTACTTGCTGCAGTGTTTCTCATCTCAGTTCTCCACCAGACATTGTTGCTCTAACCCAGCTCTCAATACATCAGTGCAAGGGATTCAGTGTTCATAATGTCTTGATCCAGCAGCATTTAGAAATCAACATGTAAAGATTTCCTGTATCTCTAATTCTATGCAAAGTATTGCCACTGTTATATTTAGTGAATATCAAGCCTTGTTCTGCTCTCTGTATTGTGGTTTTGTTTTTTTGTTTTTTTTTTTTGGGGGGGGGGGGGTCTCCCTCTGGTTTTGCTTGCTTGTTCTGTTTATCATTTTACGATATTACGTATTTTATGATGTTTAAGATAATGTTGATCATGATTTTTCTACAAGTTTTTGTACAAGAATGTTTCCTCAATATTAAAACCTCAAAAATCCAATCTGTAAGCGTCTGTCTCTTCACAAAGGAGCGTTACAGGTGCTTTAACAGAGAAATAACCAACCAGATGCTTGTGGATAAAAAACAGTACCACTATACTGAAATGGGGATAACCTGGAACATCGTCAGGACACAGGCAAAGGTAAACAAAAGAGTGAGACAGAAATCGGGCAAAGAAGCAAAAGTGCCAAATCTGAAAAACAGTGAATTACTTTGTTCCTTGTTTGTCCTTCATTAGTGTTTCTATTTAAACCTTGTACCATCATCCTGTATTCGCTGGTCATTCTCTCCTTGTTCTGTTGTACTTTCTCCCTGCACTCTCATCCAAGTTGCTTTCCCTTTTCGTGTTCGCCAGTATTTTTCTCTTCTCATTCTCCTGTCGCATCGCTTCCATCTAGATTACGCTTCCCCTGTTATTGTACGGAAGTATTGTCTAGTCTTTTCTTTTCAGCTTGTGTTTGTCTATAACCCTCTAGTATTCCATTTAGCTCTGTTTTCCTGTTACCTGAGTTTCTTGTTTTTGTCTTGGTCTTCGTTTGTCTATCTAAAGTAGCCTGGTTCTGTGCTTCATTGTTCTCCCATTAGCCATTCCTTAGTGTTTAGTTTCCTTAGTTGGCTAGTTATCATCCTAGCCTGTTAGTCTTCTGTTTGTTTCCCTTCTGTATTATGTGTTTCCCTCTGCTTAGTTTGCGCCCTTTATTAAACTTGCTATTCATTCGTTCTGTCCTTTTTGTTCATTTAGTCAGTTATTCAGTTCACTCTCAAATCCAAGGCACTGTTGCTTTGTGTGTGTGTTTGCCCTCGACCTCCTAACCCTTACCGTTTTTTTACACTTACATAGTGCCTTTCTCATACTCATATATTATTCTCATATATATTACCTTTTACAATCACTCACACTCTCACTCCATTATTCACTCAATCACTTATCATTTCTCCACTGTTTTTTGAAATGATAAATTTATTTTGTATATTCTACCTTGCAACATTTGTGAATATAGGATATAGTTTTTAGGTCTCTCAATTTTCAATTCAAAAACCTTTTATTTTTGTTTTGAGATTATTGGCATTTTTAATAAAAATGTGTAGCTCTGGTACAAGATTCTGCATTCTGCCTTGCATTAATGTACAGTTCATACACCACTGCAATTTTACATGAGCTCGTCTGAAGTGAGCCCTTTGGTCCAGTGACACTAAAGCAGCTGACTGCTGCAGTACTCATGCTGTGGGTTTACCCACATAACACAGAGCTTGTGGCTCATGCTTTAGTGATCTCTGAGGCTGGAGGTAATGCCACTTTGACTTACCATTTTCTCATTTTATTTATCTGCTGTTTCCCCACAGTATAACTGAAATTAATATTGCAGATGAAACAAACTTACCAGGGCAAGTATGCGTTTCTTAATAATGCCAAAATGTGCACTTTTTTGGTTAATATTATGTAGTATGCTGTTGTAAAACTGTGCTGTGATGAATTACAGACAGGCTGAAAATGGAAATCTGTCCAAACAAAAAAAGCAACAGCACAAGCCTTGCATTCTAGAAGCCACAATCTCAAGTGAAACTGGATTATCTTGCAAGTTTCAGCTAGTTTACTGCTTTACCTTTTCTAGAGGCAACATTTTTGTGAGCATTTTGATCATGCAGTTTATTCAAGATGAATCTATCCTTTGCATTTCAAACACTAAATCTAACACATTTTAAATAATTTAATAAACATTCATATTTTGGCCATGTAACAGGATAGCGGGGGGAGAGCAAACAGAGGGCAATTCCCATAGTAATTATGCCAATACGTGAGATTTATTTTCCTCAAAAATCCAGTGACAGGAGCATGATGCCATAAACCAACAACAACAAAAAAAATGTAATTCCAAAAACTAAAGAAAAAAAAAAATCCAGTCATCCACACCAACAAAAATTAACCCAAAATAAGGCAACTTAACGTGCTCCCAATTATAGCATTCAATCAACGGGTCTCTCCATTTAAACTTTGCCCCTTAGACCAAACCATTCTATATATCTAATTTATTAAATTCATAATATCTCTCCCTTATAATTCCAAACAAAGGCTGTCATTTAAAACATTTTCCCATTATCCCAATTATACATTAACTCTAGTAGTTATCTACACACATACATGAACTCTAGTAGTTATCTACACAGTCAGTTGGCCACCTGAACAATGTAAGACAATGTAAGACAATGTAAGACAATAACAATGTAAGAAAATAACTTTACAAACTTTACAAACCTTTACAAAAAAAACTTTACAAAACAAACCAAACGGCAAGTTTGTTCCCTCTGATCCCTCTGATTCCCTCTGATCGGGGTGTAATTAAAATAAAAGTCCTTCTACCCCCTGTATTGCCCACATTGTCACTCTAATGTTCAGCTCTGCTGTTTGTCCACATGGAACGGGCCAAAGTCCCGTTACAGGCCACATTAGATTATTTTCTAGTGATGGGCAAAATGAAGCTTTGTGAAACACAAAACATTTGAAGCAAGTGTGGAAAAACTTTTTGCGGTTTTGAGGTTTCTCTCTAGTTACATTCGTGGCTGTCAGGTCAACTGACCTTCAAGCACACTACAACACCCAACATGCCGTTTGTCACAAGGCCAAGGATTCATCCAATCATACACATTCATTCAGATCCTCATCTCCAGAATATTGACAGCACCTGTGTTCTACTTCCCACCTGTATATAAAACTGTTTAGATCTCACTAGCATTGTGAACTATTGCCACTAGTTTTGACTGTGCATACCGAGTGTTATTTCCTTGATTGCTTTCCTGTGTTTCGATTGTGTTTTTTGCTCTCTGGACTACTAATTTTTGCCTGCCCCTTTTTGTATAGTTTGCCTGGTTTGCTTTTTTGCCCCTTGGATCTTGACTCGGACTGTTTACCCTGATGATTTGGATTACCCCTGTCTTGGCTTTCCTGGTTTTAACTCTGGCTTGTGCACCCATCACCAAGTGGAAATATAATATATCTATTTCTTTACATCCACAAGCGTCTGGTCTTGCTTGTTGCGTCACAGAATACTTTGCCTCTATGCAGACAGAGGATTCAGAGGAGTTAAAAAAGGCTATCACCAGTCAAGGACAGCTACTATGCCAACACCACCAGGTGCTCGAGGGATTCACATGGTCTATAGACACGATTGCCAAACAACAAGTAGACCAACAGGCACAAAGGTCGGAACTCGGACAATGTCTTAGAGAACTTACATCCCAGTTACACGCTATGACTACTTCACCCCATCACGACCCACCTCAGGCATCCGATGCCGGCGGCACTCATACTACTGTACCCATAAGTAAACCGGATTAATACAACGACTCTCCGGAAAAGTGTCGGAGTTTTTGTTACAATGTACACTGTATTTCAATAGCACCCCCCCTTGTTCTAACCAAGCTAAGGTAGCATTCCTTACTTCTCATCTAACAGACAAAGCATTAGATTGGGCTACTGCCATCTGGGAGAACTTACAAGCGGTTTCTTATGAAAATGTTATCGCTCAATTCAAAGCCATTTTTGATCACCCACATGACAGGAGAGCACGCAGAGAAATGCTTACCAAACTCCGCCAAGGCAACCGTTCTATATCGGCCTATGCCCGTGAGTTCTGTACTGTTGCTGCAGATAGTGGGTGGAACGAAGCCACCCTGCTTGTCACTTTCCAGAATGGTCTGAACACTGAGGCACTGCATGAATTGGCTTGCCGGGATGACAAGCTCAAACTCGATCAGCTGATAGCTCTTGTTATCTGTCTTGACCGTTTTTTGCGGGAACGAAGACCACATAGAGATAACAGTACTCGCTTAACTTATACCACTCTTAGAGTAGATCCCAAACAAGAGACTGCAGCGGAGCCCATGCAATGTGATTCCTCTTGCCTGACTAAGGAGGAGAGGAGACACCGTTTCCAGGAGGGACTATGCCTGTACTGTGGGTCTTCAGGACATGTTGTCAGGGAGTGTCATATTAGACCCAACAGATCTATTTCAGTGTCCCATAGAGGAGACATAAACACCAAACCACTAAGTCAAGGCTTCATTCAACATTCCACGTCCCCCCTGGCAACAGGCTTTTTCTTTGTGAGGAAGAAGGATGGAAGTCTACGTCCATGCATTGATTATCACAACCTCAACCAGATATCCAGAAAATTTGCATACCGGTTACCTCTTGTCCCTGCTGCCCTAGAACAACTTAGAGAAGCCAAATACTTCAGCAAGTTAGACCTCCGTAGTGCATACAACCTGATACATATAAAGAAGGGATATGAGTGGAAGACTACTTTCAGTACCACCAGGGGTCACTATGAATATACAGTTATGCCTTACGGTCTCAGTGTAGCACCAGCTGTCTTCCAAGCATTTATCAATGACACCCCATGCAAGTATATAGGAAACTGTGATCGTGTACATCGATGACATCCTCATCTACTCACGGAATCTGGAGTCTCATATACAACATATCCGTTCTGTTCTGAAGAAACTCCTAGACAATGGACTGTATGTTAAAGGAGAGAAATGCGAGCTCCATCTCACCACTACATATCCAAAGAAGGTTGTAATCAGCCAGGATGGTATCACCATGGACCGTAAGATAAAGACTATTCTCAATTGGCCCACACCACCACAGTCAAGAAGCTCCAGAGCTTCCTCGGCTGTGCAAATTTCTACAGGCGCTTCATTAGGAACTTCAGTAGCATTGCAGCTCCTCTTACAGCCCTCTTAAAAGGAGCAGCAACCAAGCTCTGCTGGAGCCAAGAGGCAGAGTGAGCATTCAGTCAGCTGAAGGAAGCATTTACCACTGCTCCTCTCCTTCGACATCCTGACCCATCTATTCCTTTTGCAGTGGAGGTAGACGCCTCGAATATAGCCATAGGGGCTGTTCAATCTCAGAGACACAAGGATTCTACATCCAGTGGCTTACTTTTCCCAAAACTGTCTCTAGCTGAACATAACTACGGAATAGGAGAACATGAACTGTTAGCCATCAAACTGGCTTTAGGGGAATGGAGGCACTGGTTGAAAGGGGCCAGCCATCCTTTTTTAGTGATCACTGATCACCGGAATTTGGAATATATCCAGACAGCCAAACGAGTAAACCCTCGTCAAGCTCATTGGTCGTTGTTCTTTTCGATATTCCATTTCAGGATTATGTATCGTCCAGGGTCCTGCAATACTAAAGCAGATGCCCTGTCCCGCATTCACCTAGGTAAGATGGAGGAGGACTATAATGACCAGGAAAACATCCTTCCCACATGGGTACATTTGGCATCCATATGTTGAGATTGTCCTGCAGGGAGATGTTATGTACTGGTGTCGTGTTGGGATTGGCTGTTAACCTGGGCTCATTCTGCACTCGCTATGGGACATCCTGGTGAGACTCGCACTCGACAGCTCCTGGCTAGCCGGTATTCGTGGGAGACTACCACTAGCAATGTACACTTCCTGTTCTGTATGCAGCCAAAGTAAAACCCTTAAGACCCTACCTGCAGGAAAACTCATGCCACTCCCCATTCCTGAAAGACCCTGGTCACATATAGCCATTGATTTCATCACCGACCTACCCTGCTCCAATGGCAATACTACTATACTTACGGTAGTAGACCAGTTCTCCCAATTCATTGCCTTTCCAGGATTGCCTATGGCTCTTCAGACTGCAGAGGCCCTGTTCAACCAGGTGTTCCACACATTCAGCATCCCGGAAGACATTTTGCCAGACAGGGGACCTCAATTCACATCCTGTGTGTGGTCATCTTTTTTTGAACACCATTAGTCCTGCATCTGGTTATCACCCAGAATCCAATGGTCAATGCGAACGAACCAATCAAGAACTAAGAAGAATCAAGAACTTGCACTGTTTTTGTTTGCACAATCCCTCAGACTGGTCCACGTTCCTTCCTTGGGCAGAAATAGCCCAAAACTCGCTCATGAGTTCCTCTACCGGCATAATGCCTTTTGAGTGTTTCCTAGGTTACCAGCCCCCGATAGCCCCATGGACCTCTATCGCAACTGATATCCCCGCTGTGGATGAATGGATGCGACCCAGAGAGAGGGTATGGGAGGAGACACACCAGCAGATTGGACACGCAATCCAACGATATAAGCAACTAGCGGATAGACATAGAGGGGATACTCCTGCACATCAACCAGGGGACCAGGTATGGTTCTCTACATGGGATTTCCATAATCCGGGTTCATGTCACAAACTAGGTCCTAAGTATATTGGTCCCTTCGAAGTACGCAAATGCATAAATGACGTGACGCACCAACTAAATCTGCCCACACATTACTGGATCTCTAGGTCTCTCTTCTTAAGCCTGTCGTTCCAGGTCCTTTGGATGAGGTGTCTCCTGACGACACTCCACCTTAACCAGTTGACTATGACAGCACTCAGGTGTATGTGGTGTGTCGCATTCTGGACTCCCGGAGATGGGGAAAATCTATCCAGTACCTGGTTGAAGAAATCACCAGTAGCTGACGCATCCGCCGAGCAAAATGCACCTTAACATATTCACACATAATACAAGATTTGTTATATGATTTCATGCTGGGGGACTGCCCCTCGGCTGCACCACACACCAAGGAAGTCCTCCTTGGCCCTGTTGATGTCAATACACTTTAGCATTGGGATTATAAATGGATAGATATCCTATCCACCTAGTAACATCCTTTGCAGAGTCTTTGGTCCTTTCTCTCCTTGTTTTCTTGATAATTGCTTGCAAACCTTACTGTAGGAATAATGGGCCCCATCTGTGTGATAATATTGGCATTATTTTCAGTCTCGACAGCTACAAAAAGGGGGATAGTGGGCTTTCAGAGTCATCAACAGCAACATAATGGTAATTTAACCTGTGTGGCCTCTCTGGTAGTGGCAGGAGAGGTAGGGATAGGGAAGGACCATCTGGTATGTCAAGCATTTCATACACCTTGGGTACCGGTCCTGGTAGATGATGATATCGCAACAACACTTAATCATAACTCATCAGACTGTCAATTCAATATGAGAGTAGGGTTTATGCTAAATGTATCTAAGGCAGTAGCTGCCAGTGGTAACCCACCTGGGGCTCAGATGATAATTCATTGCCGGACCACAGGACAGACTGTGACACTGGCATTAGTAAATGGTATTACCCCAAATTCAGATATATTACCCTAGCAGTATTACCTGTGACAGGTACCACATGTTTATGTTCTGCGGGCTTACCTGATGGTCCATTTTTAGGCCACATGGCATGTAAAAATTAGATATTGGCATTAGGCACTGGGCTGGGAAGGTGATTAATATATAACAGGCACGCTGTCTCTTCACCCTGCAATCCTGGGCACTGGAGCATCTGCAGCTATCATGTGGGTATGCAGTAGGATGGCATATTCCAGACTACCCACTTTGATAGTTAATAATACCCTTCATCAATTTCCCTGGAAAGGCGGTTGTATCCTGGCATTAACAATCCATCTCTGGTCGTATATACACGTTCACAGTCAACATCTGGCAGGGCTAAAAGGTCTGTAATTCTCTGCACCCCTAATAGGTATGATGGGTACGTACTGGCCAACCCATGGACTAACCCTGGAGTGAACTTGGGTTGGAGTTTGTTCCTCTTAAGGAGGAACTACTGCAGCCCTTATCAAAATTAATGGTTTGGCATGATTGAAAATGCCCTGGGATTGCTCAATGATGAGGTAGATAAGATCTGAACCTCTGTTTTGCAGTACTACCTAGCCCCAGATCTCTTCTTGGCAAAAGAGGAAGGCGTCTGCAAGGTCATTACTGAAACGTGTTGCTTCGAAATCCCTAGTTAATATAACAACATTACTGACATCATTTTGCACATGAAGGCCACTACTGCTGATCCTCCATCTACTGATGATTCTTGGTTCCGTTGGCTGGTGGACCTTGTTGGCCCTTGGGGATCTTGGCTCATAAACATGTTTTCCCATAATCTTGATAATTGTGTTGATTCTTGTTTGTGGCCCCTGTTTATTATCACTGCTATCTTCTTTCATAACTCGCATCTCTACCTCTGTGATTAATCATGCTAATGTTGCCTTGGTGCCCATGTATGAGAGGTCTATATACTGATATATGATTCCTAACACCATTAATTAGTGTTAGACGCTGGAGCGTTTCTGTCTTCAGGCACCCAATGCAAGGTCTCTGCTTATCAGCCATGATATGACGGCTTGACTGCGAGCTGGTCACCGGCGGTCATTCACTCCCTCTTCTTGTCTCCTTTACCCCCCCCTTTCTCTTTCTCTCTCTCTCTCCCCGTCTCTGTCTAAGCACAGGAGTGCTGGCATGGGAACAGCTTGTACTTGTTCATGCGGAGAACATCTAATCTTTACTAACCTTGCTTCTTTCTTTTATACGTAGACCCTTAGAACATGCCTCGCTTTTCCCCGTCATCCTGTAGATTAGATAGTAGATATAGGACACACATATACTCTGTGCTTTCCTCAATAAAGTGGAACTCTCTTGATTCACTGCCCTGGTGTCAATGTCTCTTGACTTCTCCAGATTGATCCAGTTACAGAGGACAGAGGGCCGAGGGTAACTTAGAAGAAATCGAACTTGAAGTACTGGTCACTGGTCACCATCCCTCCAGATAGGACTGAAACCATCTCCAAGCAGAGCCAGTAACACCAAGCCTGGAGAGAACAGAGAGAAGAATGTTGTGGTTCACTGTGTCAAAGGCTGCCAAAAGGTCTAGAAGTATCAAAACAGATGACAGTTTGGCAGCTTTAGCTGCATGAAGTTTCTCTGTCACTGCTATGAGGGCTGTTTCTGTAGAATGCAGCTGGTTCTGGGTGAGGAAAACAGACAATTGATTGTAAACTGCTTGTTTGAGGGCTTTTGAGAGGAAAGAGAGAAGTGATACTGGTCTATAGTTGGTAACGTTGAAGTTGTCAAGTGTGGCTTTCTTGACGCTGGGTACCACCCTGGCAGTTTTGAATGCAGTTGGCACGTATCCAGAAGATAAGGAGTATGTTGCTAACCTCATTCATATTGTAAAAAAATTATTAACCACTCCTAATTGCATTTACTGGAAAACTGATCTGACCCAGTTAGACAATATATTATGTTAGCAGTTTGTAACTTCTAGAAATTAGGAAAGTAATTAAGTAATTAAATCCCAGACTATCGAGCAAACTCATCTGGATGAGTTCCTTTGTATTGCCGGTAACAATCCAAACTCCAACTTCAGAAAGTTTTGCCCACAAAGGTCTATGGCTCTCTGGCTAAGCCAGCACTGAAGATCCAATTCCTCGGTCTAAGAATCACCATCATCGGCCTTCATTGCTAGTGCACTGCCATTCAGGTGATTTCAAGGAAAAGTGGACATTCTCTCAGCCATCAGACAAGTTCAAGAAAATGGATTCTCTGCATGAGCCATTCTGGTGTGATGGAGACTGAAATTCTCTCTTAATGTCATCCAGATGACTCCAGATGCTCTCTCTCTCTATCCAGATGGCTTCTGCCCCCGACGGTCTACATAGTTTATGTTACCAGTTAGTATCAATAGTAACTTTATTGTTTATATGTCAAATTAGGTCAGTTAACTCTTTCCTTTCATCCTTGATATAGCATTCTCAGCCCTTCTCCCTCCTCTGGCTATTTCACAACAGCTCTCTCCTGATTCTCCTAGTATACTGTTGTCATGCTTTCATTGCAAATTTTGCTAAATTAATACATTTCCTTTGTTGGGCTTGTTGGTTGATAAGTAAATTACCCAGTTGGTTATCGCCATAGGTTGTTTAAAACAGTTTCTCTTCCTTTTTGGTTCTTTTCTTTTTTTATTCATTAGCTCAGTTAGCTACCTCTATCCACCACAAAATATTTGTGATAAATTTTGCTCGCTTGCATTTTTAGTATTGTTATTCTAGTGATTCTAGTGAACGCGATACTCCTGGTCATTAGTAGAATCTTAGTCAAAGATTGTTGTGCATCTTTTTCCTTTGATAACACTATCACACATCCCAGTGTTTGATGCCCGCTCTTGCCAAACACCACTACTATACCAAGACGAATTTGTAGAGTAACCTACTTGGGTAACATGATTAGACAATAAGTGTCTAGGAAACTAATTAAACATAATGGTATGTCATCATAGAAAAAATTGATTCTTTGCTTTGAGATAATGGCTCACTTTTGCTAACAAATAAAAAATGTATTAATAAACACTCTGTGTCATCACTCAAAAATGAAGTCATGGCAACTTTGATAATGCTAAAAACTGAACTCCACTGGACACCCTAGATCTTAGAAGCATGCCTTTGTGTTTTGTGTTCATCAGCAGAAATGGAAAGTGGGTTCAAAGAGTAAAAAAATTGTTCCAGTGTTGCTGTACTCACATACTTAACCGCTATAAGTGGTGCTTCTTGAATCTTGACTATGCACCTTTAATGTTACTCTAGCTAAACTAGCTGAAATGCCCTGCAGCTTCATGATGCTTCTTCATACTTTTTGGCACCTGACAGATAGGCAGGCTACCTGATGGGATGCGTCATGAGTATTGAGATCTATTATCCTTTGACACACCTTGTATTCCAGGATGGAGGCTTCAGAACTGATTTCAAGCTTGGAATTCTGGAGCCATGTGACCCTCTCAGGTTGAGAACTTGCCATCAAGGCACTGAATCTGGTCTCACCCCATGATTACCAACATGGCCCAAGAATGTATCAAATTCTGTGTCTTAGGCTTCAAAAACCAAAGCATTTATTTTAAGGCTGGTCTAACTTCAGAGGTGTTTCAACGGTTACGTGCCATGACTGCTTACAGTGGAAACATGCGGGCTTAGCATCCACATCCCATGAATCAGATGGTGGATGAAACCTCCGCCTTTCTGCAGGCTGGCAACCTGTCAGGGGTACATAACATGCAGGTGAACTTTCAGCAACTTTCAGTTCTCTGAGCAACTTCATCTGTTCTTTGATTTATTCTACAATCTCTCAAATCAAATTTAAAAAAATCTAAATTTCTTTATATAGCACTTTTTTTTTTTTTTACAGATGTCACAAAGCAGCTTTACAAATGTGCAAGTCCAAGCCCCCAGTGAGCAAGCCAAGGATGACAGTGGCAAGGAGAATGAGGAATGAACTCAGAGCTCGTAGATATTGGATAGTAAATGCCAGCAAAGTAGTGGCCAAGTGTGTCACTTGCAGAAAGATGCCTGGACCAACCAAAGAACAACACTTGGCACACCTCTCTGTTGACTAAGTAGATCCTTTATCCCCATACTCATACACTGGAATGCAATCTTATACCAATTCTTAATAACCTATTTACTAAGACAAGATTCAGATTGTGAATGTGATTTCACTGTTGAACCTTTCTTGCTTAGTGTCACAAACTGCACTGCAATGTACTGTGTCCTTGTTTTTTGTAACCACGCCCACCGGGATTGCACACATCTGTATAAGGTTCAATGTTAATGTCTTGTGTGTCTATTTAAACCCCTGTCCGTATGTGCTCCCTTTGTTGGTCATTGCCGCTATGTAGGAATATATGTAAAGCCTCACTGTAGCTGTAACACCTGTTTGTGTGTTTTCACTGTTTCATGTATATGCTATTAGTTAAGTGTTTAACTTATCATGTTCACTGTAGACGATATATGTGAGTGCCACCTTTGTCATTTGTGTTTAATGTTAAGAAATATCTTGCACCGTCGAGGAAGTCTGTGCGTTCTGCCCCGCACCCTGTGGCACTCGGGCCACCAACGTTACAGAATGACCAACCACCACAGGAAGCCTACTCCCTCAGCAACTGCTGCCTGGATCCCAGGAGATTGGGGAGAGTACCGCAACAGAGGATCGTGGAAACTCTGGAGTGGGAGAGGAACACCCCCTGGAAAATTTGGGGGGGGGCCTAGGGTGATCAACTCGGCAAGATCTACAGCCAAAGATGCGAGAGCCCGAGTTCTTCTGCTTCTACAGACCCACCAAGAGGAGGACTGGAGGGGTCCACCCAAAGTCCTGTATGGGGAGTTCCTCTGGCGCGCTCCTAGAGTGGCAGGATTAAGTAGGACCGTTAGGGGCGGCTGCACGTATGGAACCAGGAAAAAGGACAGTTAGTTGTTCTACTTCTGAAAGCATCATCTGTGAGCAAGCATTGTTGCCCTAATGCAGCCATGTGAGTCTTAATTTCCTGTTCTACATTGCAGATGTCAGATGAGTCCATCAGTTATTTTCTTTTCTTGCTCAATTCCCTTTAAATGTGCTTTACCTTTAGCATCCATGCAGTTGCTACCTTTAGTCTCTTCCAGTCAGAAATGTATGCAATAAACCGGGTTGTTGGATTTGGTATGGTCTTCACAATCACAGCATTTGTTTAGAGCTCCTTTTTTATTTCTGGATCATGAATAAAAATGCTAAAATCCACATTTTGCCCATTCTTCTTTTGTGCTCCAAAGAAAATCTGGGCCATTCAAACATCTTTTGTTTGTCATCAGCTTTTCCACCTTTAATCCTCCAAATGCATCATCTACAGCATTTTGGTGTTAATGTACTTCCATTACTTGGTTTCCTTCTTCTCTGATGGTTGAGATTCCGTTGGCTACAAAAGTATGAAACCTTCTGCTAAGTTACCATAAAATTTCAGTGTCATCAGTAATATGATGCAAATGCGCATGGACAGACTGTCCTAAGTGTTGTGGCTTAATGCATCTTACCACATTGAATCCATTCACCCATTGTAAATCCAACAGCCATTTGGTACATTGTTATAAGCATTGTGGAATCTGATCATCCCAGGTATAAGATGTCCTACACAGCTCTTGTAGAGCAAGTATGGCTGGAAGTTATTTTGAACTGACCACAGATAACATACCATATCTAGTATATGCTTGATCCTTTTTTACTGTCTTGAACTTGAAAGTGTTTCTTCTACTAGCAGGTTATCTTGATCCAGATTCAATTCACACAAGTTCTTTGACCTATCCTTTTTAGGGATGGTTTGAAAAACCTTTCAGTTGTTGCTAATTCACTGTATTAGAAGAAAGCCTCCTTTATGCCACAGCGCAGAAAGATCCTTGACTATTTGGATAGCTTCTTCTTCTGATGCTAAGTCCTTTAAAGAGTTCATGTTAACACTGTTAATTCCTTCAGCAGGAAACTTGTGCATATTGTCTTCTGACATCTTTTGGAGAACACGCACAGCTTGGTGATGACACTTCCCCAAACATATAAACAGTCATCCTGTATTCTACAATGTCTTTATTCAAAGAGCCAACAGGTCAATACAAGAATTTAAGGAAATCTGTGTGCTTCTTTGCTACTCTGACTTGATATAACATGGATTTAATGTCAGTCATGAATGCAACAGGCTCTTGTCTATACCATAGCAAAACTCCTAACAAGGAATGGTTTGGACTTTGTCTTGTGGTACCTTTTCAGCATAACCTTTCTTGATGACATAATTAAGGAACTATCATTTTCCTGCTGGAACTTTTCATGTCTCTTCAATCCTATTATATGCTCTTTAGCAATACAAAGATTGTTTGGCATGATGACGTTATCCTGTTTGAATGGTAAGTTCAAAACTTTATGTCCAGCTTCAACCTTCAATGAGTCATTTATGATTTCCATGAAGTTCAGGTCCTCTCTAGACATTTTCACTTTGTCTTTGAATGCCCTTTCATTAAAATCATATTCATATTGAATTTTCAATAATTGTTCAAATGTTTGTTGAACCTCTGGTTTCTTGTCCTTCTCCATTATAGGTCTTTATATGGTTGCAATCACAGAGGCATAACTGTTACCTTTCAGTTTAGCTTTGGGTTATAATTTTCCTTTATTCACAGTGTTGACACGTCACACATGACATACATGTTATTTTCAGGAATTACTAGGTTTCTCTGGTCACATTATTAGCTCCTAATGACAGGATTGTCAGTTTTCCTCATTTTTCTTTCTTCAGATATACTATGTTTCTTCTAACATTAGTTACAAAAAGGTGCACTTTGCCAAAATGTCACTACAGGGAGGGATGGCGTTCAAAATGTAGGTTATTTGCTTAAAACTATCCCATACTAAGCTCTAAGATTGACATCTTAATAGTCTATCAAATGGCAGCTTCAGTTAGGGGAAGGAGGTGCTCCTGTGGGAGCCAATTTTTGTAGGGGCTGCTTCTTCCATAGGCCTCCCCACTACACATGCCCCATGGAATTTCATGGTTAATATTTTATGACATCAAACATACAGCGGTGTGAAAATGTGTTTGCCTCTTCCTGATATCTTATTTTTTTGCATGTTTGTCACACAAATGTTTCAGATCATCAAACAAATTTAAATATTAGAAAAAGATAACACAAAATGCAGTTTTTAAATGAAGGTTTTTATTATTAAGGGGGAAAAAAATCCAAACCTACATGGCCCTGTGTGAAAAAGTGATTGCCCCCTCGTTAAAAGATAAATTAACTGTGGTTTATCACATCTTCAGAAAACATCTTGATGATCCCCAAGACTTTTGGGAAAATACTCTGTGGACTGACTAGACAAAAGTTTAACTTTTTGGAAGGTGTATGGCCCATTACATCTGATGTAAAAGTAACACAGCATTTCAGAAAAGGAACATCATACCAACAGTAAAATATGGTAGTGGTAGTGTGATGGTCTGGGGCTGTTTTGCTGCTTCAGGACCTGGAAGACTTGCTGTGGTAAATGGAACCATGAATTCTGCTGTCTACCAAAAAATCCTGAAGGAGAATGTCTGGCCATCTGTTCATGACCTCAAGCTGAAGTGCTGTTGGGTTCTGCAGCAGGACAATGATCCAAAACACCAGTAAGTCCACCTCTGAATGGCTTAAGAAAAACAAAATGAAGACTTTTGAGTGGCCTAGTCAAAGTCCTGACCTGAATCTGATTGAGATGCTGTGGCATGACCATAAAAAGGTGGTTTATGCTCAAAACCCCTCCAATCTGGCTGTATTACAACAATTCTACAAAGATGAGTGGGTCAAAATTCCTCCACAGTGCTGTAAAAGACTCATTGCCAGTTATCGCAAATGCTTGATTGCAGTTGTTGCTGCTAAGGGTCGCCCAACCAGTTATTAGATTTAGGGGGCAATCACTTTTTCACACAGGGCCATGTAGGTTTGGAATTTTTTCCCCTTAATAATAAAAACCATTTAAAAACTGCATTTTGTGTTTACTTGTGTTATCTTTGTTTAATATTTAAATGTGTATCATATGTGACAAGCATGCAAAAAAACTAAGATATCAGGATACCACTTTTTCATTACCTCTAGATAAAATCATACGTTGAGGCATTTAGCTGATATTGAAGCTGACCGCATGGAAATAGTTTTAAAAACAACTATGTTAAATCATGTGAATACATTTAGTATAAAAGATTTTTGGGAAAATATTAAATAATCTTGCATCTAGGTGAATGGCTTGTTGGCACTGAAATTGACAAACTATATGACATTTCTGAATCATGGTCAACTACATGACATTCAGAATTTTACATGAAAAAATCAAATACATGGTGGGACAGCCAACTAAGCAGTTGTTTTTCATTTATACATATGACATACATACTCTGTGGAATGCATATTCTGTACAAGCAGTCACTAAATAAAAGAATGCCATCAAAACAAGAGTGCATTTGAATACATCATTTATATAATCTGTGTGGTTTGTTATTAATGTAGTTTAAGTGGATGTAAAAAAGGTTTTCATCTTTTAGCACTGGAGTAAATAAGGATAATTGGATCTTAGTCTTTATGCTACATGTTATGTAATCCTGTTTAGTCTAGTTAATGAATGTGCCACTAAATCTGTCAAAGCAACTGTGGTTCTGTAATTTTTTGAGGCTGCAGGAAAACACATTATACATCCAGGCACTTATGATGTGAGAGTACCAACATAAGAATCAGTTATTAAAACCATACATGCCTTAGTGTTCTTTAATGTGCTATAAACATTCTCCACAGAATAGCACTGATTAAAGCTTGCTGGGAGAGTCTAGGTGGAGCTTCTCTTGTGACTCTAATAAAGTATTTCATAATTTCATATAGTTAGTCAATTGCATCATGGATGACAGCCCTCCACTTGAAGCTCAACCCCACTAAAACTGAGCTTCTGTACACTCTAGGAACTCCCAGCTCTTATCAACACCTCACAGTTTCCTTCAAGAACTGCCTGGACCAGTTGTCGTTTTCAACTCATGTTTTGAATCTGCTGGTCTTACTCCAAGAGCCATCAGACCTCTACAACACGTCCAGAATGCAGCAGCAAGACTGGTCTTCAATCTTCCGAAGTTCACACATCAGTCGGCTACTGCGTTCTTTTCGTTGGCTTCCAGTAGCTGCCTGCATCAGATTTAAAACCTTGATGCTCACCTACAAAGCCAAAAATGGACCAGCCCCTCAATACATGATCAAAGCCTGATCCATACCTCAAGTACTTCGAACCTCAAGTATGGCTCGGCTTGAAATACCATGCTTCAAGTCTCATGGAATACAAGCATTGAGACTATTCTCTTTCTTGGCTCCAAGATGGTGGAATGAACGTCTGCTGGCTATCTGAACAGCAGAGTCCCTTGCAGTCTTCAAACGCAGACTGAAGACCCATCTATTTGTGGAAATAACCACTGATCCTGCACCAATGTTGAGTAAAGGAAACTCTAGTACTTATTGTAGGGTATTGGTTATTGCACTCATTGTTGTCTGATATAGAGCTTATACTTGTTTCACACTTCTAGGTATCAGCACTGACTCATGTATTTCAATACTATTCTATTTCAACAGTATCTTGGACTCTAGCGTTCTGTACTGGCTAGGATACATTCTGCAAGTAGATCACAAAACACTTTTGTAAGTTGCTCTGAATAAGAGCGTCTGCCAAATGCCGTAAAGGTGAATGTAAATGTAAAACTGGCGTGAACATTGACACTCATGTCTGCTTACACATGCGTGGCTCACAAAACAACTGCTTCATGTATTTAAACATGTACTAGCAACGCAATGTTGCCCTTATATGAATTATCCAATTTTTCAAATGTTCGATACATATCAAAAGTCTTTTTCAATTAGCATTGTAGCACACTAAAACACTTTTTGGAAACTAGGCTCTTTGAACCATCTCCAATGAAGTTTACTCATTTCAGCCCATATTCAAATGGCAAGAAAATGTCTAAATACACATTTGTTCAGATAAGAAGAAAAAGGCCTATTGAGCATGTTATTCTATTTGAGAGGTGTTATGTATCTTCCTATGTATACTAAGCATAAGGCATGAATTCTTGATTCCATCACCTGTAAGATCTAACCAGATATATTAATTTTTCATTCTTGAAAGCTTCCCTAAGGCACGCCTTGTTGTATTTTATGAGATTGAATTTGTTATTGTTTTTCTCACAATTAAGTTCTAAAAAGGCTTCATGGTTTCTGTCATGGTTTCTGTCTACATCATTAAATCAATTAAGTATCCAATACGTCTTAGATGGGAAAATCATAAAATACAGCTTCCCCCTTATACTTAAACTTTCTTCTGTTTTGGAGAAAAACCTTTCCATTTCCCATTCACAATTTCTGAAAGCCTTCCACATTGTGTTGACTTGCTCAGATTGCATCAACCAGTATGCATTCAAGAGAACACATCTTCTCCTCAGGGTGTTTCCCCAGTCACTCTGCAGCAGTTGTAGCAATTAAAATGGTGAACAGTTTCATTGGGCTACTGGGAACAGCTGGCTCACTCTAAACAGCAGGTCAAAGTCCTGGATGGGCACCACCTGAGGGTGCTAGGCCAGTTTAACAGAACACCTTTTGGACAGGAATTCTTTCCATGGTGACAGCTTTCTCTTCCCTCAAAAAATCCTTCAAAAGAAACAAAAACTTTTGCAATTTCCATGAAGCTTAGCCACTGTAAACGTTATGTCAGTGCACTTGCACTTAGGTATGCACAAACAAAGTCCTTTAGCAGTTGTTTTGTTGACAAAGCTGTTCTCCTTAAACTCTTACGCATTAATTGTTGAATGATGATATGTCATGTGTACATTGATTATATTATAGGATGGATATATAATTCAGGAGTTTTAAAGGTCCTGCAGAGGGCCACCAAATGCTAAATGTCAGCTGAAGCAGAGTCAACAGGCAGTCAGCTGAAGCAGAGTCAACAGGTAATCAGTTCCAGGAAATCACAACTGCATAAAATAGGTGTTGTTGGGGCGTGTTCATTATCAAAAAGGGGAGCCAAGGTAGACTTGTCAAGTTCAAAATACTTTTATCATGAGTTCACAGGTAAAGTGTACTGGACTGTACATCATTTTATAGGCTTTACTTCTTTGTGTGCATTTTTTTTGATGATTCCTCAAACATTTTTTCTTCATGAGTAATTTTCCTGGGTGACATTGCTGAGTGACAATGACTTGGAACTATACTTGGAACCAGATATGAATAATCAAAACTTTGGTCCTTCTCTACAGAGAAGGGAATTTTATCCTGGTAACATAACTCCTAAAAACATCTACACTACACAAAATCAAACAGCATAGACAGCCATGAGCCAGAGACTTGCCAAACCTGGAGAAGAAAGAGTCTGTCAAAAGATGAGCACAGCTGGATACTGTGGAAACCCACTGCAGCTAACACGATGGGGAAAAGAAGCCTGGACCATCAGATGGCAAGTGTTTATCAAATATAAACTAAGTAAACAAAACAACACAAATAAAAGTTTTCTGGTAATTTCATACAGTTGTGTAAGAGAGTTCTGGGTTATCTTAAATTGTATGTCCTTGGAGGAGATACTAGCAAATCCAGACAATTAACCCTGCTTAGATCAAGTGTAGTAGACTTTGAGTTTACATCTAGTTTTAGTTTGTACTACAACTATGCTGGAAATTATACTAAAGCAAACTTATAAGTCTAGTGTAACCCTAGTTTAACACATAACCTTACTTCCTGCATCTTGTGAAAACATGGCTGGGTCCAAAATGTCTGATATTTACATGGGCGCAAAACTGCTACCCTGGGGGTTGTTGCTGCCCTCAACCATTGTTATAGTATGAACACAAAATATCTAAACCCAACAGTTCACTGTGAAACATGTTGCAAAAGTCCATCATGTAGCATCTAGCATCTGAGAAGGGCTCCAGATACCTTTAAAAAAATCAGATAAATGAAATATTTTTAAATTAACTTTGTACTGAAGTTATTTTAAAGTACTTAATTTTGGGGTGTTGTTCCAATGTATAAGAGAAGCTACACTCTGGTGGACATACACTTGATTTAGTACTGAAATACGGTGTAGACATAGAGAACATAGTCATACTACCCCAGTCTGTTGCCATCTCAGACCATTCCCTCATTTCATTTCAACTACAATATAATAACCTTTCCTCTCTACCACACCAGACGCATGACCACGTCAGCCACTACATCTAGATTTATTGCGAATCTCCCAGACTTATAATTTGCAAATGGGATAGCCTTAAACCCCACGGAACAAATAACTGAATGATTAGAATCAGTATCTCGCTGCACAGTCAATGTTGCACCAATTATGTATAAAAAAATTAGGGACAAAAAATTAGTACTTTGGTATAATGATCACATTCGCAATTTAAAATAAAACACTTGAAAAATAAAATGTAAATGGTGCCACACTTGTAGTCTTCTAGCTTGCATGGAAGGTGAACCTTCTCAAGTATAGAGGGCAGTTATTACTGCTTGAACAGCTTATCTCTCAACCCTAATAGAATATAACAAAAATAATGCTAGATTTCTATTTAGTACAGCTGCACATCTAACTAGGAATAAAACTGACACCAATGCTCGGATTACAACATCACAAAGTAGTAATGAGTTCATGAATTTCTTCAATGAGAAAATTAAGCAAAATAGAGATAATGTTCAGAGTATTAACGTGACATTGAGACTCAGACACAGTCTCAGTATTTAAGGCTAAGCTGAAAACCTATCTGTACAGTCAGGCATTTTATTAACTACTTCCCATTTTAGGTTAAGTTGTACATCTGGGGGTCCAGGGGCATTGAGAGTTATGGTAAACTGGGATGTTATGATACTGTGACTTCAACTCTCTGTTGTTACTCAAATTTGTTGACTGAGAGCAGCGGAGTGCTGATGTTCCAGGGTGCCCTCATGCTTTTGGTTCCTTCTGGCTTTTTCCTTTTAGCTGTGCTGCCATAGCTGGATCTGCCTGAGTACATCTTTGCACATTATACTGCCCAATTTACACAAGCCTAATAATCTATTCTCGCTTTCTGCCAAGGTACACCAACCCTGATGTCATGATGTTACCCATTTCAGATGTCATGGCTACTCCAATCACCCCCTGATATTCCCTGCTGTAGCCCACCACACCTCCACTTCAGCCAACTACTTCTTCGTTGCCCTTGATGGACGTTCTTGTGCGGGATGGGTTTCAGACATACACACACACACACACACACACACATACACACACACACACAACATCGGGAGCAGACTAGGACTTCTAGAAAACCGGACTAGACATTAATTGCTTATTTTTTCATTTTATTGCAGTGATTTTAGTACTTCTAATGAATCGTCAGTGATGGTTGGTAAATTTAATTGGAGCACCACCCTGAATAACAGGGAAAATATATTAATTTTAATTAATGTATTAATGACTAATAATTCAGTCTCAACTCATGAAAGTCACCAATTCGATACGTGATTATTTCTCATCTACCAAACACTATATCATCACTTGGGGCTCATAGATGTAATAACCAATATATGTTTATTGAATATGCAGAGATAAGAAAAACATGCACAACAATCATTGACTGAGATTCCATTAATGGCCAGGAGTGGGTAGTTCACTAGAATCATTATAATCACAAGTCTAATAATGTAATCACGCCAAAGTTAACAAACTTTGTGGTAGATGCAGGTAGCTAGATAATAAAAAAAAAATAATTAGAGAAACAAAGTAAATAGACTATAGGTAATCTACTTAGCGATCAAGACCAACAAAGGAAACTTATTAATCAATACATTCCTAATAAAACTATTGCCTACAGTCTAATAGGAGGATCAGGAGAGAAGGAGTGAGGTGCTGAACTAAATAAATAAGAGTTATGAGGCTGTGTCATAAGTGAGGGAAAGAGTTAACTTATCTAATTGGATTAATAATAACTAAAGCTAGTAATGATACCAACTGGTAAAATATTAGGTAAATGTCGTCTCTTACGACTCGCGGGCGTTCGACCCTGTCGAACAGTCTGGAGTGTGTTGAATTGGATCGTTCGGACAGCGCGAAGAGTATGAAAAGCCAAAGTGGTCAAAGTTCGTCTCAAACGATATGCGTTTTATTAGTAAAACGGCGAAAAAGGGCGTTTTGGACGCTTTTACGCCGCGAAATATAGCGTTATTTTTTCACTACGCCGTAAAATACGCCGCAAAAACCATCAAAAACGCCATTTTATATGTCAGTTTAAAACTGCGTAAAAAACTCTGCTTTAAGTGTTCCAAACGGCATTTTAAGCATCGCTTTATAGTAAAATAATGAGCTCCTCCTACTGGTTTATAGTAAGATAATGAGCTCCTCCTACTGGTTTTGACAGCCAATAGACTGGAACTTTCTTCACTAAATCGCTCACAAACAAGGTCAGACCAGACCAGTTCACTACAGATCTTAATTGTCTGATAAACCAGTGCTCAAGATTGTTTATTTCTGAGATTCACATATGTGTTAATTTGCTCAACAATTTATTTATTCATTTATTATTAGCTATCTAGCTAGTTTAGTAGACCTAGCGGTAGTGACCATGGTTAGGTACTTTAAATAGGCAATTTAAACAGGCAAGCACTTTAAATAGGCAATTGGCTAACCAGGATAGTTAGTTACCTAGCTAGCTAGAAGTTTAGTAGACATAACAGTAGTGACCATGGTTAGGTACTTCAGACATCATACTTTAAATTGGCAAGTACTTTTAATAGGCAATTGGCTAACTAGTTAGCTAGCTAGCAACATTTCCTACAGCTGGAAGATGGTGAGGAGGAACTTCATTTTACGTTGTCGATGGACACTTGATGGACACTCCAACTACTATTAACAGACAATCCTGGACCAGATGTACTAATTCCACATTATCGAGGTAAGGACCATTTTAAACGAGTTAATTGCAGAGTCCGTTAAACTGGTAAAACAATAATCAGAGACAACTAACTGATAATTGGCTGCAAAACAAAGCTCACCCAAACGTTGACAGCTAACTTAGTTAGGGTTATTTGACCAGACTACTTATTTCTAGTGATAAAAGAATGAAAACAAGTTTGTCATCTTGTAGAAACAAATACATATCTTAGCTAATGTAATTGGATTTGCTAGCGTAACACTAGCTATCAGAGGAACAGGCCTGTGCTTTAGTGTTAACGCTATCATGGTGATGGCTAACCTCAGACTTTTGTCAAGATAAAAACTAAATCGAAGGAGATGTTATTGAAACAAACTAGATGGATGTCAACATACGAATATATGGATAATGGCATTATTGGTCCTGGAGTATCCCTGTTTTGTACTCTTTGTGTTCCTGTTCCAACTCTAGCCCTGCCTAGTAAAGTTTCAAGAATTGGCTGCACCCACACCTGTGCCCGTAAGAGTGCTGATCTTGGATTTGTGCTACCAGGAAAGGTCTGGTAAAGCTAAGAACCACTGATCTCACACATCCTCTTGCAACCAGGACTGACTTGTTAGTTATCAGATTGGTTGGAACAGTGTGTCTGAGCATGAAGAACATCAATCTGTGCAGGGAATGGGCACTTCCAAGACCAGGGTTGGGAACCTGTGCTTTAGTTTGTTAAATAAATGCCCATATTTTATTAAAATGTATTACATAGTGCCTACTTTTTGTCCGCATACATATAACTTAAATGACTGCAAGTTCATACATCTGCATAGGCTGTAAACAATGCAAAGGAGTCCTGAAGATTGGCAAATGTCACTGCAGCCGATCAGCTAATAAATGACACAAGTGAATACCTCCAGGAATTTCGGACATCTATTCATCACCCACAAAGCTGTATTGTTAACAATATATGGTGCTGAACACAGATTTGTACTTTTAAAAAATTTATTAATGGTTTATAGCTTCAAGTGGGGAAGCTGCCACTTTTTAAAGGCCTAAATACCATTGCATAGCCTATATGTAAGCAGACCTTAAAACCTAAAATTGTCTTGTACTATTGTTGCAGCCAGTTCAAGTTACCAGGCACTACTGTGTTGGAGTGGCACTAGAGGTTGACCACATTACTCTATCACTAGAGACAAATGATTATTTCTGAGGTCATGTGGTTTCACAGCAACACAAATGGCACACATTTTACATGTCGTGTACAGTCAGAAGACATTTGAGGTAAGTTTGTTTAATTCTTGGATTGTTTGTGATGGAATGATTTGCCTACACAATTTTTTTTCTGATCATTTGTTCCCTGAAAAAAATGTGAAATTGCATTTAGATTGTTGAATTGTTAATCTGGTTGTCTTTCTGGTTTTCAGACAGTTCAATTTCTCATGTTCTGCATCATATTTTGAGATGGCAGACTCTGCTCTGGATGAAATGACAGGACAGATTGTGGTGGAGAGAACAATGCATTGTGCTTGCCGATGAACATTTTCAGAGGCTATGAGAGAGGCAGTGCTAAAAGAGGAAGAAACATGCATAACCAGGATATTGAGAGGCTTTGCGGTGACCTGTGGTGGGTGTTTACAAATGTGTCCTACGACTTCTTCAGTTTTCTGGAGTGTGAAGGAATTATGGATGTAGACAATGAGCTCCATCTCTGGGCTCTTCACTATGTGTACTTGCCAAGGATCAACAGAGATTTAGATGCCTTTGCCCAACAATGGAACAGTCGTGCTTTGAGGACAGAAGCGCACTAGAGCCCAGTGCAGATTTTTGTCAGAGGTGGCTTGGAACAGCAGGGACGGGCAACTACTGCACTGCATGACCTCTTTGGTGCCAGCACAAGTGAAGGTGGTCTCAAATTCCCACCAGCTGTTGTTGCTGAGAGTAGAGGAGCCCCTGCACCTGAGGTAGACTGGGCAGAGAGGCTTGCAGTACCTCAAATACAGTTCATGTTGGATCCTGTAGACATGGAGCAGCTGATTGCTCAGTTTAGCTCATTTGCAGGCCCCAGGGAACACCTTGGAATGGACCTCATTTGAGATGTTATCTCTTTTCTGATATTCCTGAACCAGACTCGGCAGTAGTCAAACCGTTTCCAATACCAGCTGGGGATCGTTCAAACTTTTAAAAGATTTGGTTGGTATCAAAATGCTGAATTTCACTAACCAGTCCTAGATATGTGTAGGAATTCCGAGCCATTTGGCGATGTTAATAAATATTTCCATGTTTAAGTGAAAATTTGTGTTTTATGGCATCATTTTGCACTTTTTTAGAAATGTATATTCTTGCAGTGCATTAAACATATAAAGTTTATGGAATGCTTCATCAGAGCCTATTAAAAATACTACTTTGAGTATTTTTAAGAAGTTACTTAAGTCCTATTTTTAGATTTGCCTTTATCAATATTTCATTTTATTATTTTTTAAAATGTATTGATTTATAGTGCTTTGGGCTTGTAATAATAATAATAATAATAATATTAAGCTTACATAAAAATAACTCATGGAATTCCATCACTGACAGTCATTTAACAGTGGCATGTCAAGTTGCCATAAAGAATGGATCAGATAAGTCCATGAATGTATGTCAATTTTCTTTTTAATCAGAAATGATGCGTATATTGACATTCAATACAATACTATAAATTCCACATTCCTACAAAAGCTTACTTCTTTTACACCTTCCCAAAACCTAATGATCTCTTTAACGCTATGTACATTGACATTCCTTGTGGTAGGAAGAGGCAGCAGGCACAGGTGGATGCATACGGCATCCTCCGGCTACCGTCTTCCTGACATAAAATTCGATCTGGCAGTTTTGCTGGAACCCCAGTGGAGGGACTGAGTCAGCTCCGGTGACAAAGATGAGGCGGTCCTCATATAATATATCCACATTTTCTTCTGTTGATATTTATACAAAGAAATGTTATACTTGATGAATAACCATTGATGTATAACCATTACTAGTTATATAAATTCTATACATATTATACATATATATTCTACCATGACAAAATACAGCTGTTGCTTTATACTCTTTACAAACAGATGACTGTCACTTGGCTTGAATGGACATAAGCCAGCACGCCCATAGGAAGATGGCTTCCTCTCTGTAATTGCTGCCTTCTGGACTCCATATTATTGTAAACAGGTCCTGGACATCAGATCGTGTAAGTGTTTTGGCAGTGTATGTGAATACTGGGAGGAACTACTTCCAGAACCTCTCCACCATTGTCCACATCAGTCCACAGGAATTCACTCCTGCAGTGAACTGGTGGATCACACTTGCCACCCTGAATATGTTAAGCACAATCATTAAATCTGGAACTGTTAATCTGGAAGAAAATACAGCATCAGTGACTGGCTACATCAGCAAGTGCCTTGGTGATGTTACTGTCTCCAAGACCATCACCACACGCCCCAACCAGAAGCCATGGATGACTGCTGAGGTGCGCATGCTACTGAGGACCCGTGACTCAGCCTTCAGAACAGGTGACTGAGAGGTTCTCAGGAAAACAAGAGTCAAACTGTCATGTGCGATCAGGGAAGCAAAGCGTGCACACACACAGAGGATCCATGGACACTTCAAAGACACTGGTGACACACGGCGCATGTGGGAGGGCATTCAGGCCATTACTAACTACAGGAAAACATCACCTTCCTGTGACAGTGATGCCATCCTCCCAGATGCACTGAATGAATTCTATGCACAGTTTGAAGCACAGAACAACGTTGCAGCAGAAAAGTCCATCCCTCCGCAAAATGACCAGGTGCTGTGCCTGACGGTGGCTGATGTGAGGCGTACTCTGCGTGGAGTTAACCCACGGAAAGCTGCTGCACCAGACAACATCCCAGGTCGTGTGCTCAGAGAATGTGCTGACCAGCTTGCAGATGTCCTGACAGACATCTTCAATATCTCTCTGAGCTGCACCGTGGTCCCAACATGCTTCAAGACCACCACCATCATCCCCGTGCCTAAGAAGCCCACGGTGTCGTGTCTCAACGACTACCGTCCCATTGCACTCACATCTATCATCATGAAGTGCTTTGAGAGACTCGTCATGAGACACATCAAGACCCAGCTTCCCCCTTCTCTGGACCCACTGCAGTTCGCGTACCGCCCCAACTGCTCTACAGATGATGTCATCTCTACCACACTTCATCTGGCACTCACACATCTGGAAAAAAAGGGCACCTACGTAAGAATGCTGTTCATAGACTTCAGTTCAACATTCAACACCATTGTTCCTCAGCATCTGATTAGAAAGTTGAGCTTACTGGGCTTGAACACCTCCCTCTGCAACTGGATCCTGGATTTCTTGACTGGTAGACCTCAGTTTGTCCGGATTGGGAGCAGCACTTCCAACACCACCACACTGAGTACTGGTGCTCCCCAGGGCAGCGTACTCAGCCCTCTGCTGTTCACACTGACTCATGACTGTGCAGCGATGCACAGTTCGAATCACATCATCAAGTTCACTGATGACACGACCGTGGTGGGTCTCATCAACAAAGACAACGAGTCAGCATACAGAGAGGAGGTGCAAGAACTGGTGAGCTGGTGTGAGGTCAACAACCTGTATCTGAATGTTGACAAGACAAAAGAAATGATTGTTGACTTCAGGAGAGCAAGGCGAGATCACTCCCCGCTTGCCATCAACGGCTCCTCAGTGGAGATCGTCAAGAACATCAAGTTCCTTGGTGTTCACATAGCGGAGAACCTCACCTGGACCCTGAACACCAGTTCCATCACCAAGAGAGCCCAGCAACGTCTTTACTTCCTTTGGAAGCTGAGGGAAGCCCATCTCCCATCACCCATCCTCACTACCTTCTACAGAGGTACTGTAGAGAGCATCCTGAGCAGCTGCATCATTACCTGGTTTGGGAACTGCACCGCCTTTGACCGCAAGACCCTCCAAAGAATAGTGAGAACAGCTGAGAAGATCATTGGGGTCTCTCTTCCCTCCATCACGAACATCTACATAACTCGCTGCATCCGGAAAGCCACCAACATTGTGAAAGACCCCACACACCCCTCACATGAACTGTTCACCCTTTTGCCATCTGGAAGAAGGTACCGCAGCATCCAGTCCCACACCTCCAGACTGTGCGACAGACTCCTGAACTCTGGCTAACTCCAATTCCAATTCAGATTCCAAAATGGGCACTTCTATACATGCTTATAGACAGTCACACACACACACACACACACACACACACACACACACACACACACACACACACACACATACATACATATCTATACACACACTCACACATTGTTTTGCATCGGACTAGTGCTGAAGTCAAACCTCACACAAATAAACTATGCGCTCCTGTTGCAGTCTTGCACATTATCCTGCTTGCTGCTAGAGTACTGTACTAAACCAGCACTGTACTCTGAACTGTTCTGGCTGCTACCGTTGACTGCTATGTTCAGGGATATGCCCAGTACTGTGTAGTGTACTAAATTGCACTGTCTACTCATTTTGTATTTTGTATTTGTCCTGTCCTGTATTTATTATTGTTTATTATTGTTTATTTAATGTTTATTTAATGACATTTTGCACTATATTGGACTGTTTGCACTTGTGTAGCATGTTGTCTGTTGCACTGTTGTTTTTATGTTGCACCATGGTCCTGGAGGGACATTGTCTCATTTTTGTTGTGTACTTGTATATAGCTGAAATGACAATAAAACCTCTTGAACTTGAACTTGAACTTGAAATACAATCTACTCTTTGGCATCCTCTATAGTCCATACACACAGAATTAGTTATTATAAAAAGGCAGATCCAAATAGATGTATTAAACATAATTAACTGAAAAATACTTGTGCTAAGAACATGTGAAAATGTGTAGATATTAAAAACAGGTAAGACCACTGATTCAGAAACCACTTATAATGTTTAGCTATATTAAAAAAAGATATCAATATCTGTCAGATTAAAAAAAGTGCAGCATGTTTAATCACGACAATGAACACACTGTTAAGGATTTGAAAGTCTTTGCTCAGTTAGAAAGTAGCATTTGGAACCAGCATTCTGTACCTTCTTTGAGGGAGCTTTAACCCCAAACTTTTACATGAACTTAACCATTGTGCTTTAGAGATCTATCTAGTTGAGGGAGGACTTTTGTGTGGTATAATGCATGAAAATGTTCTTTAATTTGTGATGGAAATACCTATTATATTAGAAATACCTAAATATTAGAATTTAACTATTTATTTTTTTAACTGAGCAGCTGGATAAGAAGGGTCTTGGTCAGGGAGGTAAGAATGAACCCACTGCTAACTCTCAAAGAGCTCCAAAAGTCCCGTGCAAAGATGGGAAAACCTATTAGATGGGCAACCATCTCTGCAGAACTGTTTTGCAAATTCTAAGCAGGCTGTTGTATGACTTTTACTCACTCTTTCTCAAACATGTTTTCACAACAAAGTTTGAGACAAGAGGGTTGAATACTTTCTGAATCCAAAGTGTAAATATATATATATCAAACTATTTCCATAAACTTGAGGTTATTGTGTGCATTAAATAAAAATGTAGCTGATTCTTACCTGTGATACAGATGGGTGATTATCTATTCATAAATCATGCGCATGTTGGTTAAAGAAGCTGTGTAAATGTTTGGCACACCACACGCAGCAATGAACTCTCCCATTGTTGTTTTGATATCTTCAAGCTCATTATGAGAGCTACACATAGTAACCTAAATAATTAAACCAATTCTATTTTTTGTTTGCTTATATGTTGTCAATGTCACTTTCACAGACCTGAGCGTTCTCCGTTTCCAATGGAAACGTAGTCATTTCCGGGTTTTCCAGTTTTTGTCTTCATGGTTCTGTGTCTTCTCCCCTTTGTGTCCAGCTGTAACTAGTTTATATCTGATTGTAGTCCCATGTAAACCCAGTTCTTACATCTCTTGGTTGTTGGTCATTGTCTCTTTCTTTTGTCTTTCATGGTTTCTGGTCAATTCTCATTTTTCCGCGCTCACTGTGTTTCTAGTAAGATCCCATTTGTCCTAGCTCCTCGCTCCTCTTTCTGTGTTTAGTTAGATCTCGTTTGTCCCCACTCATATTTGTTTAGTTATCCCATTTTATCTCGCTACTCATTCCTTGCGCTGCATTCTCATGTTTTCTTCCCACGCTCTCTGTTTTGTTACCCTCGCTGTCTGTTGTTGTTGTTGTTTTCATATGTTAATCTGTCTGTTCTGTTCTGTGATTGTGTGTCTGTTTTTATTAAATCTCTTATTTATTTATTCGGTTCTATTTGTCACTCTCAATATGGCATCTCTCGTTAGTTCCGTTCCGCATAAGATCCGAGGCGCCAGCACTTTGCAAGTGTGTTCACTCTCCACCCCTCACGCGTTACAGACAACATTAGTATGATTAGTATGTCAGCTTTAGATTACTGTTAAATACACCATAACTAAGAATAAAAATATTAACTGGTAACCACTGGTAAATATTTTACTTAAACTAAATTTAGAAAAACACTTGTTAAACAGGTTACCACGTAAGAGGTTTTATTCCTTACCTTTGCTAATTTGCGCTGCAACTCCTCATCCTGGAAATTGCCATGGTCAAATGACGGCAAATCAGGCTTCTGTCCACACATAAGCAAATACAGCTCTCCATTGAGGCATCTTGGGCCAGGGCCATTGTGCATAATGGACTATTATCAATATCACTAACTTGATAAATCCGTCTAACCAGCTATATAAATGTCCAGTATTGTTTTTTTTTTCTCTTATATAAGTCAAAGTGACTTACAATTATGACTGTGTACAATTTGAGCAATTAAGGGATAAGGGTCTTGCTCAGGGGCCCAACAGTAGCAACTTGGCAGTGGTGGGACTTGAACTGGCAACCTTCTTAATACTAGTACCTTTACCACTGAGCTACTACTGCAACATTTAGGGCTCAGTGCCCAGATAACCAAGTGGAAATTACAATGGATATGCAGTAATACTGGACTGACTCCAGCCCAGTTTCCCACTGATTCTGTTCTTTTCCAGTCATTTTTTACAGACCCATTCCTCCAGATGAGGCTATTTTCAACCTACTGAGCCACATTTCTTTGCAAACCTCGAGATAAATATTTATACAGGTAAACTGAATAGATATACAGGGGGGTATTTGGGTGTGGAGATGACAGCAATTTTTCAGTTACCAAATTTGAAGCAAATGTTAGACTCATCATGGTAATAAAATATATTTTAATTTCATTTAAATCATCTTAAATTTCACAAGCTTGCACATGTATCATTCAGTTCAGATTTACTTTCCATGACAGGTGTCATCACAAACCAGCTTTACAGATATCAGAGTCCAGTTACAAGGCAACATTAGTAAAGAACAACTCATTTCAGATCATGGAGAAACCTTGAGAGCAACCAAGACTCAGACGTGGATCCCATCCTCTGGTAGACACCAGCAATACCAAAAAAAGCAATGCGAGTTAGGAGCCAATTTAAGAAAAGATGGGAGCATACAGTAATTAGTAACATATTAGGAAAGATAGATAGATAGCTTGGTCATTAAACAGAAATCTTAAGATTAATCAGAAGAGACCAATGAGTAATGTTTGTGCAGCAAGTAATGTGAGGTCACCTAAAAAGAGTGATAATGAGTCCATCACAGCTATGTCAGAAGGTGAAACTGTTGTAGTTGGAGTGCACAGAGGACACACAGTCACCAAAGCAGACAGAAAAAAATCTGCTGCTGCTGATGGTCTAATTAGTAAAATCTGCAGCCCAGTCTTTCAGTCTATTCAGCAGGGTGAGTAATCATACAGGTGAGGCCTTTGTTTTCAAGCACAGCGGGAGTGTCTCTGATACATGCAGGTGACACCACTGTGATAGAGACTAACATGACCAAGAACACACACATGAACAGCACATAGAATGGTAGACAAACAGAAAAACAAATGAGGGCACACCAAACAAACATTATTTTAAAAAATCCAGTGTATAATTGAGAAAAAGAACAAACAGGTCAAATGGACTAGAATGAATGGGAAAAGGACATTGAATATAGATTTTCTCAACACACTTCACAAGGCCTGTACCAAAAATTTAATTTTAGATGATCATTGTCATATAGATAATTCCAATTAACATTTTCCTCTTAAAATTTGTATAGTTTTTAAAGAACAAGGCTATTTCTTACTAGCCATCTTCTAAGCTGGAAATACTCAGTAGCTCCCATTTGAAGACAGACACTGCTCAAATTTGAATAAATAACCAAATAAAGTCAGAAGCTTTGTGACCAGGCAGTTCTTAAACCTAAACTATCTGAGAGGGGGGGGGGGGGGTCCCAACTGCCCAGTGCTAGACTTGGAGTAAGGACACAAGTATACAAAACAGGTATACTCCAAGACCAATAGCGCAGTTATCCATATTCGCTGTTTGGCATCCCCCTTGAGTTTGTTGTGATAACCTCTTCCCCTTTCATTGTTTTAATCATAACAAAAGTCTGAAGTCAGCAATTGCTGTAACGACACTACCAAACCGCACCTCTGATAGCTAGCTATCCATCAGGTCCAACACAAACATGCATTTGTTTCTGCAAGATAACAAACTTGCTTTCAGTCTAGCGCTAGCAACAACTCCTGACTGGCCAACTATAGCTACCTTTGGGTGAGCTTTGTTTTGCAGACAGTTATCGGTTAGCTAGTTGTCTCTGCTTAGAATTTTACCTGTTTAATAGACTCAGTGATTAACTCACTTAAAATGGCCCTTACCTCATTAATTTTGATTGAGTTACATCGGGTGCAGGGTTGTCAAGTGCTGTCTTTCAAGTTCAAGTTTCAAGTTTGGTTTATTTGTAATGTACAGTCATACACGGTATAACTCGCAGTGAAATGGTTTGAGAGTGCCCTGTCCAAACTGAAGAAAGAAACAGGGGTGCATAAGGAAATATATATATATATATATATATATATATATATATATATATATATATATATATATATATACATACAAAAAATATATAACAACACTTTCTGT
This sequence comes from Electrophorus electricus, assembly GCF_041902795.1. Lineage (NCBI taxonomy): Eukaryota > Metazoa > Chordata > Actinopteri > Gymnotiformes > Gymnotidae > Electrophorus > Electrophorus electricus. Next base: position 12,877,393 of record NC_137515.1, read on the forward strand.
GTCCATCTACGAGGCAAAATGAAGTTCCTCCTTGCCATCTTCCAGCTGTAGGAAATGTTGCTAGCTAGCTAACTAGTTAGCCAATTGACTATTAAAAGTACTTGCCCATTTAAATAGCCCATTTAAAGTACGATGTCTGAAGTACCTAACCATGGTCACTACTGTTATGTCTACTAAACCTCTAACTAGTTAGTTAGTTAGTTTTAAACTGACATATATATGGTGTAAGAATGGCATTTTTGATGGTTTTTGAGGCGTATTTTACAGCCAAAATGTCTTTTTTTTGTTTTTTTTTGTTTTTTTTTGTTTTACAAATAAAATGCATTTTGTTTGAGGCAAATTTTGAGCACTTTGGTTTTCCATATCCGCTTGACTTCAGGCGTCAGGTCAGCATGCCAGATGTTAAGATCAATCTTTCATCCAAATGCCTGAATGGCGGTGAGTGTAGCGTCCTTTCTGTGAAATTGTTCGCTGACTCTGAAAAAGTCAACTGTTCCTTGTAGTTCTTGGGATCCAATGGCGATGAGGAGACAAGGGTTCTTAGACAAAGGAACAGTACCTTCGGATCTGGCTCTAGTGAGAGTCACTTAGATATTCGCAGACCTTTAAGAAATTAGAGTGGGTTCTTTACCAGCAGTGTATTGGAATTCCAGTCTTAACCAGATGATTGTGTACAATAAAAGCTGTGATGGGTCAATACCGATGAATACAAACTAACTAAAATAAATAACAAACTAAAGATAATAACAAAAGAAACAAAGACATCCAATTAAAATATCATAAGCTATGACAACCTAGCATTTATTGATGTTTATCGAGATGTTATTGACTTAACAAATGAAAAAACAAAACAAAACATTGTCTCTGACGAAGTGGGGGGGTTGACCCCCATTTCAGTTGCAGTTCACACCTCACCCCTGACTGAACTGCTTGACTCGACAGACTACACTCCTCACTTCTCAACCTCTCCTCACAACTTCTCAACTCAGCTGAGGGGGTAGAATTTGTCAGTTATCTTTTGGAAGAAATGAAGCCTGCCTAGGTCATGCAAATTCAATAACCTCTGTTCACGATTAGGGGAAAGGAATTTTAGAGATATAAGAATACAGCAATACATAGGATACACCACGAATCAGTTATAAAGAAATAAAACAATCAAGGAATCAAAAATAATACCCCTAGCTAGCTAGCTAGCAAGCAAGCTTATAGAGAAAAGCTTCCTAAAGGGAAAGTAGCTAATCCATCAAGTTAGCTATCCATGTTTGCTGGTATTATTTATTTAAATTTTATTATTTGTAATATTAGCATTTTCTAAATAATTTAGAGTATTACCACAGTGGTCAGTGCAACAATGAAAAGGAACAAAAATAAAAAAATAAAAAAATCAGACGAAAAATTGCGATGAAATGACGGTGACTGCTGTACCTTTACTTACCCACTATGCACTACTTCAATTTGAATTTACTGCAATTTCTTCGTCAATCTTGATAATTGAATTGTACTACAAGCCTGGTATAATTAAACCTTATGTATAAGGCAAGAATGCTTAAATATAGTTTGTTATACATGTCTCGATCAAAAGATTAACTATATGTATTGTTTTTAGGCTTTTTAAAAATATTTGTATATTTGTCAGCATAAGCCAAGTATACTTAAGTATCATTTTGTTTAGTATATCTCCAATAAGTGCATAAAAAGTAAACTGAAAGCATACTCACTTATTTTTAGTTTAAAAGAAGCATACTAATAGCACACTTAAATAAACAGAAGAGCAGAAGACAAACAATCTGCCATTCCACACTGCCAGATGATCTGATGCATGCTTTGAATCCCTTAACACCAAGCCACAAAGGAGTGTTGTGACAATGGGGAGCACACAGAGAGCATCATTCACAGTATCACTGGCAGAAGTGAGTAGGACCATACGGAGAATAAATCCATGCAAAGTGGTAGGCCCAGACAACATCTCTGAGCAGGCACTCAGGGCTTGCTCGTGGAAGCTGGCTCGTATCCTTACAGACATATTCAACACATCTGTTGCTCAAGCCACAGTACCCACTTGTTTCAAGACAACCACCATAGTTCCTCCAAGAAGAGCCCAGTCTCAATAACGACTGGCTGGTTGCACTGACTCCAATTGCGATGAAGTGCTTTGAAAGGCTAGTCCTGACCACCATCCAGAAGAACATACCAGACACATTAGACCCTCTCCAGTTTGATTACCATCAGAACAGGTCCACAGAGGATGCTATGAACACTTATTCACACAGCCCTCTCACATTTGGAGACCAAGGACAGTTATGTGAGAATGCTGTTCATTTACTACAGTTTGGCATTCAACACTGTCATACCATCTAAACTGGCCAAGTAGCTTCACAAACTCTGACAGATGACTACCTTCTGCAACTGGGTCCTGAACTTTATAACAGGAAGGCCTCAGTCTGGCAGAATTGGCAACTGTATATCCAGCACACAAACCACAAATGCATGAACCCCCAAGGGCTGTGTATCCCTTGCCCTACACTCTCTTCACATACAACTTTGTTGCTTCCCTGACCATCACCATTATCATCAAATTTGCTGATGATTCTAAAGACCCTGATCACTGGAGGTGATGACACAACATACAGAAAAGAGGCAATAGCTCTGGTACCATGTTGCCAGGACAAATATCAACAAGTCCCAGTCACATTTAATGTATCCATCGCTTTGTCTGTGTCTGTGTCTGTGCCCATCAGCGTGTCCGTCCCTGTGTCTGTTATTGTCCTGGTCCCTGTCCTTCCCCCTGCTGTCCTGCTCGCGCAGGCACGTGTCGGTTCGCTCGGTTCTCTGGCTTCACCATTCGGCGTGGGTTTCGGGGCCGTAACCCGATAGGCTGACGTTCCGGGAGTTGTGCCGTTGGGGAGGGGCTCTGTCATGGTACGGGCCCCGCCACCAAACGTCTATCTATGTGTGGCCATACCCCATGTGTTTCACACCTGATCCTCGTTGTGTTGTTAATGTCAGCGTATATAAGTCCTTTTTGTAAATGTTAATATTGTCAGTGTTTGATTCCCCAATGGCCTTAGAGCTACGTTGTCTACTGTGTGTCTAAATAAATGCTGTTTTGTGTATCGCGGCTTCTCTTCGCATGCTGCTAAGCCTCCCCCCTTCACAGTATCCATTGGCATAGTGTACTTAAATTGAACAAAGTCCAAAAGAACACTTTAATTAACCACTGCTACAGCTTACAGTAAACTGGTTTTCTAATGGGGCTCCCAACAGCTGCCCACCCACTGATTTCAATTTGGTTCTCTTTGTTTACTTCACTGCTAGTGCATGCCTAATGCACCATGTCAGAGGAACCTAAATGAAAGTGAAATGTATGAAATGCACCTTTGGTGCATTAACAGCATGAGAAGCACCAGCCAGAGAAGACTGATAGCATGCTATCAATCCTCTGTGTTGCTGTGGAAAACAAATGTTTAGTAGCTATTAGTTTCCCTGACATTGCAATTAAATTTGCTGTTTTTGTTAATGTCTGTTTGGTATGCAAAGTGATTTTTTCCCCAGCCAAAAAAAAAAATTCAAACAATTTAAAATGCTCCAAACATTGTCCAAAAACATACATGAACAGATTTACTGCTAAGATTGATTTCCACAATCCATTATCTGAAATACATTTGTTGGGTTGATATGATTTCTTTCCTTTTTTCATTTAATAAAATATTGACCTTTACCCCTCTCAATACCATTTAGTCCCCTGGTAATATGACATTTTTATTAGATTCCTAAACCCGACCTAAACATTACTTCAAGACTGATTTCTCTTTCTCTCTGTTCTTACAGCCAATCAGCATAAAATGTCAGAAATCTTTATGGAAAAATTATTAAAAGGTCTCTTCTCTTTAATCTGTCAACATTAATCAAATAAGCAAATGTTTAACTGCATAATTCATAATTTAGAAATAGGTAATAATAAAAACATTGTGTGACAATTAGACAGCCCGGTCTATTTGTGCTTTTTATAATTTTTGCTTTTTGACAATTTATGATAAAAATGATAAAACAATCACATCTATCTTTCTTTGATATATATCCTTAAATTGCTTACAATTATTTACCTTTCAACTAACTGAGAACTAAATTGCTTATCTGGGCTTAATAAAGAATTATCTCATATCTTAATGAAATGTATAAATACATAATTTGGCCCATGGGATTTCACACAATATAGATTAGTAGAATTCCAAAATATTAAGTTATGGGTACATGAAATATAAGATGGTTAATGTATTTGTGAAAATGATTCTGATAATAAAATAAATGCATTAAAACAGTTGAGAAAAGGTTGTGCTGTGGAAGGAAGACTGCAAGGTTTCAGGTTCACTTAATACCCAGGAATCAAAACCAATTGTGGTGATTCATAGGCCTTCTAATGGATTTTTCCATGAATATTACAGTGCACTTGATCATCTCCAATATAATTCTGACCAGGTGTGTAATTACATCCATATCTTGATCTATTTTGTGAATGATGTCTCACTCAGTCCCCTATATGAGGCCACAATATGACACCCTCAGCCTGTGACACATTCATCCTGCGCTGAATCGAAATTTCATGTAAAAGTATCGCAGTACGTCATGACACTCCTTGCGCTGTGTGTTTTAGGTCATTACTAGTAAGCGTGTAGTTTTAGTCTTAAATATAAGACTCCAAAATATCCATAATATAATGCAACAGAGGTCAAAAGAGCATCATAAGGTTATAAGCCAATAAATCAGTGCAGGAAATCAGTTGTGCTTTTAATATTTGGTGGTAAAGCCATTTATTGTAGCCAGCCTATCACTAAGTTTGTCTGTGTCCAAGCATTGCATAACTTTTGATCTCAATCGAAAACTGTAGTACTAAATATTAAATATTGTGTGTGAGCTGAATGTGTTAGAACCAAGCAGAGAGTTATTAATTATTTTTAGCAGGTGTGTTTTGCTGGCTGTGTGCACAGACTTCAGGTGAACTTTTTACCTTGGCACTCAGTCTGCAGAAGGAAATGTCCCTGCCTAGGAATGATGTTTTGAGTTATTTCAGTGCCAGGGCAATTACAAGAGCTGAACAGCTTACATGCCATAAAAGTCAGTGATGCCATTAGCAGAGCATGAGTCAACAATGTTTGCCAGATTTTGGTTCAGTAGGTATGTAAAACATGCATAACTCTACAGCAGTACACCTGACAGTCTGCTGATCTTTTGAAGAAAACCGATACTTTTCATTAGTCACATGCACTTATTGACCTTATAAGGTGTAACAAATATGCAGTGAATGTAAAATGTGCATGAAATGGAATAAAATAAATAAAATGAAAAAGTTTATAAAGTAGTTCTAAGTACTACCTATAAAGCTTAAGATCATTAAGCACATATTGGTCTTAATTCAATCCACATTGACCAAAACAAGCATGTTGCTAAAAGGTCTTTGTCAATGAAGAAATTAACTTCTTTACTTTATCACAAGGGCAGTTGTGTAGGCGAGCGCCCATTCATTCTCAGGTAGTGGACTGCTCTTTGTAGCCTTTTAATGTACCTGACAAGTGATTAACATATGGGTCATGGAATTGTATGATTACTTAAGGTGGAGAGAATGTATGGAATGCTGAAAGACCTACAGCACAGGAACTGAGGCGGATCATGCCTAGACACGTGTGTGAAATAAGCGAAACTCTACCAGGGAAACCATGGGGACAGGTGCTAAAAAGCTTCCCTTATTGTGCAAGCACCACATTCTAATTAATAGAGATTAAGCAGATGTGATGTATGTGAAACTCAATGGAGGTACACAAAGAAGGTCATAGCGGGATATTTATCAGAGATGTAAAAGTCAGAGTGGCAAAAAAGCTCCTAACTGCACAGCAAGAAGACTAAATGCAGTAAAAATAGAGGCTGTAACGACTATTTCTACCTTTCAATGTTTCTCAGTCCACTTTTTTGTTGATTTTTTTCAGGAATTCTTCATTAAGAGTAGTCAATAAAACAAATTGTAATGTTTCTAAATTGGTAATGAAATAATAAAAACCTAAGTACATAAATATCATGTACTCAACATAATTCAATACTGTTAATATATCACACAATATTGGATAAAAATTAACAGCTCTTTAATGACATTTAGAAGAGGGATCTGTAAGACTTTGACCACTGTAATGGGCTTGAAAGACATCTCTGATAATGCATACTTTGTGCAATTCATTTGTCATTTTGTGTGCTCATGCAGCTGTGGAAACAATAGTTTATTATTTTGTCTTCATATACATTTGCTCTTGTTCCCTCTCTGGTACCTGTACTGTGGTTGAACAGTGCAGTCATAGTTGACTAAACAGAGACCCAGCAAAGGATTAACAGCTCATCCTCTTACATATTATTTATCTGAAAACAATCATCAAACAGTTTTTTTTCTTTACCAAATTGAAGACAATTTACACATAATTACCTACTGTAATGTCACAAAAGTATCACTGGTGAAATGGACGCATAGGTGTTGAGGACATGGGCCTCAGAAACACAAATCTTGCCTTAATAGTCTTTGAATTAAAAAAAATCCAAGCTGTTGGAGGCATATTTACATAAGATCAAAGACACTCCTTGGTTTGAAAGCAATGCATCATGGGGTATTATTAATATGGGCTCCACAGGTGAGTCAGAGGCTTTATTAGCTTAGCATGATGTAAGTGTACACTCATGACTTTAAGCAATTGTGAATTTATTCATTTATTATGTTTTTTTTTTTTTGCAATATTAGGCCTCAAACATAAAACAATGTGTAGGAATATAATGGAATGAAATGGTGAAAAATTAAAACAAAGTTTAAATGTAATGATTTTTTGATAGATTCAAATATCTACATTAAAATATAGATTGTAGGCTAGTTGATATAGTAGGCCAAAGTAATAAATAAATAAATAAATAATAAATAGATAAAATAAATATACTATAAAATGAAAACATCACTGAGCCAGATTTTTTCTGATAGAAAATGGCAATTATGATTATTAAAGGGTTAACTCTGAAGAAAAAAGACTTTTTCACCAAAGCTATAGGAAATATCTTTTTTTTATGGGTGTGTTATTGGGTCATCTGTCTGCTTAGCCAAGTAGACAGTTAAAGATTTATATTAAAAAAAAACTTATTTTGCTGAAATTAATAAGCACTCATCCTCCATATTTTTTTTCTGACCCCAAAATATATCATTTGAATGTAACAAAATACTGTACAAGAATAGTTATTACACTGTACATATACACAAAGACCTAAATAAAGCAATGCAAACAGAAAAAAACTTGTTTAACGAACATTTTTCAATAACAAACTAGAACAATTAAAAACAATTCGGCTACGAGTATCACAAGTGATATCAATATCGTTTTTTTTTTTACTTTTGCCAAATGTCTGTTAATTTAATTAACACAATAAGTACTGTGAATGTGAAAATTAAGGTAGTACTCAGAGGCATTTATGGATCATTACTGATTCATAGCTAATGCCAATAATTTAGTGTCTGGAACCCCTCCTTTTCTCAAGCAAGGATCTGGTAAAACATTTTATTTGCCTTGTCCTACTACTTTTTTTAGGTTACAAAATGTAAGTGACTATGTTAAACAAGTATTTACATTTACATGGCCTAAAACCAGGACAAAGGAACACTTTGGGAGTAATGTAGTGTACCTGGATATTGAAGGGCAAAAGATTAGGACAAAATATTTAAACAAATTGAAAAATGTTCTTGGTGTCTTCCATACAATCTGGAATTTGGGTCATAAATTGGTGCTATACTTTCCCCACAATGCATTACTCATGAAGCCAATGGATGTGTTCGACAGATTGCTGACATAGTGAGCCATATATTCAGTTGTTCAGACAGTCTCAGAAATATGCTTATAGATAAATAATTTAACAGCCACATATGAGCTGCTTAATGATATTGAATGGATTAATATTTTGTTTAAATGTGACAGACTTACTAACCTGTGACTTCTAGTGTATGACAGAGTGTACAAGCAAGTAAGACTGATAACTGATCGATTGCTCTTTTGCAGTTGTAATATTTTCCAATATCGTCCAATTACTCATTTGGTTTTCTAATTTTTTGATTGTACATTTTCAAGTGACTAGCTTATAAAAAAGACTCAATAATTATTTTACTATTAATAATAAAAAAACAATTTGTATAATTTGACAATAAAGATCAACACTTTTTGTCCTACAGTGACATTTAATGATCTTTATATGTCAGCTGTGATTTATGTCAGCACTGGATGCTAGTGGTGTTCCAGGAAATGTCTTCTGTTAGCTGACAGTCTTGAATATATGGCTCTGTGTCTTAATGCAGGTTCCTTTAGTTCTCCATGCTGAAATTAAAGGCACCATTGATATTTTTCTGCCCTTGAAATACTGGGACCACTGCTACATACATGTGAATGGCACTTTTGTTAAACACATTTCATACATTTAATTTATAAAAGACTTTGTTTCACTACATCACTAAAATAAAAGTTATTTTATTGTGTTTACTTATTTCCCTCAAATACTTAATTTATAGAAAATAAAGGTTTAGTGTTGACTCTGTATAATTCTTTTACTATCTGACATAAGTGTTTTTTTACTTATTCTGTTTTTAAGCGTTGGTATGTTACTTTTACACAGCAATGGGATCTTGGTTGGCCATTACACTGGCGAGTCTGGTCTGCAGGTCATCTTGTGGGGAGAGGCGCAGTGCGGGGTTAGTCCTGCTCCTGTCCAGCACGTCCAGGGCCAGGATGCCCGTGTTTGCTGCCCCAGGGTTTTGTATGCTGAGGAAGGGTGTATCCTCACTCACAGGTTCGTCCTCCATCTCGCTCTCTGAGCCGCTGCTCTCGGAGCTGGCGTCGCTGCCCACCTCTGGCTGCGCAGCCTGGCCGGCTCCAAATGCGGCCTTGGTTCTTTTGGACGGGCGACTGGCTACAGGACTGTGGGGGGTGGAGGTGGGGGTGGACGCAGCAGTGGGCACACCCTCGCACTCCTGGATGCTCTCATACCGGTCATCTTCAGTGATGTGTAGTGGGCTTGGGGGCGGGCTGGCTGCCTCTAGGGCGTGGTTGTAGTGGGCCGAGGAGCGGTGTTGCCGGTTCCGGATGGCTTCTTGCACCTTGCTCGAGTCTGACTTCTCATGGAACAGCAGGGGGCGCTCTTCCTCACCTGAAGGGCTTGTCACTATGGAAGGGACAGAGGTTGCCAGGCTGGAGAGAGGTACTGACATCTCAGAGGGAGGCGATGAGGGTGTTCCCGGGGAGAGCAGTTTCACAGGTGAGAGGTGGGTTGGTGTTGTCATAGTGGAAACATACCTTACATAGAGAGGACAGATTTATATCAGTCTTATAACATAAGTTTGAAGAAATCACATCTGCTTTCTTTCATACATTAACAACTATATACATGTTCTTATGCCTGTGATAAAATATTGACTCTTATATGAAAAATGTTCCTTTAAGTGTTTAATCACCAAAAACAGAAAATTAAGATAAAAGCAGCAGCACGGTGACTACCTCTCACTGTATGGGGAGTCTTTGTATGATTCTGTTATTTCTTTTGAGTTCTTCAGGTGCGAATTCAGGTCTCCAGTGCCACCAGTGGCATTCAGACGCCCACGGTGACTGGGAGTGCCGTTCCTGCTGCCCTCTGCTGACAGGATCACTATGGCTACACGAGTATCAGACCCAGCATTCACTGTCTTCCCATTACTCCAGCTGTTATAAAATAGAAGGATAACATTCAGACTGACCGGTACAAGTAAGCTTGACAAAGATAGAGCTTAGGATGAATTCAATTTACAATGAATAAATAAGCCAGTATTCTTTGTTTATTACTATGTTAAGTGCCAATAATAGGGAAATGGGGGAAGAAACCCCCAAATCCTACACTAACAAAATCTGCTACATTTTACTATTAAGAAGAGGTATGCAGGATATCCATAAAGCACATGTTCTCTCACTCATTCATATACTGTTTTATCCATAAAGCACAGTTTCTCTCAATCATTCATATGCTCTTTTCATCTACCTGAAACCCATTCAGCAGACCATCTTCATCCCATCCATTATGATACTGTTGCTGTCTTTGGAATAGGCCTTTATGGGCTATTCAGTAGTAGTTAGAAACAAATCCTGGAAGTACACTATACACCATGAAGCTTTATTGAGCTCTATCTGAAGTGAAGTGGTAAATGCTAACAACTAGCCTTCATTGATGATGTTTTTTAAGGGGAGGATGCCTGCAATTGCAGCGAGCAAACTATTTTAATGCCATAAATGACCCCTCACAAAATTACTCAGACCTATTGCTGAACTGGAAAGGAAAATATCTTATAAAAGGTTGTCACTCTGCCAGTGCTAAAGCTCTGCCATTGGGCCCAGTTTGTCAGGCCATGGTAAGTGATTCTGGAGTGGGTCAGTGGGCAGTTCCACCCAGGCTGAAGGTGTAGCAGGGACGAGGGAGACGCCATACCAGTGGCTGGAGGTGTGAGTAGCTGTGTTGGATGGCTGGGTCGACAGTGTGTGGTGGCCTGTGGAAAATGATGTCTCTGTTTCCTTCTCGATCACGTGCTGGGGAGGGACAGCATTTTTCAACGAATATTGCTGAAAGCGAAAGAAATTCACAAAGCATGAACAGATGGCCATCAGTAGGAAATGCGTCCTGCAGGTACAGATTTCAGGAGGCCAGTCATAAGTTTACTTTATGACTTACTTTCAAGAGTCCTTGTAAGGAAAAAAAAAACAAAAACGTTTTGTTTTATAAAACTTGCTTTTCATCTTGAATCTAAATAAAACACTAGATGAACACTGTCTATTATGCAAGTCCAAAAATAAACATTATTTTAGGAGCACAGTTTTCTTAATTTTGTCTGGGGTTGGTTGTTTTTTGCAGTTTTGCTTGTTTCAGGGCCAAGCTCTGCTTCTAATCCAACCCCAGCTTTGCACCACATGATATGCGTAACCCATCCCTCCCACTGCAGAGTACAGGTGCAGTGCCGAGCACAGTCACTCACGCTAACAAGCTGCAGGCTCTGTGGAGGTGGTGGCAGAGGCGTGTGGGGGGTTCGGGGACACTGCTGCCCGTTGGCCAAGGCGTTGCGCTCTCGCACACTCTGCCTCAAGCGGTCATGCAGCTTTTGCCTCTGTTTCCTATGCAAGGAACAAACATCAAGGCACCGGTCACACATGACAGCGACACATGTCAGTCAGTCATTCATTGCTCAGGTTGGTGAATAAAGACGCCTGATGGGTTTCAGTCCAGCCTCGTTTGGTGATTCCCCTGCTCAAATGCTTTCCACTAAAGCAGGTAATTAACCAAATTGTTGAATGGGGTGTATGAGTAGAGAAATCACCAATCTGGGCTGGATTCCGCCCCTCTATGACCAGACTTTGAAACCACTGGTCTATGACATCAAACGCACAAAAAAGAAAGTTAATTACTTTGTTTTGCAGTAGGCCACCACACACATGATGCCAACAACAAGCAGAGCAATGCAGATGCCTGTTATTGTTAATACGCGTTTCTGATACAACTCCTCAGCTTCTGGAAGAGATCACAGAACATTTTTACAACTCCATGACATCACTGCTCAAACACCCCAAACATGGACAGGATCTTATATGAAAGGTTTCCAGTCCAACATTTTTTTAATAGCGGATATTTTCTGTTAATGGGAAAACGGAGATGCATCGTGATGCATATTTATCTCAGGATGCAGTTTTGCTGAGTAGGGAGGGAAAACAGGGCGGTGTTATTTCAAAGTTTCCAAATCATCACTTCAACACAAAGGACTCTAAATGCATCCTCTGTAATGCATACAAACAATCTATGGATTACCACTAGTGGACATCTTTAACAATCTACTCACACATGCAATAAGGGTTATTTCAGTACACTGTTAAGACATTGAGGGACCATATTCAAGACCTCCAGTATGTGAAATACTTTGTAGCACATGCAAAACCATCACAACTGTGGTAAAAAATGTTTCAATTATTACTGGAAAAATTGGTTTGTCTTGCAGGTGCTAGAGTTCTGCACATACCCAAGGCTTTAGGAAACAGTTCTTAAGGAGCAGCAGTGCTTGGTCACAGGGTCTTTAGTAGGCTGGTCAATTTGCTTTATGCAGAACATGAACTTGTCTTTGGTTAGGCTCAGTAAAAGAATACCAGAGAGTGTGAATTACTCTCTGTAAAGTTAGATCGCTGTGAGCAAACGCTGCTAGCACCCTCAAACATTTTTGATTCTGGTTAACAATCGTTTAGTTCAGTTTAGGTAGTAAATGTCCCCTCAAACAGGCACATGACACAACTGCCATTACTACGTACAGAAACAACACAGAGCAAGAAAAGAGGACTCGTAAAGGGTGGAAAAAAAAGCAAGAAATAAGAAACAAAGCTGTGACGAAGGGAAAAACGGAGCGCCGAGATGAAGGAAATGAGAGGAAAGGACAAAGGGCAGAGGCGAGTCAGGATGTCTGGCACGGCATGCTAAGGTGGGCTGGATGCAGAGGGGTACAGCAAAGCAAAGACTGAAGGGATCTGCACATACAGCATAACTGCTCAACAATCCGTCTAATACAGGGGGGGCTTGTGTGTGTGTATGTGGGTGTGTGCGCACGAGCACGCCTTGAATGGAACGTGTCAGAGGTCCACATGAATAATTAAAGACATCCTTCACTGTCATATTTGTGCTGATGCGCCCTGCGTATAAAACGCCCCTGAGCAGTGATGCACCGTTTAAGCTTTTTAACCAGTGGAGACTACTGGACCATTCTGAGAGATCAGGATAAAAAAAAAATTAAAAATTACAAAAAAAAAAAAAAGACATTCTTTGACTAATGGGACCGTAGTCAAAAAAACTCCAATCCAATATAGCTGTGTGGAGCCAAATCACATTTTCCGTTATGGCTGTATGATCCCTTCATTAGCAAAAGGAGACTGGCTAGAGTTGAAGGAGAAAGGCTCAAGCCGCTAGCCCTACAGACTAGGAGGAAGGAGCAATCCATACCCATAAATTCAATCCCATGATGTTCTGCCGAGGCAGAAAGATAACAAAAAAGAAAGAAAGTACAGTTGGTTGGAGATTTAAGTGATAATGCAGTAATGAACACCTGACTATCTAAGCAAACATTTAACACAACCTCACTGCAAAGCACTTCTGTGGAAAAGCAACTATATGCCTTACAGCTGAATTTTTTTTTAAAATCTTGGCATGTGATAGCAATACAGTTCAATGGCACATATCAATAATCAGTTATTACCTTAGAATACCTTTCATGGATGCCTCATGTAAGTTAGTTATGATAACAGTACAATGGCATGCACATGCAAACATCTCTGTGCTTGCATCATAAGAGATTGTCTTGTATCCTTTTAAACAAGAGTAGAACCTGTTATTCAACAGTTATTCAACACCACCACACGCAATTCAGATCAACATGCTGACAGAGACATGCATTTTTCGCTTGTCTACATGACTTAAATCCTGCAATGAGCCAACACCATCATTTACACGAAAATCAAAACCGAAAACTTCCATGCCTAACATCCATGGTTGTCAAAAAGATCAAGAGATTCACATACAGCCTAGTCAGCATTTAATTAAACAAAATGTACTAAATGCCATATATATATATAAATATCATTTGTCTGTGTCAAATTGAGTTGTCGATCTGCTGAATCACCTGGAAGCTATGTTATATAATCAATTAGGTTTCAAACTTGCCATACACGGAGTATAAATAAAACAGGACAAGGGCACCTAAATTGATAAAATCATTATTTATCTTAAACTTCACAGTGCTGCTTCAAGCCCATGTGTGACAACATCTGTTGTAAAAAGTGCTATATAAATAAATTTGATCCCTATATATTTTGCATTTGAAGTTTCAGTTATGGAAAGAGGAAAATGCAGATACAAAACGGTAGGAAGGGGTTTCCTGCATCAGTTGCTTTTTAAAAAAATTCTGTAAGTGAACAAGCACCAGGGTCATGGACACCTAATGAATAACTGTTATCTTGATTAACAACTCAGAAGCTTAACAGGGCCATTTGACTGAGTTCTTTCACTGACCTTCAGCAATTTACCTGAGGTTACTAGAATAAATAACAGCCGACATGTTAGACGATAACTACATGCTGCTTTTCAGGGAGACAGTTTTGGATGTAATCTGCACTGCACAGTGACCTAGCTTTTTCAGTAGCTGGGGAGTCACCTGTACTTCATCTACTGCTCTGATCGTAGGCTAGTGAGCCACCAATGACAAGCGGATGAAAGACACGAAAGTGACGAAGCTCTAAAAGGAAATGAAGAATGGTAGATACAGCTCTAATGCCACGCCGATGCAGCTGACACCGTGACTATCCCTCATAGCCTCCAGCACAGACCCAGAGCAAGGAGAAGGCAAACGAATAGGTTTAGGAATGGGGAGTCAAAATGGACAGCGCTCAGCATGATACATGATACATGATACTGATAGGTGCTGGGCTCAACAAAAACACTGTGGCACCAAAAACCGAGGATCACTTTTTTTGCACCCTCTGCTAATGTTGCTCTGCTGGCACTGGTCCAACTTCAAACATCGCCTTCCCCCAAACAGACAAGAAGTCCTCAACAAAGTGATGACCAAAAATAAAATCTTCAGACAGTGCCTGGGTTACTTTAGTCGCACTGTTCCACTACATATGAAGATTTAAAAATGGACTATTTTGAGGTCTCTGCAGCCTATTCCCCTTGCAATCCAGGATAACTGATGAATATAATGTCACATGGCTAAAAAGCTCTAGGAAAGTGCTATAAACAATGCTATGAAATTATATTTATGCTTGGGAAATTAATCTTAAATTAGTAAAAAAAAAAGCACATTTCTTGCTCTAAAGCAAAAGCCATAATCAACCCGTCTTGGGGATATATTCATAGTACATACCCTACAGCCTATACTCCTACTACCCCATATCAATTGAAATGTGAAGAGTAAGCTAATTTAGATGTTTGTCTGGCTAGAAAGGTAGCTTGCCAGGGTTCTTGCTATGTGTCTATGAAGAGTCAATTATAACTATGAACTCTAAAATGGAAAATTCACTAAAAAATCAACTGTCAACACTGTGTCACTAAAAGTATACTTTGGTGGAAAAATATCTTTTTCATTTATCTGTGTCTAAATTAAATAAATATTATATGTACAGTTTATCTATCCAGGTTAGTAAACTAATGTAAAAAACTAGGTTAAAAAATGCTAACCATGCAAGGAGTAGGTATGGTAAAAGACATAAAACAGAACCCCAAAACTGTGGAGAAAAATGCCCTGGTCTGCCTATGAGGAAAACCAAAAATGAAGCAACAGGAAGTAGCATTGATTGAGCATGCTCCAATCCAAGCACAGACAGGAAAAGGAAACAGACGTACTGTAGAAGCTGGCCATTACGTAGTTTTGGCAGCGGTCACCAGTAAACTCATTTGGGCACCTGAGAGGGAAACAAAAAAGTCAGAGAGAAGAGAGAAGAGAGGAAGTGAGTTGACACCCGAAAGTTCTCCCCAATGCCCACGTGCATCTCCGGTGGTGTCTTCCCAATGTCATACAAACATTATGCATGTTTGTTAAAACACTCTCCACCCAACCATTAACCAAATCACAGCTCCAGAATAACAACTTGATTGGGTGAGATTAATTTCCAAGCATTTACCCTCAAAAGAGACGAAGGAGCATTGCAGAAATTAGGATGCAGAAAATATTGTGCTCATCAGCTGCTCTGAGTGTCCTCCCATGGAAGTAACAACACGTTTAGTATGAGAGAGCTTTAATGTTTTCTTCAGATTACTGAGAGCAGAGACTGCTGGCTCCTGGAGCCTCACACCACTGCATAGTCTCGCACGTGTCCATTTTCTCACGGGGGGGAGGGGGGGACAGATTGGTAGTTTGGAAGGTTTTAAGCTGTGGAGACTGTGATTATGGAAACAGAGGGGGTAGAGAGTGAGGGGGGAAGTATCCAACACAGGTATGCATCGTGCGCTTGGGGAGGTTCAGTGACTGCACATACGTTTTTGGTCTATGACTCTCACAGCGTCTGATGTTTGACATCGGTCCCCTATGAATCCTGGGGGGCACCTGAGAAAATGGGAGGGGGGTGGTGGGGTAAGGTAATGAGCACAGCACAGATACTGACACCGAACACACAGAACATCACAGCACAACACACATTTAATAGCACAATACAACAATTAAACAATGAGGAAACTGATGTGTGGGGTGCTGGTAAACAAAAGTTTAGGGTGGGACTCATGCTTTCATGGGAGATTTTTTTTTTAATTGTCGTTGAACAGGCACAATTTCATTGGCATCCTTAGTGGTGTTAAAGCCCTGGACCTGTGTTTTTCCATGGGAACTTCCAGGGTTAGAGTTAAACCACTGGCACACTTTGCCACGCATGGTCTTGATGTCCAAAAACAGCCTAAAACGTAACTGTGGGGATAAGGGCTTATTTTAGGCATGGACTGATAGCCCAAAGAAAGGGCATGGCTGGTTTTGGGGGAATAACTATAGTTCTTGGTCTGTGGTCCTCTTTTAAACTGAAGCAGGCATTAAAAGGAAAGTCCTTGGCCAAGACCGCTTTGTTTTGAGCTGAAGCATTCAACAGGCCATCTGCTGTCTGATGACAGAGCGGGGGCTTTCTGAAGCCCTGATGAAGTGGCTCTAGTGGCGTGACAGGCACAACCTTCAAGCCCTCCCAGCTGTGCCTCTTAAAAGGTCTTAACAGCTGGGACAGCTGAGGCTCTCCGCAGAGGGTGGAGAGAGGGGTGGGAGAGAAAGAGAGAGAGAGAAGATTTAGAGTACATTTATTAGTTCTGAACGACTAGAAGTCATCATTAGGACTGCAACTGCTGTTTATGTCACTCAATTATTAAAGACTGAGTCACAAGGCCTCTTAAATCTTCTAATGAAAAACTTCAAAATTACTGTCTTGGCCATCAAGCTTCACAAAAAGGGAGCTCTCTGCATCCTGTGTCAGGATTCATCCCCTGGCCTGTCTAAGACAGCCAAGGTGTCAGTACTCTGTGATCCCTGGAGATGCGAACAGCCTTCCTACTTCCGTACCATATAGACATACAGAGAGAGAGAGAGAGAGAGAGAGAGAGAGGGAAAGAAAAATGAAGCACTGGCATGCTTTTCCTGTCCTGCATTGCATGCGGAACAGAAATTTGTGCCAGCAACATTGTATTTGTGCTTAGTCACTGAAGTATTTAAGGTGAAACTAAATCTCTCAGTGGACAGTAAAAGTCCTTCTTATGTACTGAATGGCCCCGTGCCAAAGTTTCTCCTTGGCAATGTGAAGCCGCCCAATGCCGGGCAGAGCATGTGGAAGGCCGAGCGCATCCCTAATGAGGCTAATGGCTCCACTGCGCATCCCTGATAAAGTAGAGCACGTGAGATGCTGAGGAATCTCTCATGCAAGCACATGCACTTGAGCACCTCCGTGCAGCTTTCCAACAGAGACAACTGGAGGGGGAAAAAAATCCATGCCAACATCCTGTATGACATATGGTTTCAGTGCACATTTAATCTCTGCTGTGCGCAAGGTAAAACTGTTTAGTATTTAGTATTATTCCTACAGCTTCTGTAATCGTCCAGATAGAATTGGAATACATCTCACAGAAGCAGCCTAACCCTGTCCTGCATGTACCAGTGTATCACTGCTAACAGAGCTTGCTGCAGAGAGCCCCCACGGACGCAAACACTTGTTGTTGTTGCCATCTCTCTCCTGTGACCATACGCACACGTTCACTCCTGCAGCCGCACAAACACAGCATCCCACGCTTTTAACACTGCAATCAGCTTTCCAGCTCAGTGGGGCTCTTTTATGAGGGGAGTTTCTTAAAGAAAAAAAACCCCCAAAAAACGAAGCAGACCAGCAGCTGGCTTTGAACAGTGTATATCCCAATGGTACAAGCAGGCATGACAGTTCTCCAACTCTTTATGGGTTCTAACTTCCTCATGGCATCAGAAAAGCCAATATAAATTTACACTGAAAGAGCTTTTTGACATTAGGCTTGTTAAAATGATTTCTTACCAGGACCATAACAATGAAATAAACCCAAACCAGGTGACCTAAATGAAATATGACACAGAGCAATGCTATGAAACAGTCCACCGGAGTTCGTAATATCTGCAACCATTTCAAAGGTCCTACCTGCAGAGGCGTTTGATGCTTTTGGGTGTGACCTCCAGGGTGAAGCACTCTCCGCCATTCACGCAGTAACCCTTCTCTTTCTCGCTGCAGCGTGTCACGTGGCTGGACGTCTTAGCCGCAGGTGTGGTGCTGGTGGTTGCTGGGGGATGCAAGACAGCACAAGACAGCTCAGCACATGGAAAACACAGGCACACTGATCTGAGAACAGTTCTGGGGCTCCACTTGTCAAATTCTACGCCGTCATCAGTTAAGCAAGCCTGGCTGGAGATATGCAGCTAGAGGCATGTTTAGAAGTAGAGGCCAACAGTATCCCCCTGAGTGCAGCATTTCGCTGCTGCTGCAGACCTGCTGTCTCCTTAGCAGATGCTGCAGAAAGTATACCGCATTTGATCCTAGTGTCCTTCAGTACTGCTCAACACCGGCTGAATATTGGAGAAACATGAGAGCTGCATTGACGAGGCATTTTGGTTTGCTGATGCAGCTCCAATCAATGTGGACTGCTCACCTTGAATGCCATATACCTCTTCCTGGAATAATGCATTAGCTGCCAGTGCCAGGTGGAGAAGTTTCAAACTTTACTGAAATAAAGATGCACTTTAAATTCTGCAGGGAGGCACTGACCACTAGTGCTGGATGACTTTCATATAATAGCCACAAAATCAGGTCCCGATATAACAGCAATGCACAAAGCTAATAAGTGGGTAAAATTAGCTTTGACTTGCATGCAGGTTTTCTCAGATAAGAAAAAAGGAAAGATACAATCAAACAAAACAGCACTAATAACTTTACAAAGACAGTTTAAAGACCAACAGACAAGTTCATACCATATTCTAAGAAACGAACTTGCTCCTAAAATGCCCAAGGCTATTCTCGATCACCGAGTTCCGAGCTGAATTCACTGAATGCTGCTAGTAGAACAGAGCAGGCGTTACCTGTGATGTTCTGGTAATGCCTGGTTGCGTGGAGCCGCATGCCTTCTTCCCGGTGCTTCCCAGCAGGGATCAATAGTCCTGAGCACTCGACCTTCCTCCCCGCTACCTGCCCTCGCCAGTGCGCCAGCTCAGTGCTCGGCTGCATTTTTAAACAAGCCCTTGCTGCCTATGGCTGTCTGCCTACCCTCCCCACGTCACAGCTGGCAGCTGGCACTGGCTGACGTCTGCAGCGCCAGTGCATACGTCACTGCGCTGAGCCCAAGGGCATGAGTTTGCGCCTCGGCCTGCCAAGAGAGCCAACGTTTGAGCATGGCGGCGCCTGGAGGTAGGACTTGACGGCCCAGCCTTTTTTTAATGAGTTCACTTCCTACTGCATCCACATTCCCTCACAAAGAGGACGTGATTAAGTATCGGAGAACAACCTACCACATGCATGTGCCATCCACCCACAGAGGGTGGTTGATGTTCAGATGTGTGACTCCACATAGTAAATTACCAAGTAAGCAATCAGTTTTAGGAGAAGATTAATTTCAGCGGGACCTGGGACTGGAAATATCAATAACTATCTGTAAGCAGTTCTTAAATTATATTTCCACAATTTGTGCCAAGTGCCCTCATCTGACAGGCTAAATCCCTGTCCTCCAAAGCACAATCACAGACCATGCGTGACCTGGAAACCAATGGATCTAAAGTCTAGAATATTGCTGCACTTTGACTAGACGGCTGGATACTGCAACACTGTGTCTCCTTTGAGACAATCGAGTTTGCTTAGAGATCACTATGAAATGCCAGAGTGAAATCATGGGTCAAGGACCCAGTCAGGTAACCACTGAGGTGGGAGACATCACCATTGAGTTAAACGCAATTCAATCTCTATGGTCCATACCACTGCTGTCCTAGACAACCACCACTGGCAGAGTAATTGACAGTGCAACAGATTGCTTTTGTCTGTATAATTGAATTATTGTGTTTCTCTCCCATTAAACCTACTGGATCAGAGATCAGAGGCTGTCACGGATCATCAGTCAGGGCCCAACAGCTTTCTGTGGCTCCAGAGAAAAAGACTTAAAATGGATTAGCATATGTCTGAATCAGAGCAACACACATAAAAAGAGACAACACAATAAGACTGGGTACAAATAGCACAGAGGTACTGGGTGGAGTGACAAGCGATTCAGTTCAAGTGAGAAGCCTAAAACAAAGACTATTCAGTTCATGCAATGCTTTTGGCAACTTGTCCCTCATCTGACAGACACTTAAACAAAGTAGCACTGCAACCATAACGGCAGGGGCCATGCAGGCTTTTCAAGGTGTGGGATGGAGCATCCAAGTAATTCAGCTCACGTATTAATGTGTGGTCAAAGCGCCTCTGCCTCCCCCGAAGACACCACTGCCGTGAGTGATGGCTCAAAAGGAGCAAGGTGAAAAACTGCATTCCAGTGCTTAACCTTCACTTGTCTTTCCAGTCAGTTCTTTTGGACTCTGACTGCAGCTAATCTCATCAGAAGATGAGCTTCACTTTCACCTGACTAAGTGAACAATGTCATGTGAGGTCTGATGTAAAATCATTTAATCAATACATACACCACCACATTAGGCCCACAACATCTACGCCATATACAAATTTTTCTATGTCGGGTTTAACGATGTTTCTGCAGTAACACTATAATCAATGCTGAATATGAGCTTCATTAAAACAGTGTAAAAGATGTCCGTGGGATAGAGGTCCAGGCTAAATTTGAGGCAGCTGGGTTTTGGCTTTCAATGCAAGAGAGCTGAGCTGTGCTCTTTTTTCTTCGTTGGCTCAATCGATTTGGATCCATTTCTTTTTTTTTTTTTCTGCTGGTAGGAAGAAACTCAAGACCCTGGTGCTATACAGACAGCACGTGGTGATGCGGTGCCAAAAGGCCATCTCCAGCTTGCCCCCCTGCTTTCTAATCCTCCTGCTCCTACTCCTCCTCTTCCCCAACCTCTCTGGAGTTTGCTGGGCAAGCAGTTTCTTGCCTCACGATCACACGAGTGACGGAGCTATCGAGGGCAGCGATGCCACTGCAGCACTCCAGCTGTCCCCAAGAGAGGACCCATCAGAAAGGAAGGATGCCAAGCTCAGCAAACTGAGGGAATAGCTTTAACTCAAGACTAGTGAGAACCAGTCCCAGAGCCACACCAGTTCCACTAGAGTAAATGACTCCAATTAAGGCCAGTGCTTTGTGCACAATAATAGCAACAAATTATGAATCTGAATTTATGTTGCCTATTCTAGTTTAGGGCGTCATATACAAATTAATATTCTATTTATACTCAACCAGTAAGAGTGGTGTCCTTCGCTGGCTGCTCCTTTAGGACAGCTTTTACTTTCTCAGATGTTCTCAAATGTCCTACAAGTGTCCTACTGAGATGATTACCCTTTAAATCATCACTCTATCCTGTATCTACCTGGCAGTTTGATACACTGGCAACTTTTAACAATGACCCATTAACAGAGACAAATTAAAAATATTGACAATAAAACTGACACTGTTAATCTATTATATAAAAAGCAACCAACGCATCACAGACAGAAGTGATAGCATGACATTATTAGCATTGCTAAATACATCTTATCTTCTAGACTTGATGAAAACATCTGAACAGGCTACTACGGACCTCCACAAATATGAGGAACACCACAAATATGACAGTTCAGTGTCTTAGATTCAGAGGAACGAATAAATCAGTGTAAAATCTAGACATTTCTTACTGTACACTGTTCTCTAGGCTACAGAAAAACCAAATGCCACAGCAGCACTGCTTTATGGTCTATAAACCATATGCTACCATCCCAAGTTCAAACTGAATGCCCAAACAAACTCCGTTTTCCTGCGTGCTATCTCCATAACAGGTGTGAAACTGTTGTGTCTACTCATCAGCCTGAATACTGCTATAGCTCCTCCGGTGAAGACTCCTGTGAAGGTCCATCAGATGGTGGGACTGATCGGACTGGCCAGCTGACTGGCCTCTGCTCACGCCGCCATTCAGGGGCGTTGGCTGATTCATTTCACACATTCTTGGGCCGGGCCACTCCAAGAAGGGACCACAGCATCTGTTTGCGTATGAATCTATGGCGACAGTGTGTGCTGAGCTGCCAGGTGGGAAAAGGTGTGTTTCACCTGACGCAACAGCAGGCACATGTCAGGAACCCGCTGAGAGGCCCCGGGCTGTGGAATGCGTGGGCAAGCCTTGGCCCAAAGGTGCCTTTGTTGGCAGAGCCAAATAAGGTAAGAGCTTCCTGCAAAGGAGCCTGGAGTAATGTACTCCGTTTCAGGAAATCATTCCAATGAGCACAGAGTTCAGGAGCTGTGCAGATGTTTGTCTTGGCAAGACAGTGTATTAATAAAATGCAAACCTTTTAAATTCCTGTGACAAGGCACTCTAAACCACCAAAAGGGCTATAGCCTGACATCAAAAAGCAACATCCTAAAACTGCTCAACTGGATTTCATTTGTACATATCCATCATGTCCAAATCAATATTAAAAGACTTGCCCAAGTGACACTCCTTCAAGAAGACCCAAATACACTTAAAACTGCCGAACACGACCACCTCACTGGAATGCGTTAGTAGCATGCTGAACAGTGGCATATCACTGAATAATTTTAACCTTATTTTTTAATAAGGTTTAAATGCTATCAACCACTACACAAAGGGAAACATTGCAAAAAGCACAAGACTTGGCACTGGAATGACAGAATGCAGGCCCAGAGTGTTTCATCTCCAATTGCATGCTTACTGGAGCAGGTGGACAACGTTGTAGGGACAGTGTGGATGATTCTGGACTGGGTTGTTTGAAGTAGGCTGTAGGTTAAAAGTAGAGGGGTGGCAGGGAGAGGAAGCATCTGTTTTAATGAGGACAGTCTTATGAAAAGTTAATTATTTCCCCTCACTCTACTCTGCTCTCATAGCACACACACAGTGCAACACCTGGATGATTTGGGGGGGGGGGGGGGGGTCTCACTCAGGGTCAACAATCTATGTTAATGCTCAATAACTCAGTGTTCTTTATCACCTGGTATGGTATTTACGGAATTTAATTTGAAATAAAAGTATTTTTGGAACATATCCTCAATTGTTAATGGACAAAGTAGTAACAATCAATCAATTTAACAGGAACACTGGTTCAGTGCAAATAATAGCCTAAATGGCATTTAAACTCCATTTTATGTGTTTCCAGCAAGCCTGATGCTTTGGCCAGTGAAAGGGCCTCTAGAACAGTTCTCGCCCTTAAAATCATTAGTGATGAAGCAGATATCTGCCCTGTCATTTACTGCCTCGTCATTAGTGATGAAGCAGAATTCTCTCCCTAATTCTGCCCCCAGGTGCTATCCAGCAGATTCAATGCAGCCAACCATCACTGACTGTACACAGCATCTCAGATGCTGAGGTTCATCCTTGCTTGCCTAAAAGTATCCCAGTCAGAAGACCTGCACTGCAGTCAGCTGTATTTAACACTAGGCTAAATTGCACAGCAGTGCAGTGCTAAGTGTTTTGTCAGTTCAAGGAGCAGTAAAATAAGGAACCCTGAATGCCTGGTGATTAAAATGTGCACTGCCACAAAGCTAGCACTTGATGTGTATTGATTGGCTTTAAATATTCCTGGCTATCGATGAAAGCTGGTTACTCTGCAACACAGATAAATTTGTCTACATAGCCAAAAAAAGGAGCCATTACAGTAAAAAAGAAAAAAAACAACCCTCAAAACAACCCCCCACCCACCCAAAACCCACTAATGTGCTGCAAAAACGCTGATCCATGATGCCACTGCACCAGCAACTCTGTCTGGCTTTCTCTGCCTCTGCTTGCCACAAGCCAGGGAGCACATCCCTTTGCCCCCCCCCCCCACTCCCCCAACCCCCATCTGCCACCCATAACCCGCCTCCACACCCACCCCATCCTCACCTCCCACCCCTACCCCAACCCAGGCGTGTGGCCGGATCTGAGTGCTGCACTCAGCAGGACTCTCTCGTTGCCTCCTTCCTGCTGGTTCTCACCCCCGCGCTCTGACCGACACATCTTCTCACATGGAGACAAATGTGACCGAAGCATATACCTGCTGCAGTGATGTGATGCCCAATATTCTAATACTGAGAGTCTAGAGCTAGGACATGGAATGTATGTCTGGCTACTTAAGTAAGGTTAGCCATAAGACAAATGATTAGATGGAACTCAACCATTTGTTAAGCAGAAATCCACATAATTGGTAACAGGACATAAAAAGTGGCCGAGGCTCATTTATTCTAGGATTAAATTAATCTAACTCTCTATTACACAACACATACCTCCCACATATTTAATAGTCAATTGCAAAGAAACAATACAAAAAAATAGGACACTGTAATGTATGTGGTTCATGAACGAATTCCACATGGTTGAGAGGAAATGAATGAGTTGCATCAGAGCACCAGCATATTATTGGAGACCAGTATCCACTGGGGAGCTAGAGTCTCTGAAATACACTCTAGAACAGCACTGGCACATAACAAGAAACCAAAGTGTAAACAGGCCCTGCACTGGGACACTGGGAATATCATGTAGGCTATGTAATTTTAGGAAAGCAAAATTTATTTAGAGCTAGAATCAGTGTATAATATCAACATTATCTTAAGATAGCAGTGCAAGATAACACAGTATAATGCAATAACATTATCGCACGCTAGCAGAGCAAGTGGAATGGAATGTGAACGAAGATGGTATATGGCTACTATCAGTTCCAAGAACAGAGGTATTACATACACAGTGTCCTCAAACTGTGATCAGTCTCATTGCTCTCTCTGGAGTGGTGAACCATTTTCCAGTCATTATTTACAACATTCCATTAGTTTGATGAATTTGTAATATTAAAGTAGGTGTATATTTTGTAACTTGAACTTGACAACAGATAGTCCGATTGCAATATGAATGGAATGCTAGATAGAAGGGTTAATCTGTAATAAACACTGGGCTGGACTTTGTATGCTGTTCTTTATGCTGTTCTATTCATTGTGGGAGCTCAACACAAAATCATTTGGAAGATATTCTGAGCTACTCCAAAATGTATTCATGAATGTACCCCAGAGCGTTCCATGGATGTCTGTGAGACAGACAGATATAGAGAGAGACATATACTTTACTGGGACTTTAGGTGGCCACTACTGAATTTGTCCTTTCCTGCTCACAGTAAACATCCCTCACTGCTGAGCAGTGACAGCACCTGCTGATGACTGTTGTCTTTCTCCAGCAGTGAGCAAGAATGCGATGATCCAGTGGAACTTGACAGGTACCTTCAATGTTTACAGTAAAAAACACTCACAAGGTTTCACAAAGGCCTTTTAGAGAAGCAATGAACAAATATTTAATCTAGTATGCATTTAAAATAAATAAATTAAACAAATAAATAAATATAGGAAAAAAAATGGCATCTTTTTAATCTGGCGTTCCATCTCATGGACACACAAGACTTGTCTGTGCTCCAAAAAGTTCCCATCACCAGGTGAGCATCTCTCATGCATAAGTGCTCAAATAGACCCAGCCTTGTATGCCAACCTGCTTCTTCCTGTTTCAGCCTCACTGAAGAGCAAGAAAACGCATCAATGAAAGCCCAGACTCAGGCGCTGGTTGGAACCGGCACTCGTGCGCCTTCTGAATGAGGTAGGATGTTTGGGTGACCAATGAACCATGAATCATGGATTTATCTTGTGGGTGTCAAAGGAATTTAATACTGAGCACAGTCTGTGGGCACACACAGTCCAGAACAGACTGACAGTGTCTTGCTGACAAAGCCCGTTTATGACTGGCCCTAGGGATCAGGCTGGTCTGCCAAATGGGAGGACATATCCCTGCCATTCATTTCACCAGTTATGTGCAACAGCCGAAGTGTCACTCAAAACATTTGCTGATTAACTAACCCGGTTGATTAAACTAACCTAAGTAATCTGGCAAAAACCAGCCAATAAATCTGGGTATGCAAACAGAAGGCATAAAAGCATAACAAATCTCCGAGCCCCCAGTGCTTGAAACACTCCACTGGCCGTGCGACTGTGAGGCATAAGTACACTTGGGAAAGTCAGATGAAGCAACGGGAGCGTGATGAGGGGAAGACGGTGGGCAGTACACAGAGTGGGTGGAGACCAGCTGCACTGCAGTGGTTTTGTCCTTCCCACATTTCTCAAGCAGGGTGGGTGGCGTGTGGGGCTCACCCCATTTTTCTTGGGAGACACTATGCTGTTGTGAGAGAGAAAGTGAGAGAGACAGAGAGAGAGAGAGAGAGAGAGAGAGAGAGAGAGAGAGAGAGAGAGAGAGAGAGAGAGAGAGAGAGAGATACACTGCAGAAGGCAGGCAGGCAAGGCTGATGGATAAAATATCCATCCTATCAGAGCCCATGTCAGCAAGATACAGAGAAAACAAAAAGTGCATGTACTGGGTAAAGAAATCACTGTATGCCACCATGAGCTCTGCAGGATCGGGGGTGGGGTCGGAGGGTGGGGCACGTTGCATGAGAAAGCAATACACATCCCGTAAGGTAGGCGGAGAGCCGCGAGCAGGGAGATGTGGTCAAAGGCACTGGGGTGGCGGAGCGGAGAGTTAGAGAGAGATGAAAAGGGGAGGAGGGAATGAATGAAACAAAACGAGTGAACGGAGAAAGAGGGCATGCAGGATGAAAGAGAGATAGAAATAGAAGGAGGGGAAAGAGAAAAAGAAACATGGGGGGGGGGGTTTACTGCATTGAGGCCGCTTCCGCAATCTCTCCGTCCACCGCTGCGCTTTTATCACGACTAATGCTCCTCTGCATGTTTCCTCTGGTCATGCATACTTATTGGCATTTTAACATCCTCTCTCCTTTTTTAATGCTGCATGAGGCATAAGCTGTATACGTACTAATATTTTAACCTTTTGTCAGGATGGATTGCTATCCCTGAGAGTGTTTCTCTGTCGAGGGTAGGCTCCAGATAGGTGGAGTGCTTTGCGATGCACTAAATGAAACACTCTTCCATGGGCCCAACAGTGGTACAGGAGCCAAAAAAAAAATGCTTGCAGTGCTTTATAAGAGAGACAGACCACTTGTTGTGGGCCAGAAACCTTTGACTGATTGGTCCTGGTCAGATTCCAGGATAAAAAGGCCCCCAGAAACTACACCACACCAACTTGGTGCATGCACCACACCAAACAGAGGCACAATGAGTAGATGCTGGAAAGCAAAAGCAGAGCAAACAGACAGACAAAACAGGCCCTCCATACCAGAATGCTTTTAGCAGCCACTTCATTCCTGCGCTGCTTGTCATTTATGTGCTGCATGGAGAGTTTGAGAGCGAGAACAAAAAAAAAAAAGAGCTTCAACGGCTGCCTGGGCGTCGGCTTGTTCAGAGGTGTGCCTCAGCCGTTGTGGCGTGGCCCGTTATGAGGCGTTTGACGAGCTCGTCTCAGGAGGGCCGACGGCTGTGTGGTCTGCACACTGCCACACCCCATTATAGTCAGTGAGTGAAAGGACCACGCAACCCTGCTTTCCCAGTTGTAGCCCAACTGAAGCCCCATTCGTTTCATTTTTTCTTACTGACTAACGAGAAACGCAAACACCAGGTTTGTAGAATAGATGACTATGATGAGTAAGCTCAATAGGCTATACCATAAATAAGATGCTAATACGTAAATAATCAGATAAAGTTTGAAGCATCTTGCACATATCGACACAGTTGACTTTTGTTGCGATATTAGGGGCACACCGACACAAAGCAAAGCTGCCGATGCAGTGCATCTCGGCTCTGGTGACCTTGCCTGCTTGTGCTGTAACACAAGACTCATGAGCGTCCCTGCAATATCACCGCACAGACTCCAGGGGACCTGGTTTTCCGGAGGAGTATCAGTATCGCGGTATCCGATATGCTGCAGGATTCCCTTCCGGTAAGGCTGTGCAAAGGCACAAATGAAGAGAATATACAGTATTCATATAATGGCATATCATGGAAGAATACAGCTGTTAAAGCTGCTAAATGAGCTCCCGTGAGCTCTACTACAGTCAAGGAAAAAAAGAAACTGCAAAAGACAGGACAAGCTATGGATATGATACGGTACAGATCTAAAGTACATTGACCCAGCTTAATGAGAAAGCTTTGAGACCTGTCTGAGACCCATTCAAAGGAAGGTTGACTAGACATATTCCACACATTTCAGGCTTTTCAACCTCTCAGACTGTTGATTTTATCTCTACAGCTCTTTGTACATTATTCATTGCAAGCAGACACCGCACATTTTTCATCCTCCACGTCTGTTGGGATCGGCTGCAGTCCCAGAGGAGAATAAAAGCACTAAATCTCACAGCTAAAGTGATCTAGGTCTGTGCGGCGACAGCACCACACAGATGAGGCATGGCACATCATTAGGTAATGGACTTTATATAACAAATGGTACAGCAGCAATCCCATCATCAGTTGAACACGTTACATTCACCTCAGGCTCATATGGTCAAAGAGTGAGGAGAAATGAAGGGGAAAATGAAAAAAAAAAACAGCTCAGGAGAAGGATTAGTGAAAGAACTTAAAGAAAGACATTTTTGCATCTTAAGAAAAAAAAAATCTAAGAGCTTTTCTGAGGTGGTGCCAAAAGCCCTTTGCAGTGGCTGTGGTAACAATTGCCCCGATGATGGTATGGCAGAAGGGGAAAGGTTCATCATACAGCGGTGAATCTGAGAGACAGTGCTGTGTGTCTGCTGAGTCACTGGGGTAAGGCAAAGGACCGAACACCAGTGGCCGTTCGTGTAATCCGTTCCGAATGGCAGAGATCTAACGGCATCTACCTTCAGCCATGGCACCAGTGCCAGATGTCACTTAATTTCGGTCTAATTCAATTAGTTGAGCATCGCCTCAGCTGGCCTTACTCCATAAGGGTAATGAATTTGTTAGCCTGCTTGCCCTCATCTAAGGGTCCTTCAGTTCCTCATAAGCCCCTGACCCCCCATGTGTTTGACGTGCTAATCCTGTTGACTTATGCTTATTAACGTAAACTCGCCCCACCGAATGCTACACTCAACGTTAACTATATGATGAAAAAGCCAAATCATAAGAATTCTCTCGACTGAAAATGCTGCTGACAGAACATGACCCGACCAGCTAATGTAACGCTCCATCCAGCTTTACCATGGGTTGTAAATGGTAAAGCTCTTCAGTTTGGGTCAGGCATTTAGAATGAACCCATGGCACAACAGAGTGTGTCATGTTAGATAGCCAGTGTCCATGCCAAAGAGGTAGGTGGTTGCTGCCACATCCAGGTAAGGTGAGGGGCCTCACGGACCATAAAACACAGTCCGGGTACATTGTACAGTCCAGCATCACCATGCTGGCTACCTGTCCACACTAAAACTATGCAAGTTCACAAACAGCTAATGCAAATTTTGGCACAGATTCACAAGGCATTTGTGGTTTTCTTTGGCCACTCATATGTGAATAAACTCATCTGATTTGCTGCAAAACTGGGTTTGGAATTGCCATGACTGATGATAAAAATGTAAGCCTCAAAAAACCACCAGCTGGCCTGCATAAGTGGATTTAACTGGCCCCACTGTGTCAAATAATGGGAGACATGGCATTAGCTGAATAAAACTGCACATCAGTATACTCTGAAAAACCATGTTATTCCAGAACTGCAAACAGTGAGACCTCAAATAGCCCTGAGATCTCATGCTTCTTGTAAAAGAGAACAATAGCATCATAGGATAAGAGGTGGCTGTAATGGACCAGGACTCATTTGCTAAGTGTCTGACATGACCTTTGCACGAACCTAATTATCCCAGAACAAAGGCTGCCTGAACAGTGGGGTGGGGGGATATAAACGTATCATTTGCAAGAATATGTATAACTTTAAAAGATCATTTAGCCAAAATGATAAAAGGGCCAAAAAGCAACAGGCAATCTATAATGACAAACAAAATAAGCTGCCCACTGCTGAGTGGGAACAAAGTCATACCATTACAAAAAAGATCAACTTTCATTTCAAATCAAAAATGATTTTAAAAAAGTAATGTTGGAGTAAGAGAAAGCATAAAAAGCATAATAGTATCATAAGAAAAGCTTTGAGATTTGGAGTCAATAGCAAATTGATGGTTGATATGGAACCAGTGATGAGATGGTAAAACAGACTGCGGCAATCAATAAAAGCACAGCAGTCTATGGGAAGTCATGTATACATTATTAAGTAAGCGTATAGGTCCGTACAGTTAAATAAGCATACCACAGGATAGAGACCTACAAGCTTACCATTATAGATTATACAAGCACCAAGATGAATATTTCAGCATGATTCACCCAAAGCTGCTATGCATTTATACAAAAGTGCAGAAATAAACATTACAATGGTTTTGATGATATTTTCTGAAACCTGTAACATGTATGAGAAGTGTTTACTTTGAACAAACACACCAGAATCCATAAATATTCTAGTTACAACAGTCTTCACAATCTCTGAGCAGGGCTCACTTGTTCAGAGTCAAATCACATCAAACGTATTATTCATAAATCTCAAGCTCTCTAAAAAAAGAAGAAAAAAAAAAGAACACATTAAAGGATCTGGATAAAGGGCAGAGGGCAGAGAGTGACCATGGAAACTGCTCCATCCAGTCTGCTCCAAACCCACCAAACCCTCGAGAGGCCGAAGAGTTGTGCCATAAACTTGGCAGAATGAAAAGTGACTGGGGAGCTAACCACAGAAGTGTGTACTAACATTTTCCCTGCACTGATCAATACATTTGCAAAGTGCAAAGTGCATTTGTTACCTGCACCAGTGGCCTGACACAGTAACAATTTATTAATGTTTTTATATATGTATTAGCCATTTCTATAAACTCTGACACTTAAAGTTAGTTTGTTTGTTGGAGTAGATCATAGCCAGGTCATCACATTATAACTGTCCCTTAACCTACCTACGCTTAACGTTATTCTCATCTAATGTGCTGTATTTGGTGTATGCACAGCGTTCCATTAACAAAACCACCGGCCAACACAGGAGAACTGCAGAGAACAGAAGCTCCACTTGTGAAATAACAGTGAGCTCACACTCAGTCAGCCGCAAATTATTGCCTTCAGCTGTAATTGCACATCCCTGTGACGCGCATGACATGACAGCTGGTGTGTCATACACTGTATTGTAATGAAGTGGGAATGTAGTAACAAGTAGTTCTCTCCCAACAAATCCTCTGGTTTAGAGTGAAAACCTTTAAAGGGAAGAAGAGGCCTTCGGGCACTCAGTAGAAAAAGTAAGAGGAAAAACTATTTTACTGCT
The DNA here is from genome assembly GCF_041902795.1 of Electrophorus electricus. Lineage (NCBI taxonomy): Eukaryota > Metazoa > Chordata > Actinopteri > Gymnotiformes > Gymnotidae > Electrophorus > Electrophorus electricus. The sequence goes on from NC_137515.1 coordinate 12,908,828, forward strand.
ATGCAATGACCCCTCACAGAGCAGTGTGTGCTTAGTGCCAGAGTCCTTCAAGGATGTGGACTTTAATCAGCTCTGTATGAGATAAAAGTTCAGTTGGCTTGGTTGGAACAAATGCACGTATGCTGATAGTGTTGCCTGAAGACAGGTAGTTTGCAGGTGTGACTGAAAAAGTAGAGTGTGTATGAATGTGTGTGTCTTATTAGGCTAAATCAGGCTAGAGGCTACTCCACACAGAGTGAAATTTCAATCGGCAGAAAACTTGCTGAGATCGCGGTCATTTTAAGTAATGAAATTCATTTAGCTTTAAAATTGCTTAGACCAGCTGCTATGGGAAACACAAAAAGGCAAGCACGCACTTTAAATAGCTGGTTTAGAGGAATATGGAATATTATGCATAAAGTGAATTAGTGTACAGAACTTTTCTGAAATTGCAGAAAACAGTTTAGAACATCTTTATACTGGCCTACTGCATTTCAAATACACAAAATGTATTGAATGCTCAGGTACAAATGAGGAAGCTCAAAGGAGTACACCCCCCCCCCCCACACACACACACACACACCCACACATATCGATGTATTTGCTTTTGTATTACACTTCCGTTCAGATCATTGGTCCTTGCCGATTAGTTGGTGCATGTCCGGCAGGGTCAGAATCGCTATCGCTTTCCCTGGGCCTCCTTCTGGGGCAGCTGACCTGCTCTCTGTGTATATTGATTTAGACTGAGATTACCACTGAAACCGATCGCATTTCCATTTCAGGCCTCGGACAATTGATCATGGCTGCTCAGTAAGGGGAAGGGCTTTTAGCTTTCTGACAGCACGTGATTCAAGTAATATGTAACTAAAAGGACAGAAAAGCTGACAGATCTAACTGATTCCAGTTTTTGTTTTTTTTAGCCAAGGCACACTACTGATTTACTGTTTCACTTGTTTCAGCATGTATTGCCAGGCTTACTTAAGTTGATCAGATAGAAAATCAAATTACATTTATTATTATTATTATATAGGTTACACAGATCATATAGATTATATTTATAGAACATTAAGATACAATTTACGAACATTTGGCACAACACACACACACACACACACACACACAACAGGGTATTAAATTGTGGTCACTTTTAAATTCACTTTGAACTAATTGCTTTATTTTGAACAAATTTCTGTCATCTCTGAGAAACGTGCCCTAACTCCCTTGCAAGAACCACTCAGTGCGCTGCAAATACCACAGTGTCAGTTACTGTGGAAGACTGAAAAAGACGGAGACAATTTACTCTTTAAATTGACACTGTTAGCGTCTCACTTAGCTGAACACAGAATGGAAAAACCCATCCGCTTCCATTCAGTGGTGATAACCGGTATGTGCACTGTGCCCTTTTCTTTTCTAGCTCTACCACTGCAGCTGGCCACACTAGGTCAGGCTGACCTCCCTACCACGCGAAACTGCTACAAGCAGCAGAAGTGGATGCCATGGGAAAAAAAGGAAAGGATGAATGGGAGTGGGAGGACGTGACGGTGGCAGACCAGAGCAGTGCTGCGTCTGGAGGCCCTCCATTAATTTGTTCGGCTTTCAGTCACGGTGGCAAGCGTGAGATAGTCTGTGTGTGTGGCCAGGTCAACAGCTCTGCCCATACCTAGAGCACACGGTGACTCATCTTTTGATGTCCATGTTTTACAACCCTCACTGAGGGTGGAAGTAACTGATGCACTGTGGCAGGTGTTATCTTGGTTTGGGTCACAGGGGAGTAACTCAGTTGTGGTTGCACAGGGAGGGTGGATTACACTAGGTCTTCAGGTAAAGTTGCTCATTCTTGGTAGGCTTAGTCACCGGAGCCAACAAGATGCAACATGCTGGCCCTCAAAGATGTGAGCAACAGGCACTTCCTTCTAGCATGACATGACACATGAGTTACATCTGAAAAGTCAATGAAGCATTGGTTTGAAAAGACAAAAGAAAATGCCATGAGTATTTTTATTCAGTGTCATGGAAATAAAAACTATTCCATGTGTTGATATATGAGAAATAATTTAACGCAGATATTTATGCATCACAGAATTTTTACTTTAAGGCAAGTACTTGGACTGCTCATAACCACTTATTCGTCTAGAAAAAAAATGGCACTATAAGTAACTAAAATATATGGATATTGTGTGTTTATTATAAAACTACGCAATGCTTATACAGTAAAATCACGACCGAGAATTTGAGATTTGACCCCCTCCTCTGTACAAGGGCACCTTCAAGCCAAAAGCTGAGATTTCAATCCACCCAATAAGGCACTAGACAAACAGCAAGTGTACTTACAGGTTTTAGTAATGATGTTGTTAGATTCCAGACTAGGATGTTGGCTTGGTGTGCTGTTCCTGCCAGGTTCTGGGGTGGTTTTTGGGATGGGCCAGACATTGGGGCCTGTGCGGCTAGTCAATGCTGATGTGGGGGTCACCTTGGGTGGGGCAGGTGCGAAGGGGCCTGCCGTAGACTCACCCTCCACGAACACCTCAGGCTGTCCAGGGTTCGTGGTGGTGCTAGGGGATGACGGCAGGGTAATGGATGAAGCAGGGTGCGAGGCAGACACAGGGAGCCCCAGAGTGGGGTCAGCGTCAATGACCACGGGGTCCTGGCCGATTCGCTTTGGGTCCAGGTGGGTGGGTGGCTCGTACTCGAAGATCTTGTCCACAAAGACCCACTTGAGGCCGGCAGTACAGAGCGCCAGGCTCAGCAGGCAGGCAAGGATAGGCAGGATGCAGATCTTCTCAGAACGGGCACAGCTGCGTATCTGCTCCAGCTCCACGCATACGCAGCAGGAGGCGGCTGCCAAGCCAAGGCAGCCCAGCGGACCACGCTCCCCCCCACCCTCCCCTACCACCTCTTCCTCCTCCTCCTCCTCCTCTTCAGCAGTCTCCTCGGGGCTAGCTTCAGGAGGAGCTTCCGAGGATGGGCCCGCAGGGGACGCAGCGTCCAGAGGTGCACAAAGTCCGACCGAGGAGTCCTCCGTTCCAACCTCCATCCCTCTTGGGTTGTCTCTGCTCGTTTGTTTGCTTTTGATCCCCTTCTCGTCTATTGTGAAAGTTTGGTCTCCAGACAGCAGGCTTCTAGCTCCGAAAGCTACGCAGCAGCAGTGGGAGCAACGCTGTTGGCATCGCGCGTCGTGGCTCGTAAAGTGTGCTGTCCATTATCAGATCGCTTGGGGGAGGGGGGGGAGAGACCAAGAGAAAGCAGTGACGATCTTCAAGCGCTGGCAGGATAACCTTGTTAGCATCCAAGACGCAGCTCTGACTTCCACGCCAGATGAGGTTTCTTCCTCCCAGGCTTGCACTCTCAAGGCATCCTTCCTCTCTTGTTGACGCAGGGAAAAATACACGTGCAGAGCGGAGCCTATAATTAACGGTGGTCTCTGGAGGCAGGGGCGGTGGCAAGGGCTCAGCACGCACCTGAGGGCAGGGCAGGGTGAGCGGTGTGAGTGGCCTGAGGCTGTAGCGGGGGCTTAGCCAGCTCAAGAGCCATGCCGTCACGCTCCACTGGCGGGGGCTAAGATGGGCTGTATCATCCAGGAGCAGCTGGTGCCCGTGCCCGTGCCCGTTCCTGTGTCTGGAAGCCGGTGCCGTGGACGAAAGACGCAGCCAATCGTTAGTGCGGCACGCACCTCCCACTGCGGAAGGATGGACAAGTGAAGAGAACACCCACTCGGCTTCTTCCAGACTCTGACCCCTCCTTCTTCTCTCTCCGTCTCTCTCTCTCCCTTCTCATAAGCTGATCTTTCTTTCTCTTTCCCTACCACCTTTTCACTCTCTCGGTCTTGTCTGTCTTTTTCTTTCACTCTCTTACAATCGCACACATGCCTTTCTTTCTCTCTCTCTCTCTCTCTCTCTCTCTCTCTATCTGGAATGTTCACGCTCCACTCTCCTGCTGTCCACTCTGCAAACAAAGCATGGTGCTAGGCAAGTCTGCACTTGATCCAATTACACAGAGAGGCAACGAATCAAAGACAAGAAAGGCAGACAGTTCCAACCTCTCTTCCTCCCTCGCTCGCTCTCTCTCTCTCTCTCTCGCTCTCTCTCACACACACATACTTACTCCATCACTGGTCCTCCTCCTCTTCCTATAACATTGATTATGCTGCTACACTCAGGGTGTTTTTATGAGCAGAAAGAACAACACCAGTGATGGCAACATGTGATATTTCTCATGGGACTGCAGGTATTATTTTCACTGGGCTCCGGCTGGCTAAAAGATCAGTGATTTTACTGGCCATTGTGCAGCAGAAGAATAAAACATGAATGAAAACATTTGATTTTCCAGACTGGGGATTAAAATCGTAAACTTGATTTGTAAAGGATAAATGGATTTGCCCTCATTTACTTCCCCTTCTCCTTGGCTGACACTTCCTACGCACTCTGTGCCCACCCCCCTTCGTTTTGCGTAGCATAATTACATTTGTCTGTACCTGCCGTTGTATCGCTGACTCAGGGGATAGGGGGAGGGTGGGCTAGGCTGTCCGGAAGCCCCATGCACTACACATAAATAGTGGATGAAGAACTGATTCCTCGGACGTTTTTACAGTCACTCCTGGAGCCTGGCTGTTTTAGTGACAAAATACCCAAGCCCACTCCAAACCTCCTAGGTAAGGGTGTCAAACTTTTTTTAAACCTCCTGCAGCACACTGTAATAAAAGCTCAATCACTTTTATATCTATAGTAAAATTAATTGCCGTGAATGTGCAATGCTAGAACAAAGGCATGTCATGTCGGTGCTCCCCGGAAGGGGGCTGGAGAGCCAGCATTACATACCTGCATATGTATAACTCTAAAGCATTAAGTTAATGCACATCATCCCCACAAAGAGGCTAATGTTATAGCTAGTAGTGTATAAGACCTTGAGGTGAACTATAGAATTCACAATATACACCACCAAACCACTATATGGAACCACACTACTGAGTCTCAAAAGAGGTATAAGCATTTGAATGCCCCGAGAAATTCAACAAGGTTTCACCTGAACATCTGTCTGCAGATCACCTAAACGAGCCTGGGTGCTGGATTTGGTTCTCATGATGTATGTAAAGCAATGTGTTCACACTAAACTGGAGTATTGTGCTGGTTTAACTCTATCAGTCCATCAAAAACCTGCTCATCACATATATCTCCTTAGCAGATTATTCTTCTTGGCCTTATCCAAGACTGACATTGTCTATGCATGTGTCAAAGGTGAAGACTTGAGTATCTCAAATACCTGGTCATACAAAAGTTTGATTGCGCAGAAACTGGTGACTCTGAGAACAGAATATTTTGAAGCATGGACACACACACACAGAGAGAGAGAGAGAGAAACCCACCCACCCACACACACTTTCTTCAGTGATATCTCTGCAGTCAAGCAGTGGTGTTACACCAACATAAGTCCTCCTTTGCTTTCTCCCAAGCCTAGGCTATGCTGTCCTGACCTGCAGTGGGCCAGCCCTAAACTACAGCAGCTAGGATCACCAGCCTGACTGCAAAACCACCACACTGGCACAAGGGGAGGGTCAGACAGCGTAACCCCCACCCCCCAGGTGTTAAGACACCAAGAGTCAAATCCAGACCAGGTCAAGGGCTAAACCCAGGCATGAGGTCTTGAGGTCAGGTCAATGGCCGTATCACAGTTACTCCCCTCTACCCCTACAGAAGCAATCCTGTCTGACAGAGATAATGAGATTCTTTAAACAGGAGGTGGGGACTCGTCTGCCTGTAATTCCTATTGTGTTAAATGGCGGAGCCATAGCTCAGAGGTGCACAACATAAAGGCAAGTGGGTGGGGAATTGGGGGGCTTACCAGTGTACTCCACCCAGTCCATGAAGTAACTTTACTTTTTATAATAACAACAATAATAATAATAATTCTTATTATTATATATGAATTATAATAAAAGTCATTTTTATTATAAATATTATATGCTTTCTCATATTAAATAAATAAATACATTTAAATCTTTATACATTCAGAACAGACAGGATGCCAGAGGCACTCCATGTCTAGTGTAACAGTCTTGTCATTGATATTACTATTGAGGGAATGAGCACAATTTGTGGGTGATAAGTACAATGATTATGATGGTTGGCTAAATAATATTAAGCCCAAGAATGACACTTTAGATAGATATACAATAGACTTAATGATGTTGCCTGTTAGCACATTAGTGGGCTAGATTTCGTTCAAAAGGAAAGCTGTAAACTCCAGTGCATCTATTACATTATGTGGCTCTTCTCAAGTTAGTCAATGGGAAGAAAACCCTCTGGAAAAAAGGCATCCAGACCTTTCATTGGAGGCTTCCAGAATTTAAGAATTTTCAGCCTTGTGAATATTGTTTGATTCAAAAGCTTTGAGATGATAAGAACAGTGGTATGGTTTGATTAATGGACTGGACTGACTTCTGTTACTGAAAGTCACTGCATCAGAGATGGATGGAACAAAGCCAAAATACTTGCCAAAGTCAGTCAGTGTCTGAGACTAACTCACTATGCAGGTCTGTCCATCAGAGATGTGGAAATGTCAAAGAGCCTTTTCACACCATTGAGCCTCTTCCATCAGAGAGCCACCATGCCACAGCATGTGGTCAACGAACTCTGCAGGACAATCACAGCTCAGATACTCAGAGTGACTTCACCATCTGCTCCCTGGAAATATACAGCACATCACAAACACGTGCAGCTTCATGATGAATCCCTCTTGCAGAGAAAAAAAACCTCACAAGAGCCAAACGAAGGTGCTAAAGTTCCATCAAACAGGAAGAGGTAAATACCAATGTTAATTATTTGACTAGCAAAAAGGGGGATAAATTAAATTTCCTTGTTGTGGCCTTTTACAGGAAGTCACATGAATTATTTATGGATGAGAGAGAGAATGAAGGAAAGAGATGAGAAAGAGAGTGAGTCTCTTGGAACAAACTGACCTGGAAAAATCCCTGTGCAGAGTTTAAATTGATGAGAGAAGGCTGCCTACTGGCATAGAGGTGGTTACTGGTGCATTAGAAGATGAGGGGCATTTTCATGCCAGCAGACAGAGAAGTATAACTTTTAACCAAAAAGGGAAGAGGTTTTAGAGGCAGGCTCAAATTCAATAACGTTGCCATTATGTGCTGACGTACAGACAACAAGAGGCTTTTAGAAAAATAAAAGAGCTCTTTTCATCCTTCTTAAGCACAATATCATTGCCAGGCCCAGACAACATTTGTGACTAAAATGCTACCCCCTGCTGGTAGCCTGTGGAGGGGGGGGGGGAGATGCTTGGTGCTGCAGCCTATTCTTTCCCTTGGCTGTGACTGAACAGAAAAAAGGCAGCAGTCATTGTACGAGGAGGACAAGATTAAGAGGCCAAGCTCTGCATGTGTGTGTTTGAATGTGTACGTGTGTGTGTGTGTGTGTGTGCGCGCGCGCGCGCGTCTCTTCACCTCTGCCTGCCCGCCTGGCTGGTGCCTTCACCACAAGCTCATCCGTCTCCCACCCTGACCCTCTCTGTGTCGCCTGACACACATGCGCTTGTGCGCACACACACGCACGCCTATGCTGTGGCCGGCCTCCCAGCTGTGCATGTAATGGAGCTCGAGGGCAGGAAGTAAGTCATTCGATTGAGGATGGAGTGGGGGTTAGAAAAACCCCATTATCATTACGGTTAGGTGGACACTAGTTCATTTTTTACACAACGCCTTCAGGGGTGGGTAAAGCACAGGAGTGGGCAGGGGGTGGGGCTGTCTGTGTTCAGCACTGCTCTGCTGGACAGCTCCCATCTGATAGAGTGCCCTAATGTTCCCAGACAAATCTACAGTCTAGAATGAAACTTGTTCAGTTACCCTTCAGTGGAAGATTTTGCACTGAAACTTTGATTTAACACAGGAAGACATACAGTATACACATGTATGACGACAGTTGATATGTCCCTGATGTTGATGTTGACCCAAGCTAAACAGAGCGCAGAGTTCCTTTGTGTAACAGTATACATTATGTAGGATATGACCTTTTAAGATCCTAGCCCATGTCTCCTAGGTTTGAGCAATGTATGAGCGGATGGCAAAAAGACTCCTTCATTATAATACATCACCAGAGTATCCAGCAAGTTACAATGGCATGAAAACAAATTCAACTTCTAAATGTGACAGTTTTACATTTAACTTGCTTAGTAAAACACTAAACAATGTAGAACTGTTAAGATATTGCACACAAAATATGAAATTCAAATTGCAATATTACACCATAGTGATAACTAGTATAAGCTATGATGCACTGATTGAAAATTATTCATAATTGACCAGAATGCCTTAACACTTGCCTATAATATTTGTAATTAAAGAAAATTAAATTAAATCTGTAACTAAATATCTGTAATGTAAATTTTATTTAAATTACTTCTATGAATAAACTCAGTCATATGTTTTTGAAATGCCAGCAATGAAGATTATACTCATCAAGAAAAGGTGTTATAGCTTCATCTCACCCCCATTTATGATCAATTTCCTCAGTTTCCTGTTCTAGTTCATCTCTGGAGCTAAGTTATAAGCATTAGGGAGTTTCTAAAACTAAAAGAGAGCAATAGTCTGGCTCTTAGCAGTGATCTGACAGAGGTGCAGGGTTAAAGGGGCCTGCACTCTCTGAGTGCAGACATAATTAATGCACTTGCAGAGGAACAGCATGTTCTCTTGTTCAGACACTGTCCCCAAATGGATATGGAATAGAACTTCCTGCAGAGTGAGTCATGCCACTCTATCATTTATATTTATCCTGTTTGGGAAAGAAACATAACAGGGAAAAGGGACACACAATGTTTATAATGAAGGTACTCCGGTTTTCCCTCACTGTTGGGTCATTGTCCAATATCCTCTGGGAATAACTCTGCAGGAACTAAGCCTACTCTCTGCCCATGACTGTTAGCCACTGGTTAGGGAAACATACCCCCAATAATATCCCCTACTGCTACAGTTCATTAACTAAAACCGGAACTAAATTTAAAATCAATTTCATGACAGCAAAAGCAACATTAATGTCTAAAGAAATATTAAGATCCCACTTCCCGGATCGCTGGGTGGAAAAAAAAAAAAAAAAAAAAAAAAAAAAAAAAAAGTTCCTCATGTTTGAGATTCATTTGAAAAGATTGAAGCACAGCACAGAACAGTGGTTTTGGATCTGCATAAGCCTACTGTAACAAAGACTAGACTGAGAGAGCAAGAGAGAGAGAGAGATAGGACAGAGAGAGGAAAATGTGTAATTATTTTGGCAAAAAATACACATATGGTGTGCAGGAGGCAAGAAAAGAAATGAAGAGTTTAGAACCAAGACTCTGGATACGCAGACAGTAGGATTGAGAGTTTTACAGCGCTGTACTTTTGTGGCAAAAATACACAGGCACTGACGTGAAAAATGATGTGAAAAACAGTGAAGAATGACCAAATTAAATGACCAAACTAAAATTAATACCCCAACCACTGTGTTTGACAGAACTATAGGTTACTAAGTATGCTGTTTAATGTCCTGCACTCTCACTCTGAAGGAAAGTAAGAGACAAAATATCTTCAACTGCAGTCATAACATGCAGTCATTGTTAACTCAGGCCAACAAGTAAAGCGCTGGGTGAAGATCCATTCTCTTCTCTAACCAGGCAAACCTTTACCCCTGTGGTAACACGTAATGCCTCATGGTGTTTAAAAAACAACCACAATAAAAAACAAGATGTATTTTATGCTCAAATCAAAACAAACCTAAATGAGACCTGAGAATGGGGACTTGATAGTCACAGTCTGATAAGAGAATTTCACCAGATTCAGATATTTTCCCAGAAGTCTTTGTACTTGTCTAGACATTTATTCATCTTCTCCACTCAAAACAGGACGTATTCAGATAACAGCTTATAAAAAACAATCTGACATTTCCACAGAATTTAATTATTAGGAGGTCCAAATACCACATGTATTACATATAGTCTCTGCAGACAGCACTAAACACGCTGACATATTATTCCTGCATACAGCTGGACTTTTTAGTCACTCAAGACTCTAAGAGCAGGCTACACTCTAGAGTCCCTCACCATTACCTTATGTCTGGTATCCAGACGTGTGGCTCCTGTACTAATCACCCCCTGAAACATACCTACTTGAAGAGATAATGATTTTGGCTGTATTCTGTGGGAGACATTACAAGTAATCACTAATAAAAATGGTTTTAAAATGATTGCGTTGGTCATATTGTGTATAAATGACTCACCAGTTTAATCAGTTCAAACAGGTATATGAATAAGATGGACATTTTCTTTATTATTAAAGACAATCCTAACTTTAAATGCTGCTTTCAGGAGGCATTGGAAACCAACATCTGAGTACGGTGTAGTGGCAAAAAACTCCCCTTTCCTTAAAACCAAATGGTGCAGGCTGGTACAGCCGGAGAGGAATGAACCCCTTCACTCATACAGCATCCATTTTTCACCCTTCGCAGCATTATCCTGCATTTACAGCTGTCTACCTCTCCACAAAATGTGGAGTTGTGTTGTGTTGGGAGAACTCAAATCAATAGCCATAGATTTAGTCTGTTTGCATAATAAAGATGCTCTTAGACCGAAGATATTGCTTGACACTTTGTGAACTACATTATTCCTACAAAGGGAGTCTAGCAAAGTGACATTTTCACCCATAATACACAATAAAAGTAATTCCACTACCATTTGAAATCATACCCTCTGAGTGGACAGCTTATTAGTAATAAGTGAGAAAAAGCAGACCAGTGTTGGAACTCTACTTATTTTCAGTACATGACATTAACCCTCTAATAGTTGATTCATGGTCAGCTAGAGCCTAAACCCTATAGTGCTCACCCACCACATTGTTTTTTTAAGTACCTTTTAGTAGTTTGGATGAATAAAAAGGGTTACAGATAAAATCTTGCAGTGTTCATATTTACATATGAACAAATAACATAACAAAATAATCCACAATATATGTTCCTTACCCACCATCACGCAAGTCATTTTAATGTTGCTTGAGGTGAAAGTATACAGAATCCATTCTCATCCACCAAATACTAGTATATCTGAACTCCCAGGATGAATTGAGGTTGCTTTAACTATTAAGTAGGTACAGTATAGGATTTTTCTGAAGCCTTGTGAAGTATCATCTGATACAGCTGGCTAATGCTGGTCGTTATATCAATGAAATGGAGAGAAACGACTTCCCTTCAATGGATCAAATGAAAAGCACTGATGAATATGGGGAAGGTCTTCTTGGGGGAGCTAATGATAGCTGGTGGTCTCAAGTTGCAAGAAAATGCTACCTATATGGTGAACATTGAGGGGAAACCACTCAGACAAAATGCCCACAAATCAATGGCATGCTGAATCCGGACTCATGCATTCGCTGGGGCGAGGCATTCGATCACTTGGCTAGAAATTAGTTCTTAGCCTGATTTTAAAACAGCACCTCTAGAACCCTCTGTTGTCTTTCTCCTTCCCCATGCAGGATACCAAGGTTATCCAATGTCACGACTGCTGCCGTGGGGAACCTGGCAGTGGACCACCAGCACGGTTGGCGGCTCTCTTACACCACAGCACAGCACAGAGGTCGTCACTACCTATGCCAAGTCTACCCTCACCCCCACAGCGGCCTAACAGATACTGCATTAAGAAGTGTTGACAGTGTGCTGATTGCCGAACGATGCCACATAAAGCACTCACCTTACAATAAAAATAGAAAGGAATGGGGGAGAAGTAAAGCTACCTGAAAGGTTCTGAACAGATGCCTCTCAATGGTCTCAGAGGACCATTGTGTCAAAGGCAAACATGGTCTGTTTTATAAGTTAATGCCTTTCACAAATAATCCTGGGACGATAGAAAGACTTTCAGAAAGATTGCAATATTCAATTCGATAGTATTTTGAACATTAGAGCATCCAAAGTGCCTTGTGCACATCTGCGGCTAGATGGTGGCTCAGTGGTGAAGGTACTTGACTTGTAATTGGATGGTTGCTGGTTCAAGCCCCACCACTGCCAAATTGCCACTGTTGGGCCCCTGAGCAAGGCCCTTAACCTCAATTGCTCAAGTTGTACTCAGTCATAGTTGTAAGTTGCTTTGGACAAAGGCATCAGATAAATGTAAATGCAGCCTTAAAGAAGTTCCTGGATTATATTTCTGGATCTGAAACCTCATTAGGTCCTTTTTTTCAGATATAACTGATAATTCACTGATCAGAATAATCCCAGAGCAGAAGCAGAAAGCAGCTTCATTGATCGTGCCTACACACTCCTTGAGGTGCCGATATTAAGCAAGGCTTTCCAATTGGCAAGGGCCCTGTCCTTGCTGCTCTAATAATGTCTGGGATGAAGCAGCCTTTTCAGTCTTGGCAGACATTCAAGGAGGTACTATACACTAATTGAAAAAAGTGATTAAGTGACCAGATTAAACAGAATTGCATACTGGTCATGTGCTCAGTGCAGGGATGAGACGGAGACTAGGCAAAACAAACCCCATGAACTTGCTCAAGGTACTTTAGGCATGTTTTACTTGAATTTTTGCTTGAAGTTTCGCAGAGCATGTGCATCCGAAGGAGAGGTGCCACCATAAACTCTGCCAACCTGACCAGATGTGGCAACACAATGAGAGGTACCAAGCTGACCAGAGGCTCCAACCTGTGGAGGTGGCTGAGGGCTATATCACATGCTTAAAGCAGGCAGTTCTTCCTTTGGTTCCATTAATTGTGTCGGCCTATTCAAGCAGGTTGGACATTCAACAAGGATCACTTGAAGCAATTTAAGATGTTATGTTGTCACCAAACAATTTTATTTGCGGTTGTCTGGCCCCCCTTGGGACATCAAAGCTAATCACTACAAACATCCTACATTATACAAAGAGCTGCAGGTGTTCAATGCAGCTGCGTCAAGTTTAGTATTTTAGGGTTTCCTTAAATTCAAACTTACCTGTGATATTAACTTATTTGGCTATCTGAAGTTGTGATAAAGCATGATATATCTAAAACACAGCCACAGTTATAATTTATTCAGTCCTATGTTGCTTTCCATGTTTAACAAGTAGCTTATATTTGAAGAAACACTGAAATCTTATTTGGTGCTCGAGTTGATAGTTCTGGAATGAATAGTTAGCTCCTCTTACCTCTGATGACGGTCACATTGCCGCTCTGTTGATCTTCACCATATCCATTGATGACTTTGCATTGGTACTCCCCACCATCGGACTCTGCAACTTTCATTAAATGAAGCTCTGATAGTGTCCCTCTGTCAGACAAACGTAAAACACCATCATGTTTTCTGAATTGTATTCTTCGATTATAATGACATGAAAACAACCTTACATGTCAGAAAATATACATGCAAAATGGAATGGTGGATTGTATTTATAATGACTATAATACAAGTACTCGTTATGTACAAAATACTTTTTATCACGTCTGCACATCTTATGTTCGATTAAACATGTCCGTGTTGGTTTCAGTGAATGATGAATAAACTGTAGCACATGACTAGAGAAGTTGCCCTTTTTGTGTCTCTGGTCCACTTGTCCAGCATGTTAATGCAAGTTCATCACAATGCTAGCAAGTGACTGCACGGCTGTTTAAAATAGGCTCTGTAGTTTGGTTTAGCCTCTGTAGTCTGATGTGTGGTCTTTGTTGCACCAGATTTAGTTAGGCACAGAGTATTCAACTGACACTGGTTTCACTAAGCATCCATTTAGTGTTCGCAATATAACTTGCCACAGTATCATGCTTTTGGAAGTCCTTGAGGTACTATTCTTCCAGACGAGGCGAACAATACTGTTTGTATGGTTTTTGAGAATTTTAAAGTTATATGACCAACAAACCGATATTGCTAATGTAAATTTGTGTAACCAGTGTAAGATTAGCATTCAGCCCCACTACGTGGCTGCTGTAGAAATGTGATCTATCAAACTGCTCTAAAACAGCACAGACATGATAAGTATAAAATTATAAGGCAAGCACCCAAACTGGACAGCACGCCTTTTGATTTTTAAATAAACACATTAGCATTATCTATGCAGACTTGAACTTAACTGGAATGCCTGGGAGCACAACCACGATGTGAAGTTTGACTGGGCAGAAACTGTTGACTAATACACCGAAGAAAGCTCTGTAAAACCCAGTCACAGCCAGAGTGCTGATGAAGCTACATGAATCATAATCCAATCCATCTCAAACTTTGAGTAAAGCACCCCCCCCCCACACACACACACACACTTCTGTCTTCGTTTCAGCAAAATCTTATTTCTCTCCTCTGAATTTATTTCCTTTTGTGTCCATCATTGGTGACTGCAGTCTGCTGATTGCAGTCACCAATGATTTACAAGATCAGCACCCACCTAGATGACTTATATTATTTATGTAGATTAGAAGAACACATGCTTATGGTAATAAGCAACTTGTAAAAGTGGCACATGAACCACCCAGATGACTTTGGCTATCATTCTTGTAAATTGGGGCGTACATGCAAGTGATATAAAAATAAGGGATTGGAACACAGTATTAATATGAACTGAAGGCGTATCATACTGAGAAGTTTGCAAGGATAAAATGGAAATATTCTACATTAGCTTATTTTACTTATGATTTAGAAATACCTAAACAAATTATATATTATTCTCATTTACATATTCTTTTATTCAGCATCCGTGTTCAGAAAGAGACCCCCCCCCCCCCGTGTTTTACATGTTGTATGATAACCATGAGTTGCTCCATTAGAATATTTCATTTCCTTTATAGATAGTGGAATGGAAAATCTCCAGTTTGCTCTGTCATTAATGTAAATATTAACGCAAATTGGAATCTGCCAGTAATGTTTAGAAAGTCACTATGCATCCAGGTAACTTCCTCAACTATCCTGTCCTTTGCCCAGGGTAATGAATGTGTTTGTCATGACACAAATGTTTCTGGATGAAAATCAGAGTCCAGGAACTCTGAGAGCTAAGGAAGGGTGGCAGACCTAATATGTAAATGAACTTAAACACAGAGGAACTTCTTTGCTAAATATCTTGGCTAAATGATAGGAGAATATCTGGAGTATTTGGAGAATATCTGGAATATTTGGAGAATATCTTTTGATAGGGAGTAATATCTTTACATCATGTTAACATCAAGCTGTGAACTTTGATAAAAATCTGTCCCCTAGACTCACAATACAGGCGGATGTTTAGTGTAGACTTCCACAGCCAAGGGATCCAGCAAGCATGGATGGACATAACTTTTCCATCACTTCAGCACACTTACGTTACCCATTAACTCATGACTCAAATTTCCTTGGAGCGGGTGGAACACCGCTCAGAAACGGAGTCCTCTCGAATCTTCTGCTGCCAAATAGGAATATGGCAAGGAGGTGCTTACCTTTTCTTCATCTTGATTTTCCTGGTTTTGGTGCTAGCTATCTCCATCCTATTCTGGTACCATTTGAACTTGGTCTGCCTGCCGCCAGCTAGGAGCTCGCACTTCAGGGTCGTCTTCTGCCCTTCTGGCACCGTCACGCTCCTCACTGCCTTTAATTTGGGTGTGGCTGGAACACAGGAAAAGCATTGGTAGGTTAATCACTGGTGTCATCTGAGCGGCACACATACCCTCTCCTAGAATAGCACATAATCCAAGTCATTGAAAAGTGTAGAAAATTGACCGGATGATTGGATGCTTATACAAAACTAGAAAAGGCACGGCAACGATACCACAAGCTGTGGTTTTGTAACCGCTTTCCTTCATCTAGACCTTTTATTAGTGCTCTGTGTTTATCTCAAGAACCTCTGCATAGACTCCTTTGAAGTGTCCAGTCCCTTTGCTGACTGAAACCATAACTAATTGGCCAGCTTAGACAGTGGGATAGAAAGAGAGACATGGACATGTGTTCAATCTGTGCCAGCAGAACAGACCGCAGCTCTATGCATCACGACACTCTATCGTAAACGCATTATGCTGGACCATCTTTTCAACAAACCCCAGTCATTGTACAATACCATGGGAGTCAGTGATGCCTTTTGCCCCCTTGCACAACCAAAGCTCGCTCCATGGAGGGTCTGCCGATTCTCTCTAAGGCAGCTTCTCCAGTTACAGACAAACCCGGAAGAACAATACCCCGGTCCCCCACCACCCCTACCCCATGCTTGAAGTGACCCACACTGCTGCCATGAAACTGTCTAGTTCAATGCAGTTCTGCCTTTGAGAGAACACTCTCATTATGCACCAGCTTTATGCCAGAGTGGTCCATCAACTATTTGATGTCTCTAACAGCAGAAGGAGTTTTTGGAGCATGCTGGTGGGGAACGCGGGAGTATACCAGTCACTCACAAACTGGACTTCAAAGGCTTGAGATTCCACACAAAGGCTCCTCGCACAGTGACATGGCATGAATCTTATGCACGCAGCTACCACGCCACCCAGACAGATTATCATGGTCTGTCATGGAACAAACATGAAGATGCCTCAGCGACATAGAGGGAAGTATATACTTTAGGGGACATATCTATGGTTTTATAAAATATGCAACAGATATTACATCAGCACCCTGCAAAACATGCAAGGAAAGGCATTTGGGCAATTTGGGAGGAGAGAGAGAGAGAGAGAGAGAGAGAGAGAGAGAGAGAGAGAGAGAGAGAGAGATAGATAGATGGATGCCCTCTCACGGATGCAACAAAAATCTTACATACAGTGGCACAACAGACAGTCAGTAATGGTTTAGCTCTATTGATGTAAACTTCCTCCAAAGGAAACTGTTACACTAAAGTAAATGAAGAAAGATAAAAACATCAACTGCAGATGGAGCACATATGTATACATATTCTGCTCACTGTTAAAGTAGTATTAAACATCTTGATTATTTGATATCAAACATTCTGTAATTCAATTGAATGCTACCTTCCCAGGAAGCAGTTGAAAACAGTTTCTTCATGTTCATTCCCAGTTCTGGCTATGTCTCACCACCAATATAATCATGTAAAAAACATGAAAGGATCTAGCGGAATGCTGAAGAGTGTACGAGAGAGACAGAATATGAAAGAGAAAGTGGGGGGGGAATGAAGGATGTCGTGAATGTGCTGTAAATCATTGTGTCTAAGAATGCTGAAAAGAATAGTGGTCTGCAAATAGCATGAGGACAATGATGATGGAGAGGAATGCATCTGTAGTTACTGCACCCTGCAACATGAGTTGGCATTAGGCATTGTGAGGGTTGTGATGCATGAATGACATTTCAAGTGCGGATTGCTAATTCACACGAGTTATTTCAATATTCAAGCCAATAAGATTAGTGATGCGCATCATTTGGGAAATAGATAACATAGTTTACCATAGAAGTTTGAGATGAAAAAAAATGACAAATGCCAAGAGCCAAGAGTGACACACTGCTCCAGTGTGAGCCTCACTGTTGTCTTAAGGGGCTATAATGCCCTCTGCAGCTTGGATCTTATGATATTCAGCTAAGTGTATTTGTTGGTGTTTTGAAACTAGAAGGTAAGCAAGATTTTGTTAATCAGAGAAAGGTGCTCATTGTGAATCAGTGAATAACTCTGGTTGCTTAAAAAAATTCATCCATAATTCTTTTAAATTTTAAATCAGCTGTGTGGTTAGGCTTTCAAACACTCCAACTGCTCCACACACACACACACACACACACACACACACTTCCATTCTTGCAGGCTCTTCTCAGTCCACCTTTCATATCTGGGCAGGTCTGGGATTACACAAAGCATTGAGCAATGCAGAACTCACAATACCTGAACAGGCAAAGCTCAGGAGAAATCGCATGGATTTCACACTGAATGCATTCATACCGGTTTTAGTTCACCGTGAAGGGGAACAAACTTACTCACAGCTGTTACTTTCACTCCCAATCACCTCAGGGGAATGTCGCCCAACCCAAACCGGAACCTTTTACTCTCATTCTCATTAAAAAAAAAAAAAGAAAAAAGAAATCTGTTAAGAGGTTAAATTCCATTGCTAAGTAGGTGTAATTCAATGCTAGTTGCTAAACAAGGAAAATTTTGCCTGCTTCAACCCACTGTCTGGGTGCCCCATGATAGGTGCCCCATGATAAAAACATGCCATTCATTCGCTTGAACTAAAATCACTGAGGATCTGATGGATTCCAATTTACATGCACATATGCACTTTGTGCTTGTTTGTCTGTGCACACTATAATAAATGCAGATGTACCTGTTTCTGGTCAAGCGATGTAAGGTAAAACATTTCAAACATCTCAATCAGCCAACTGTCTATATACCCGTACTAACACAGAACATGGTTATGGATGCAAGAATTATTAAGATGGAGACTTCAGTGTTGCCCATCAATAAAGACGTCCTACCGCAAAATGACTATACAGCAAGCAAAAGAGCAATACCAAGTGTCAGCTACTACAAAACATGACACCCCCAGATATGGTTTAACCTATTCCAAAGAGCAGTCTAGTTCCCACTCTAGTTGGGATATTTACAGCCAAACTGGGTCAATGCCTCAATACAACTTATAGCCAGAGTACACAGATGTCTGCTGCAGCACTGTGCACCCCCCCGACTGCCCATTCAGAGCGGATGGCCCCAAAACACGTAATAAACAGCAAGAACATGAAGGGTCCTCACGTAAGACAAGATCACTTCATTCTGGCTCATCTCGCTGTTTTCTCAGGGCCCAGGGCGTCAGCCTGCTCAGGCCGGACCGCCAGCTGTTTCTCTGTGTCATGGAGGAGCCCCCTTTGGGGGAAAACTCCTACGCGGTTTACAGGCCACAAAATTTACACGGATCTGGGGCCACATTCCAGCCTTCGCTGCTCTGCTGAGCAAGGAATTCCATGATCTAATATGGGGCCCAGACACACGCGGGGTCCGCCATCACTGGACAGCAGGGAATTGAGCAGTAACTGATAGCTAATGCCAGTGCCTCCGCTGGAGAACTGGACTTGGTGTTGTAATTGGATGAAAGAGGTGGGGTTAGGGGTTAAATGCACACTGACAAGTCCTCTTTGGGAGAGACCTAAAGTCTGAACTTTAACATTTACTCCAATTAACTTATTAACAATTAACTTATTATAAAGAATCAACAATTCTTTATATGTAATAAAGAGTATAACTAACTGTTCAACAGAAAGGAAGGATCACTAAGGGAATCTAATTGCTTCTTAAGTACTTCACTAATTCAATCTGTTCCTTATTTGTATAAAGCATTAACATCTGATTTGAAAAATGGTTAAGTACTGACCATTCTGCCTTGACCAGTAGAAGCCAATATAGACTACCATTCAATCATACGAATGTCAAATTCATTTTTAAAAAGTAACAATCACATTTACAATAAATAATATACTATTTACAAATAAGCAGTGAAAAATGAATAAATAATTCCCTACAATACCTATGACACTGACAATTTAAACAGTGCATAACAGGTTTTCAGGAAGACTTAACTCTGTTATTAAATGAAATCTGCAAAGTACAAAGCAAATTAAATTTTATCACGTCAATCCTTTGTTTACAGAAGTCCCCATTTAAAACCCAGTGACTCACAGTTCATCACCAATAGACTGACACCTGTCAGAGTTCAATGACATCCTCAAGAAACAACTCCAAATCTGCAGGCTTGACATATCAAATGACATAGAAAAAAATGTTGCCGCTATATTCCAGAAATCAACAATGTTTCATAAATAAATAGGATCGTGTTACACCCCTTCAAATTTCCACATCTACGCTGGCAAAGATTTCCAGCGTCAGCGCCCGAATGTGCTTGTTCCAACACGATTGGTTTCAATGTACTTTCTGCGAAATGAGGAAGTCATGTCTAGTAGATTTACAAGCACTAAATTGAGAAATAACAGAAAATGCAACAAACAAGCACTCGGTAGGAATTCCTAACATTAACAGACAATGGGATCAGACAACATTCGTGCGACCCGAGAGGAAACACGCGTTGCACCTGTCATACCAAAAAATTAGGTTGCCCCTTCAAAGCGTCTTTTCAACAAGGTAACCAGTTCTCCTGAATTTCTGTGATCTTGTTAAACTTGCCCAAGGAACCGTCACCAGTCCCTCATCTTTCCTGAAATCCTGGCCTACCCTCGGGCAAAAGGGAGTATTTATTTGCATAAATATTGTGTAATAAACGTCTGCAACTGTCGAAACGTGCTTATTATGTTGGTACATATACAACCGAAAGAAACAAAAAGATGTCACTAGTGCCAGTTTCGCTCGTACAGTAGAGCCGCTGTCCAACACAAACCGCAGAAAATCCATTACGTGCAACACCTGCGCCCACCGCTCACGAAACAATTCAGAAACTTCAATCGATATTCCGGGGGTGGTGGGCGACAAAGTAGCTTAATGACTTATTCGAAACAAATGTATAGCTTACATCAAAAGAAAACATTATTTGGTAAATAATTCAAAATAGTCATAACTATAGCCCAGTTTCACGGTATTTCAGCAACATTGGTGGGCTCTCTCACCTAAACACCTTTCCTTGTTAAGTGACTTACACACCTGGGACATCGTCTTTCTTTCCACCCTTTCCACCTTTTCTACCCTTTCCAGACATTCTTGACTTTGCGGTCGTTTCTTCAATTTGAACAGGCGTTTGCAGTACTTGTAGAGAAGATTCGAAGACTTCCGCACCTACTCCAACCAACTGTTGAATAGCAACGTTCTCTGTCGCATGTGTTTTACAGCCCGAGCAAGAGGCGGTCTTTACGACGACCTACAGCAATAGGGCACATTTCTCTCCAATTCCCAAATAGCTGCTGTCCACTCTCAGAGCAGTGAGGACAGTTTTTTTTAAAAACATTTTTATAATGTAGCTTACAAATAAAACTGTCATTAGCGGTTGTAACTGACAAAATTGCAGTTGTAAATGTAATCTTTCAGATCCCCAGATTTCTGCATGGATGAATAAACCTTCAATGAAAAAGGATTAGAATATAAATTACTAGACCAGATTATCACCATCTGTTTTTCCAAAATATTCCAAAATCACACAGTTCCTAAGAATGCTATAAAGATATGTGGATTTCTATACGCATTGCTCCTAATAGATGAACCTATTTATTGACTAAGTATTACATTTATCAAACTGTACACGTTTGATGCTGTACCTTAAATGGTTTAAAGAATCAAGAGGAAACTAGTGAAGCCCCCTGTACTGACAAGAACATATATCAGATATGCAGTATAATTTCCTGCACATGGGTCAAGGGATAGGTGTGCTCATTTCTGTAAATAAAAACTTTCAGTTTATGTATATTCTTGTGAAAATCTGTCTTGAAAAGTCAGCTTTAGATCAAAGCATTTATAACAGTACTAAAGACATAACATTGATGTGGCCATTCTAAAATATGTATCCCCAATATGTAAGTATTTCTTCCTGTATTCTGGATCATTTGTGCACTGCGTGTTGCAACCTCTTGTGAGTTTTAGATCACAGATCAAATAATATTCTCTTGTAGAATTTCCTTACACACTTTTTTATCTATTGCTCTCTCTGTACCACTAGATACTGTGGACACAATGGAACCCATACCATGAAGCTTTCTCCAGCCATGCTTCACAGTTGGGGTTGGGTTGGGGAATGCTAGATACAGTTATAAAAATAATCAAGTTTTGGCTCATCTGCATACAGAACATTGCTCTAGTATCAGGCATCAGTGATTTTTTACAATTATTTTTGCTCTCCTTTAACGGTAACCTTTCAGTAACAATAATTTTACTCAGTGGTTTTATTATAGAAGACTCATTGATACACACATTATTAAGTTACCTGCATATCCTCAGTTGTCACTCCAGTTAGGGGTCTAAGTATGTCATGCTTATAATTCTACCAATTTTGCTCAGATGTTTCTTTTCTCATTTTCTTTACCATTTCTATGAGGAAGCAGTGGTGTGCCTAGGGAAAGTGATACTGCTGCTGAATTTATCTGACTGTGAACTGATGGAAGCTCCAGTGAATGGAGATCCTTTTGGAACTCCTTCAACAGCGTTTTGTCTGAGATTCCCTTAAACTGTTTTTGATCAGGCCAAATTTCACTTTAACGGAATTCTTTTGCAAAAACCTGATAACCAATTTTACTGAAATAACAAATTTAATGAAATACTGATTGTCAAGTGGAAAACCACTCATTAGAAATCCCGAAAAACTTTATTACCTGAAAAAAGTAATTATCAGTGACCTTGACTGTTTAAACTATTTGTTCATTAAAGATTGGACAATATAAAATGGGTATATTAAATAAGTATTTATTATTATTATTATTATTATTATTATTATTATATTACATTTTAGGAGTCCTTCATGCAGAAATACAGATAACATGGAATGCCAAACTTTTTTTCACATCGGCATTATTTGTGTAAGTGGATAATATGCCTCTAAATACTACTTGTGATGACTTGCAGTACTAAAATCGACATTTTCACAAAATGCAGTTCATTTTAGATTAGATTACATTAGACTAGTTTCACTTTATTTTCCATCACAATGAAAATTTGTCTTTTTCCATTTAAAGAGAGGGCTGATAGATGGCACATAGATTACAAATAAAATGAATAAATATGAATAAAACAGAAATAACCTGCAGTAGGCAGGTGCATTTTACACCCATAACCATGAAATGTTGTTAGCATCACCATCTAGTTTTCCTCTGTGTTTTACAATGAAGGACCGTTGAACTAGTGAGATGACAAATTAGATGACACTGTTCTTTTTATGCTGACTTCTTATGCCGGGTTGTTGAGTCATATCCTTTTTTTTCCATTTGGTTAGCTATCTGACAACAGCAATTAACAAGAACAGGCCTACTATCAATAAGTCAAGCTTTCATTCTGGAGATTTTAGGTGATACCAGCTTTCATATCTTTACTGAGATCAGTTAACTGTGCTTGCCTAAAAGTTGAGTTTAATAAGGATATTAGAATCAACATTTCCCTACTAAACACTAAGAACACTGCCACCTAAGAGAAATTATTTGAAGTTCAGCTATTACAAGGGTCAGATAAGATGTGTCTACAATGTGTCTGTAAAAAAGAAAAACCCTTTAAAAAAAGCTCTACTTATTGATTATGCTTATTGATTACATGAAAATTAGTTAAATGGGATAGACTACATAATCTATGTTCTCAAATGATTTATGTATGAATGTACGCATATTTTCACTCTTAGTAATTCTGAGAATGGTTCCCTTTTCCGCTCTTAAGATATAATCCTCAATCTTTTCATCAGTGCAAGCAGTGGCATGTTAAAGTCCTAAGAAAACAGCTTCTCTTTCTGAATGCCTGTAACTCCTTGTCCTGCTGTAATCTTTGTGCTCAGTTTCACTCTGTGGGTGTTTCAATGAAGCTCAGCCTTTATGCTAAGTGAGGTGCTACCTGGTACACCAGGGGAATGATCTGGGGTGGGCCTGCAGTATGGAAAGATCCCAAACCAACTCGGAGTGGCCTTCTTCCTTGATGTTTCACTTATCGACATGGGGATCTGATTTTGCACTGAGCAAAGACTCTGGAATGTGCCCTGAAAAGGCACCCAGGATGCAGGCTGGAGCACAACTGGGCTCAGGCGCAAAGGGCATCGGAGCATGTGCTAACAAAACTCCGAGCCTAGTTCCCTCCCACAGCCCACAAAGAGAGTGCAGGTTACATGGGAGGGGAACCTGTTGAAAGACATCAAAGGGATTAATGACGCAAAACTTTCTGCTAAAACTGACCAGAATAAGTGCAAGAAATGTGGCGTCGTCTACGTCAACATTTTCATACGGCTTTCTTGGGAAAATCAACCCCTGTATTACAGGTAAACATAAAGCATTAGTATGCAGTATTTTGTTCTATATAATTGATAAATAACCATACTTCAAGCTGTCCATCTCACTTAGTAACTACTCTTATAGAATAAAACCCTGCATCCTGATGCTGTCCTTGTGTTTTGTACATTAAAATCAACTTTGATGATATAAATTCTACTTCTGCTTCCATTGAATTGACTTTAACATGATTTTTATAACATGGTATATGATGAATATGATATTTTTTTATATATATCATATCATGCTTTTGGGAAATTGGGCCATGATTACTAATTTTATTTCTTTACTCAAGAGAACATTGTTTTCTTGTTTGTATAATTTGGATTTACCAAGACACTTAAAATTACCTTATTATCAGCCCCCCCTTTTACTCTCATCAATGACAAAGCAATAAGGTGCAGTGAAACGTTTTATGATGTTGTCTCCGAGTCACTGTAAACATTTTTTTTTCAGAATGGTAAACACGTTCTTCCTGTGCTACCTTAGTGTCAGTGTTTCCATGAGACGGAGTGAGCCAGACAGAGCTTAGTCACGTGACATCACTGCCTCTGTGAGATTTCCTGACACTTTTCATTCATGTTGATCTATTGAGTGCTGCTTCAATTAATCGGTTAATCCCTTTTTAAAGAAAGCACTTTTATTTTTAACATTGTTTTATCATCATGATGAGGAAAGATCTCAATGCCTAGAAATCACACATTCAAAAATATATAACCTGGTAGCTTCTGATCAGCATAAGAACTTCCCTTGCTATGGATCTCTCTGCAAAACTCATGAGCACCTCTTGATATGCCTTAGAAATGTATACAAATTAATAACAAAACTGCAAAAGAAGGAACTTTACCTGCAAACCACTAGGGCCTTTCATGCCTGCACAGTTGTGCAGTAAAAGAATTCTAAGAATTTATAAAGACTTATAATAAAATTAATCTTACTGAGATTTAAATCAAAACAGAATTCCTAGGTAAGATCCTTGCTTCTCAGCAGAACCTTGGAAACAGAGTACTTTTTAAAATATTCCAAAATGATTGTAATGATACTTGTCAGCAAGATGCATGTGCAAGACAAATCTTTAGTAATGCAGCAAGGCAAGCACAGGTCCAAACTGAACGGTCGATAAACAAAGAGGCAGAACAACCAGGGGTGGCCTAGACAAGGCAGTTAAAGATAAACACACTACGGCAATAAGTGGGGAAAAGCTGACAGGAGACACAGGCTATAGGCTTAGTACCTCCATGGGAAAAGGGAGAGTGTGCAGAGACAGGTGCTTAGAGAGCTTATTCACACACAGGAGTCTTTGATGAGAGACCTGGTTAATGAGGGAGGTGGAGCCAGCAATTAATAAGGTGATGATAGCCTTGCTTCCATTCTCCATGCTGAGACCATGATAGTCATAGGACTCCATGGTCCTTGCAACTGCTCTTGCAAAGGGTTTTCAACAGCTTACCAAATGAATGTCACAACCAAAGAGTTTTTCTGACACCTTTAAATTTGTTCACCTTTTTTAATGATGTGAAGCTGGCAACAAAGTGGTAAAGAATTTTATTTTAACATTTAACATTCTTTTTTTCCTGATGAGTGTTATCAACGTCATCGAATAGTCATCACAGGCCTGATACTAAGAAAACATGCTTGGGTGACAGCGCTGACAGTAACAGCTCGGCAACTCCACAGACTTTTACTGGCATACTCTCAGAGCACCAGTGCTATAAAAAGGGGGGAGTTATGACGTTACAAAACATGACCTTAAACATGATTTCTCCTATTGGTCCTTA
Organism: Electrophorus electricus; assembly: GCF_041902795.1. Taxonomy (NCBI): domain Eukaryota; kingdom Metazoa; phylum Chordata; class Actinopteri; order Gymnotiformes; family Gymnotidae; genus Electrophorus; species Electrophorus electricus. The sequence goes on from NC_137515.1 coordinate 12,934,392, forward strand.
AATTTAAATAAGGTAAATAAACAAAAGGAAATGGGAGAAATATGGGGGAAAAACACTGTCTGGCTTGCTGCACTGAGCTTAAATTATTTTGGTTTAGAAATGTGACTCAAAACAGAAAATTAGGCACCGTGAAAACATGTATGACTTCTTGATTACCGTCATTTCCTTATAGACAATAAGTGTACAGGATGCGCAAACGATGACTCTTCTTCACCTACGCCAAGCCCTCTCATACAAACAATTTACACTAGTGAGTTCAGGGTACTTAGGGGACCTTAAGTTTCTAGAGGGTTTTTCAGAGAAACTGAAGGCTTTTTAGGAGCACAGATGGTGTAAGCATGACGCCTACATATGAGGCCTTCAACCCCATCTTCACTGGCCTAAAAGCCATCAAAACAAGAATCAACCATTGAATGAATTTATGTATTTGATTTGGAATATGCACCAAGGATTCTGTTCAATTTTGGTAGCTTGTAGTATTTTTCATGGAACATGAAAATAGTGACTTTCTAACTAATCACTTTACTAACTGCAAGAAACTATAAATTACAGACATATACATGAACAAATTGACACACACACACACACACACACACACACACACACACACACACACACACACACACACACACACACAAATGTATAGTTATCTTAGGCATTTTCAGCACAAAACAAACAAAAAGAACATAAAAAAAGAACAGAAACTTCAAGTGTTAATATTCTTATCAGTCATTATTTAATAAAGTTACATTTCAATACAAAATCATTGGCCAAGGTAAGAGGTAAACTGCGATTAAATGTGATGAAACTGATACTGTACAATGGTGATTTTAAGGTTGTTTAATAGAAAACACAAGTGAGACTGGACCAAGGTTATGGATACCCAAATATATTTATGAATCTTTTCTTTAAACCCTCTGCTGTGGTTTTAGCAGTATATTCAGGGTTACAGATGGGTTGAAAGGTAATCGACTGGCAAGGTCTGGGTGTAGAGACATTTCCCAAAACCTTAGACACTCTTCACCTCAACTATGCCATTCCACAGCTTCATTAACATTATTGAGATGAGGCAGAGGTGTGCAAGCTTTTATAATGTTAAGTAAGTATGTATTAACACAGAAGGTAATGATAATGATAATGAGGTATGCAAACTCTCCATAGTATAGTCCTATACTGATCTTGGACACTGTTCCATTTCTTGTGTTGACACATGATGAGGCAATTTATGATTACTGCCAGTGTTGTTTTGTTTCTGAAAAATATGCTAGCTTCGATAAAGTAAATATTTTTCAGACCTTACAGGCCGCAAGTGGGAGTTTAAACCCAATAAACGTGCTTCACAGGTGCATGTTTTCATCTCCATAAAAGGTCATTCCAAGCAAAAACCGAATGACAAAGACCACAATTAAAGTATCGTATCGTAAATATTATGAGTCCAACGGAGGCGAGCATTAAACACAGCACTGCTGCTTCACTGTGTTCCAACGTTTACTTAGATGAAAAGAGTGGACAGCAGAATCACCAAAGCCGCTTTTTTTTTTCCCTTCACACAAAAAGCCAGATGTTGACCATGATATGTGTACTCTGTGTAATGGAGTGTTTTCATGAAACGTTGTTGAAAGTGAAGTTGTTTTAAATTGTTTATTAAACACAGTATAGTTCAAGGAAAAGTGCACTGGAAAAAGTCTCGAACATATGAAGCTTTAGGCAGACTCGTAATGTGTATAAGCATTAATGTTCCTATACATCTGCAAATGTGTCAATATAGGACCTGTAGTTCTGAACAACCAAGTCTAAAAAGTTCCTTGATGGAAGAACTGAATCTCACCAATTCAGAATGCAAATGAAGACCCACCTATTTGCAGAATATTGACACTGCTCCCATATTGACTGATTTATTTAGTACTTATTGTAGGGTATTGTTTATGTTGTTTAATGCACTTATCATTGTTTAGGATAGACCTTATGTATTTTGTACTTCTAGGTATCAGCACTGATTCCTAGTATTGATTCCAGTATTCTAGTTCATTGGTATGTTGGGCTCTACCCTACTGTACTGTACTAGGATATTCTATGAGTACATGACAAAGCACTTTTGTAAGTCGTTCTGGATAAGAGCACCTGCTAAATGGCATAAATGTAAATGTAAATGTTTTCATTCAATATGAGTAATGATCATGTGTAACAAAGCATTCAGGGTAAATTTCCATGACACTATTTTCCAGTAAATCTCTCTCCAATGGAAATTCACATGGAGTAATTTCCAGAGTCAGCAGATGTGCTCTCCTACTGTACATAATCATTAGGTTTATGAAGGAGAACAAAACAGCATGGAGGTCAGGTACGGCTTAATCTCGGGACCTTTCATGTGCTTTCTGCTGCACCAGTACATTCTAATGGCAGAATTATGATAATTGCCGCACTGAATCCAGGCACAATTCAGGGTCACAGCCCCGTCCCTACCCCATGGCCTCACGTTTTCTGCCTGGCACTTGGCTGCCATGCCTTGCACCGTGTAGGTCGGTTGCAGGGAGTGGACGGGTGGACATGTTCTCTTGCTTTAAGCTCTCTCACTGCGCAGTCATTTACTGACTGCTCAACAGTCTTAACGTCATTGTGGAGCATCATCCAGTATAAATCAACACAAATAAACCCAAGCTCAGGAGTCAACTGGGAGTCATCAGCATAAGCATAAATACAGACAAACCATTTCATTTGTGGATATAGCATACATGAGAAGTATAAACATGGATGCACGCAGTATAATCATGCAATAATATATTTAATAAAAGCCTGTTTTATATATTATAATCACTGTACTTTGGTTATTTCTAACCGGTGTGTTATATAATTGCTGACCAATACAAATACGGTCATTTCTCTTTGGATTTTAATGACTTCCTGATTTGTGCTCACTTATTCATGTCAAAATAAAAATGATTCAGCCATCGTGATTATAGCGGGAGAGAACGGAGCGCCAAAACATCAGAGACACATCATAAATATCACATAAAGTAAGCATCTGCTGAATTTCTCTTCTCTTGCATTAGTGCTTTCAGATTTTATTGCACAGCATTGTCTGGCAGTGTCTTTTATAGTGTCTCTAATATGCTTTATAGGATGGATGGCTATTTACCTGCGGAAAACAGCATCATTTAGATCAGCATTTGGACACAAAGACCTTGGACATAAAGAAGCCTTCAGTCCTCCCATCCTCATCCAGCCCATCCAGTACAAAGGTTATATTAGGTTATGGTGACCCGCTCTACATACATTTCAAGATACGCAGGAAAGTCTTACAAGAAGGTCTAGTAATAGTCAATAGAATCTTACTTGTTTGTGACCCAATTCTGACTTACTAAAGCAGAGGGCATAAATCCTGTTCCAAGCTACACTTTTTTTATCCATGACTCAGTAGCAGGTAATTTGCATTCTACGTGCATTACCTGGAAATTAGGGTCAGATAACCTTGTGCTCAGAAATGATGCTACAGAGCAGGCCAAGAGTAGTCTCAGAGAAAAGAAATACAGTTGAATTACACCAGCCCAATAATATAATACCCTCCAACAGTAATAAATGACATTGATTTTTTGCAATTGATAGAAATGTAATGATTGTTGCACCACAGAATAGTGGAACAACCGTATCAGTTGGTGAGCTCTAAGGGCTAATGTAATGTGAGTTAAAGGACACTGTGGCCACAGTATATGTAATTGGTCTTTAGACTTGTGAAATCAGAGTTTCTGTGCTTGAATTGCTTTAATGTTTTAAGTATTTACCAATGGTGATCATCCTTATTTCAACACAAAGGATTTGAAGGAGACGTTTTTGAAAGTCAAAAGAGGTTCCCAGCTATATCGGCTCTAAATAAGAAAAATACATATATAATATATTTACAGCACTTGGCAGGTGCTCTTACACACAGCAACCTTTAGGTTTATCAGCATGCATGTTCAATAGGAAAAGAACCCATGACCTTGGTATTAGTAGCATCATGCTCTTCCAGGTGAGCTACAATGATTTTCATACTGTGCACAATCTCATTAGCTCCATGTAAAGCTGCCACGCATACCTCGAATAAAAGACTACAAATTCATCAACTTAACAAAAGTTCCAAACAAAGCTAAAATTAGGCCCAGCCAGTTCGAGCTACAGAGCTATGAGGCTTAGGAAAATCATACAAAGTTATACACTTTACAAAGCATATACAAAGCAATTCACTTTGTGTTAGAAATATTTTCTAATAGACATATGTGTATGTAATACATTTATGTTTTACATTTAATGAGACAGGGCAAGGACTAGGCTAAAGTGTACTCAATAATTAAAAGGTAATATCATTGGTAGTTACAGGCACTTCTATTAGATGAACTCCAAGCATAATGTAGGGAACTGGCTTCTAGAAGCAATGTCCAGCTTATCTGAGAGAGCTGGAGTAAGGGTTTCATGGGCAATAGACACTCACCATGTCCAGGCAGAGTACAGGTTTGGTAGTCACTCATCCAAAAAGACCTGGAAGTTGTTAGTCTGGTGAAAGTGCCCTTTATCCAACATTACAACAAAAGGATTGGAATACTATGGCACTCAGCTTGTTTCAGTTAATAATTCATCAAAAGAGAGAATTACTAGCATGGAACAGGACTTTTTCCCCATTGTGTTGAGCACGTGACTTTCCCCTGAATATATGTGATGATTACAAGTGTAAATAATGAGCTAGCTGTAATACAGCAAAATAAAGAAATACTCATGGAATAAGGAAATAAGGAATTGACAAATGAAAATGCACATAACATTTGCAAAACATTTTTAAATTAAGCACGTAGTCATATGAGCATATGACATATCATCATGCAGTCATCATTCACATCATGTAGATTAATTAATGAGATCTGGTGATCTTTTAGATTACCATTCACAAGTCATTTTGGACAATTAATAAGATTTTGATCTGGTCTACTAAATACTTAACACTACAGCTACCATTCTAAAAATGTAACATATGTTGGTTTTTGGGGTTTTTTTTTTTGTTACAGATGTGATATATTGATGTTGCTCAGATTTTGTCCACAAGTGGCACAAATGCGTCCAAATTTCTGTCTTACAAGTGTTTTATAAACTCTATGTGGTATCCATCATGCAAATCTCACATTTATATTAGTAACCTAAAATGGTTTTCCTATCCCCATTTCCTCTCAATCCATTTTGCAGTCATACAAATGTACTTTACATCTCTGCACCAAACGCAGTCAAGTCAGATGTAAACACAGCCAATCAGATTAGAGCCCACCACCTGCACATTCTCACCATGAAATGGCAAAGTGTTTGTCACAAGAAGGGTGGGAGGGACGTAGGTTGGTGACTTACAGCAGGATGTGTCCTCCAAACAAACCCACTCACCCCTAGGGAAGTGCTGGAGCTTGACGCGTTCCCCCCTAGTTACTGCTTTCCCTTCCTCCACAGTACACTCCCCCCCACCACACCCGCCTGGCCTGAGTCAGTAGATAAACACAGAAGGAAGCCCACTCAAGGGCCTAGCATGCCAAAAGCACCAATGGGACTTCACTTCTGTCCGAACACCAGAGAACACATTGTTACTGAGGAATGACAACATGAAGAAAGGGTGTTTCAAGGGATGCAGAACCATCTCCATTTTATATTATGAAAAAAATTATGCTACCAACTGATTGTAAAATATGAGTGTCATAAAAATATTAATGTAAATGTTTCTGAGACTTTCATTTTGGAGGAACACAAAACTCTTCTGCTAAAGTATTTTGGACTTGAATTAAAACATCTGGCAAACACCAGAAAGAGAGCCTTCAGTTTCAGTAAAAAACACTTTGTGAACAATTGCGAACATGCAGGTCAAGGAATAATATGATACTGCTATATGCATTAACAGTACCTAATGGCTATTTCAGGCCAGGCCATTGATACCAGAGACAAGTGCGACTTTAGATTAGATTTTTTTTTTTAATTGTGTGTGTGAGCCTGTAAGTAATAATTTAGGCATTTAAGATAACTACAGTGATACATAACACACACACACACATACACACACACACATACTACATGTATATATGTATATGCATGAATCCTTACCAAAAAAACACTAGGCCATTTTGCATTAGTTTTTGGTAGAAAGTACAAGGTCATGTTGAGACTGTTGAAAAAGTCCATTGCTTACACAGAGGGCATTATCCTACTGCATAAAGCCAACAGCAGATTAGAGACATTCAGGAGGCCTTCCTCCTCCAACTTCCTCTCTTTAAAATAGCACAATGCTTATCTTAGGAAAAAGTACAATTTCCATGTGTTCTTTTGGATTAAGGCTGCCATCGACCATTGCTGTCATCTACAGAAAAGTGGTGGCGGTGATTTGTTGCAGTTCTTTACAACGCAGCACAAAAGTATGTGATACCTGCAGGTGTGAGCATTAGTCTACTACTAGTAGTCTTTAGAGTCCACCATAGCTTTTGGAGATCCCCAGGCATACTTAGCAGTTGCTAAGATCAGAGTTATGTGTCTGTGATTCCTGCTAAACACACAACTATGTCAAAAGCATTCAATGACAAAAAATTAAGCAGTCCAGACCTAAGCATTGCTTATTGATGAATCAAATTCAAACTGTATCAACTTCAGAATGGTTCACCTGGCAACCAAAGTAGAGCATAGTAAAAGAGGACTGGTAGGTCATGCTGCCTGCCCAAGCTTGGCGAGAAGGCACAGTGCATAGCGACCTCTCTTGGCAACCCTGGGTAAAATAAAAACACCCAGATAAAGAGCAAATTATCCAGATCAGATAATAATGCACCAAACCGGAGTAGATTACAATATTTGCATTAATCTTGTTATTACAACAGTTATGAGATACACTTCTAACCTGTAATATGTTGTGTACAGTGTCTCATTCTGAAATATAACAAGATAAATGTAAATGCAGGACAAATACAGTCAACATGCAAATGCTTAAGGATAATTATTCCAAAATTAATGACAAAAAAATTAAGTAGGTTTTTTGTTCAATATATTTGTTACAGAAAGTGGTTATTCTATATTTTGAGACTCAAACTGACTTCGTTTTGTGTTGTGACTCATAAAGCAAATGCCCTTGATGATGACTCAGTGATATGAAGCACGTAGCCCTCCAGCCCCTATGTTTCTGAATCAAGAATGGCCCTCACAGAGCCCAAGGGCCACCCAGTGCCTACACACTGTGACCTTTCCACAGCTAGCATATGAGTACATGCCACGAGTTTGTTGATAGGCCCGGATTTCAGCTCAAGAACCAGGCCCAGGGTATAGCCACTGAAGAGGGAAGTCCATTAGGTCGCGGGGCAAGACCTTATCACACAGCAAGCCGCCCCACCTCTGCTCCCACAACCGCCCCCATGCCTGACTCACATGGGCTGCACACGCTCCTGGGCTTCCAGAACACACGCTCGGAACATTTCCATTTCCGTAAATAGACATGTTCTGAAACATTCTCTGGGTGAATCTAGCAGCACACTGCCTTAAGAATGTGATATACATGTACCACAAGGATTCATTCTGACACAACGCTACTTTAATTTTGACATGCAGTCTTTCGGCAACTACAATTCACATAAAAATCTAAAGACGTTTGTAGGATAAACACTTAGAAAGGTTTGGACTGGCACCATCTCGTAAAAATACAAACCGCAGCATCATAGTTCAGCATCATAAACTGGTTTACCCTGGTGCGAGTGGGACGCTTCCATCTGTAAGAGGCTTATCTAGGTGAGCAGCCATGCTAATGGAAAGCCTAATCATGCCACGGTGAGATCACTGTTTACCCGGAGATTTGAGAGAGGCTGTCCAACATTTCCTGTTGATATCTACCGCTGTCGGTGGCAACATGTGTTCTGCCTCTTCTACAGAGAACAGTGACAGTACTGAACACGCCTCAGGTCAAAAAGTGACTGATGATGTTTAAAACAAGGGTTAGGTGGACACTTGTGTGTGCTGAAGGAGTAAGCCTTCAGGGTCTAAACGGATTAGATGCTGACTGAATAACAGCTATGTATGTAGGAACATACTTAAGATGCTGGATTAGTATTTGTCAAATTCATGCAGGAAATTAAGATGATGTGGAAGAATATGTTATTAGAACTGATTTGGAAAGTCGCTATATGAGATGAAGGACAAAAATAATTAAATAGTTTTGTAGATGATTTAGGTTCAAATCTCGAAAAAGACCAACAAAAAGGTGAGGTTTACACAAATTTCCCTTACCCAAATAAGTTAAATTAAAACTATATAATCTACATATATATCGATCTATACAGCCTAATATACATTTTTATTTGTCAATTTATTTGTCCTAATTTACTGTATTTTAAAATAATTACATGCAGTAATACAGTAACGCAGTATTTGAAAACTAATGTAACATAATACATTGAAAACTAATGTGACTCAACAATGATTTTAATGCAGTGTCTCAGCATCTAGGATGTTACGTGATACAGGTGAAGCTTATGGTCATAGTCAATAGTGTACAACACTGCCATCTAGAGTGCAGAATCAATAGCAACACTTATACAAGATTGATAACTGTTATGTTATTCTACCATTTAAAGTTTTATGCTGGCACAAAAGTGAAATAGATTAATTCATTTACCTTTTCATGAATGAAACAAATACTTTTGTGACAAATAAGAAAAAAAACCCAATTAACCCAAAAATCTACAACATCTGAAATCAGAGTGGTTATGTTCATCTGCTAGCTACTACAAATGAAGCTGTTTGAAAACCTAATAAGGCTTTGTCTGTGTAAAATGCTAACTGGTTAAAGGTCCAGAGAGAGAGAGAGGGAAGAGAGAATAAGACAGAAACAGGTACAGAAGAGCAGGAGGTTTTAGGCTGGGATGCAGTGACAAATTGCACTGAGAGAGGAACAAGCTCCACACAATGGCTGCTTATGTATGTGGTAGAGCATCAGGCCTAGTAGCAGCTGCCGCTATCCATTTAGCTCAGAGATTCCCTCCTCGAGTGCCCCACAGCACACCACAGCCCAGAGCCAAGCAGCCAACTCTAGCTCTAATGGGACACCCATTCAGAAATGCATGCACACATGCACATATGTGCGTGCGTACGCGCGCACACGCACACACACACACACACACACACACACACACACACACACACACACACACACACACACACACACACACACACACAAACAGTAATTGATCCATCATTCACACACAGCATTCTTGTGGTAGTCCAGGTTCTCGACTGCCCACACACAAAACATGAGTCAGATGAAGGGTCCCAAAAGCCACACAGACACACTGAACAAGCAGCCCAACATCCTATCATAGCCCACCATCTGCCGGAGATGCCACATACTGCTTTACAGCACCCTCTCTGTGCTACTCTGCACTCATATGTGTGTCGGCAGTGCATTTATGCTAAGGATAGTAACTCAACAAAGGGCCTGGTTTAGGGCACACCCTCAGCACACACAGGCCTCCCCCAAAGTATTATAAGGATTCATACACCAATTTTGCAGTAAAATACCAGACACACCTTCTATTTTCAATCAAATACTTGGAGTACGTTCATGCTGTCTTAAGACCAATTCCAAACTAGCAGTTGAAACACTCCCACAATTCCCATGGCTTCCACAAGGGAATACCCAAGTTTCAAAGAGTGTGCAGCTGTCATTTTTAAGTGAAGCCACTTCCTCTAATTCCTAACAATGGTTAATACTTAGATGTAATGTTTCAGTTGTAAGAAACACTGACTGGAATGCAGGGGAAGTATACAAGGCCTTTTAGACTCGTTTTTAATAGACACATCAGTTATACATAATCAGTACTGACAGAGGAATGAGGACAAAAAAATCACCAAAGCATCCACGCAAGCATACTTGTTTGATATAACAGGTTCTGCCATACACAGTATGAGTGTACAAACAATGCTGAATGTGCAGGTAAGGTCTGATCATTTATCACATTTATGTCTCACTTTATATAGAAGTAGAGGCTGCGTGTAAAAGAGCTACAGTGCAATCATCAAGCGCAGGCCAATATCAGCTTCCGCTCTTGCTTTTTTTGAGAGCCCAGCTTTTCAGGGACCCATGGAAGTTTGGCCACTGGGTTTCATTTCTTTTGTTATTTATATGTTCATCTGGAAACGGCACTTTGGTTTCACAGCAGTGTATTGACGGCATGCATCAGTGCTACCTCAACATATACAAAAGTGGGCCTGCAATGAAAATCAGCACTGCACAGCAACACGTTTGGGACAAAGCTTTTCCCATATTTTCGAAGCATCTTCCATTAAAATAAAACTCTTTATCAACACAGCAAGGCGAGCTTACAAATTACATATGTACAAATAAGCATATACACGCATGGATTTTTGAGTTTAACATACTCAATTAACATTCAAAACAGTTACCTTCAGCTAACATTTACCAAACATTCTGACTTCTAAGGGAAGGAGTTTATACTTACAACTTATTAGACTTTTGAAACATGATGTCTCCTTAATTTTAGAGTATCATAAATTATTTGTTCTCAAAGAAATCTACAAAACAATGAATATATCATTCTTTATAAACACTGAGAGTACAGGAAGATCTGTGTATTAATATTAATACACCACTGAATATAATCTGATTTTCCAAGTGATTTTCCATGTGTAGAGGACTTGTCTGGGGAATAAGACCAATGATGTGACAGATAACAGTCAGCTGGGTGTCCTGGAACTGGGCCAAGTACTGTGACAAAATCATTATCCTTTCACACACATAAGTGCACACATGCACGCACACACACACACACACACACACACTCTCTCTCTCTCTCTCTCTCTCTCTCTCTCTCTCTCTCTCTCTCTCTCTCTCTCTCTCTCTCTCTCTCTCACATACTGCCTACAGCCTGACTGAGCAGCCAGTACTGTCTGTGGATGACTTTTTTCACGACTGTTCCTTGTGATGCGGTTGACACTGATCTGTTTAAGTCACTCCCTTCCAGTGTCTGTACACTACTTTGTCATGAATGTTATCAGTGATGCGGTTGACACTGATCTGTTTAAGTCACTCCCACCTTTTCCCATGCACTGCACGCTCAGACATTCAGTTCTAATGGAAAGGGCCCTTGTCACACCATTATGCTCAATGATCTTACACAAAGCATGCAAGAGACAAAAAATAAACACTTGCAAAGGAGAAAACAAAGTATACACTGCAAGAGACAACATTAAAGACTGTTTAGAAAATTGGGAGGAAAAAAAAACTTTGAAACAACCAGCCAAAACTTTTCCACCTAGTCGTTAGACTGACCAAATCAGCACTACATCATTTTAATCATGAAACAGACATGTTCTGACATGTTACGTGCATGTTAATATTTTTGTACCTTGACAGAAACTATCCAGACGTTTGCAAATTAAAAGTTCAAGTCAATTCAAAGTGAAATTTATTTATATAGCATTTTTTACAACAGATGTCACAAAGCAGCTTTACAAATGTCCAAATCCAAACCCCCAGTGAGCAAACCAAGGGTGACAGTGGCAAGGAAGAACTCCCTAGAGCACGAGGAAGAAACCTGGAGAGGAGCCAAGACACAAAGAGGGGGCCCATCCTCCTCTCACCGACAACGGTCACCACAATAGTAACAATATAGACAATAAAGAGCAGAATAAATAATAAAAGAGAAAAATAAATAAATAATAATAAAATGAAAAAAATAAGCAATTAATGAATAGTACAGTTTTCTAGTACTCCTAGAAGGGTTTTCTAGAAGGGAATTCTTGGTTTTAATGACAAACAGGAAATCCTAATCTGTAGGCACAGACTAAGCACAGATCAAAACCAGGAAGAGAGGCAACCAATAAACACAGGCACGACAAAGTTGTAGTCAATCAAACAGTCCAAGTAGAGAAGCCAATACAAACAATCCAGCATAGTCAACAAGGCAAAAAAGAAGAAAACAGATAACACGTAACGAAACAGGTGGGAAGTTGAAATCAGGAGAAACAGGCTCGGAATGCTTAGGATGACCATAGCAATATTTCACAACAAATAACTGAACAGAATTATTGAAACAGGAACGGAAATGAGGAATATGTGAACAAAGAACCGGGACAGCGCACTGTAGTTGGTGGATCATTGCAGGTGCCAGGTTTCCATAGACTCGACAAAGCCAGTAGGTGAGATGGGATGAGGGGCATCAGAGTTGATGGGGAGTGGGACAGTTTTGTCTTTAAGACACATAACTGAAAACACAAAGATCATATGCTTTTCTGAAAAAAAAAACAATTGAACAAAAAGGGTTTCTCTGAATCATTGAATGAATGAGGAGATTAATGAACCACTTGGGTTGAAAATGGTACTTTTTTTGTGCTAGTTGCTTTTCCCCAAATATTTTCACATAATACCTTAGGTTTGTTTTGGGTTGTTTTTTTGTTTTGTTTTGGGGTTTTTTTTGGGGGGGGGGGTCTCCTAAATTTAAATTAAGATTAATTAAACAAACAGCCTGCTGACTTTGCCAAGTTCTAATCAAATGTCTAACTTTAAGTAAAGAGGGAGTGAACAATTAGAAAACAAAAAACATTTTTGAGTATACTCTTACTGGACAAATAACCAAACTTTTTCCTGCTTCTGTATGCACAATTAGCTAAATTCCCAGTGAAAAAACAGCTGCTCAGGTGCAAACTTCTACAGCTAGTTTCATTTGTTAATACACTGCTGTTGCAGTCTTTTTGCCCTAATGATGATGTACTATGGAGGGCCCCTTCAGAGCCCTTTCAGAGGACAGAGCACTTCAGCCAAAAGTTCCAAAACAATTCACTAATAGACATATAATTCTTTTCCCATCCATATTTTTAAGAAAATGTTAAGAAATAAGAATATTTCTTAAGATATTATTAATATTTTAAATAATAATAATAATAATTATTATTATTGTAATAATAATGATAATATACTACCACTATTACTGATGATAATAATAATAATAATAATTATTATTATTATTATTATTATTATCAGTAGTAGTGGTAGTATATTATCATTATTATTACAATTAAGTCCTGTTCCTGTAAATTAAAAATGTAATGCATAATGTTACATTACTCCCAGTCAAAAATATATAGCCAAAAATAAAACATTTTTTGCCAAAAGTATTCCCTGCAATAGACTGTCGTCCCATCCTGGTACTAACTGAATGGCTGGGTTTATTATTTTGCATTTTTCAAATTATTTATCAAGGCATTTGCTCTGCATTTGTATGCAACTTAATTCATGAATGGAAATTGCTGCGGAGTTCAACACTGTAAATACATACAAAACTGGCATGGCATGAGGTAAAATGCACACAGCTTCAGTACTGGGCGATACTGAAAGAACCTGGTCAATTAAGCATGACACCTGATCTGGAAACATGCCATGGCTCCTGCGACTTCCAGGAGGCGCTCACTATACAGGACATGACCGTGCTGACTTAGTGCTTAATGAACTGTGGTGTTCCCCTTACAGACTGCCAGAAAATTATCCAAGCTGCACGCATTTAAACGCTGCTCCGTGGCACACATGGCCCATAAAGTAAACAGAGCATCTATTTCTATATAACGCCACTTATTAGGGTGATTTGAACTCTTTTTCTTTTGGTGCACATAGTGCAGATGCATTACAAGATCATAATATTAAAAATACAATAATGGACATTGAAGATGTTTGTGAATAATAAAGATTGTGTTTGATTGTTTTTTGACTCCAGAGTGAAGATGGCCGTTTTCTCTTTGTTTACTTTGTTCACCGGAAAATGTTTAGCTGCCTCACTTCTACTTCAGGGCATTTTTTCTTTTTGGAATTGAACAGAGAAAAACATGCCAATTCAGTGGAGTATATCCCTGTTGTTTGAGCTTTTCTTTCATGTGCTGTGTGTAACTCAATATGGGACATTATGTGGATGTGAATATCAAACATGACAAATATAATACATGTCTTTTATATTGGGCACACATGCACAAAGTAGAATGTACCAAAAGGAGTCTGCATCCTCCTCAGATCCTTCTGTTTGATATGAATAAATATTTTACTGGACCTTCTGTCTTACAGTGTCTATAATCTGAGAGGCAGTGATTCACACACTCATCTCAACTGATTGCAATACCATCACTAGAGCACTAGAGTCTTCTTTTCATTTAACACAGATGTACCTTCAACAAATACACTGGTGCTGCACATATGCTGTATTTGTGAATAGTTTTTGTACTTTACAATGTAAGTAATTTAGAACATCTTGCCTTTTCAGTCAAGCACATATCAGCATCAGCTCAGTTCAGAAATCTGAAAACAATGTTGCACAACAGGTTTGCACCATGTAAAGAGTTGGAGTGAGAGAGATTGATTTTGCTTATGAATACTGATAGGGAGCATGAGGTTCTGGATATCTTCATGCTTTTAGAAACAGGGATAAGAGAATTTCCGAATTTCCTCTAGTAACATGGGCAAGTATAGAGATACAAGATCATGCAGTGCTTTAAAGGTTAAAAGAAGCATTTTATACTGAGCATGAGCAGCAAGTGGTAACCAGTATAAGTTAGGGTGGATGGGAGTAATGTGGGCACTCTTTTGATATGAGTTCTTCTGCTGATTTTTGAAAAAATTGTAATCTAGCAAAGGTTTTGAAGGGTAGGCTAATGAATAGAGCATTACAGAGGTCAAAAGGAGAGGTTACACACATACACACACACACACACACACACACACACACACACACACACACACACACACACACACACACACACACACACACACACACAGAGGCATTGCACTGCTAGAATGCAGCCAGTGCCCTTTTAGAGCGGAAGCCTATCAAGATGTCAGAGCAATGGGCCACTTATATAAATGGAGCCATAACAAGGGGATCAAGGCTCTTCCCAGGAAAACAGAAGAAGAGGAGGGTTGGAAAGAACAGTAGAACATCTGCAGGTTGTTGGGCACGGACCCCAACGTCAAGAGCAGCTGCTGTGCGCACGTCAGCCAGCCTGTTTCATGTGCGCTAACTCTGAAAAACATGGGACAAGCCGATCCTTCCTACTATACAAAACAGCTGTGTGGGGATTATATCCCAGATTATATCCAAGATCACTTGTGTTTGAGGCCTTTGTGGTGCTGTCTCTGCTTGAGTGGAAGTCTCCAAAGGACTGAATCAACAGAACGGTTAAGCTAGGCAGATCATCACCCGATGTACAGGAATGTGTGTTGTGTTATATGGTTTAAGGACATCATGAGACATGGTTTCATTCAAATATCAAATATAATTTAAGAAGCATATTGCTGTTAACATAGCAATATGCTGTGTTAACAGCATATGTTATTAATATAGCATATTGCGTATTATATCATAGATATAATTTTGTTTTTGTATATGAGACTGAGGAATGTTCTTACTTGTATTCTACCACCATCTGCCACAGCCTGAAATCAACTGGCAAACAGGTGAATAATTCAGCAAATGGGCTTCCATCACAATTATTTTTATTTAATTTTTTTTTTTGTTGTGGATGAAAATAAATATAGTTAATTGTCACGATCAGTCCCTTCCATGTTCCGTGTTTTCCACGTCTCGTGTTTTCTTCCGTTCCATAGTTTCGTTTTGTCCTCACATTGATTGCCTACACCTGTCCCTCATTTTTAGTTCTGTGAATTTCATGTATTTATACCCTGTGGTGTGCCTTGGTCATGGCTGTTCATTGTTTGTTTGTTGGACTGTTGGACTGTTTCATTGTTTGAATGAGTTTTGTTTTGGTTGTTTCTTTGTACTCCGTGCCTTTGTGTTTATCTGAGCCTTCGTGTTTTCCTAGCCTATGTTATAGCCTGCTTTCCTGTGTGCCTTCATGGGTTTGTTTTGTTTAATCATGTTTCCCTGTACTCTCCATGTCGGCTCTATGACCCTGGACTGCCTAGATGACTCTGATTTTGGATTTGCCCATAATAAATCTCGCTCCTCTCCGCACACCGCTCATCGTTACACTAACTGACTATTATTTTCATGAATAAGAACGTGGAGATATGAGGCACAGAGTTAGAATCATAAACTTAGAATCTCAGTCATTCTAATTATATGCCAATTTCAGTGTCAATAGTGAGATCATCTTGTTATACTGTTTATCAATATGGCATCAGCAACAATTTCTCATATGAAACCAAACAATTGGCCACCTTTCCGAGCTCTGAGATGTCAAGAGCTAATCTCCATGAAGTATTGGCATAACTCACTGCCAACAATGCTGTTATAGAGGACAAACTAACTGTTATATGAATGCCCTGGCTTTTTACAACGGGAAATTTCTGGACATCAACCTCCTGAAATATGAACATGATAGCAACAATAGAGTTTTTATGGGAGAGCACAGTGGGCTTTGGCAGGGGAAGCCCAATCCTCTGCTCCTGCAGTTGTCTTGAGCAGCTGAGGAAGTCTGCTCAGGCGGGGGTGGTGGCTGACAGCTAGAAGGGGAAGGATGGACAGGGCACGTGGCAGACCAAAACAGGTGCTATCGAGCTGTTTTTCACATGAACACTCTGCATGAGTGTGCTGTAGGTTTGGTGAGAGGCTGTGGGTATTGAGGGTTGATTTGCACTTTGATGGGATTTTGTGATTTTGGTTTGTTGCCATATGTTTTGCATATGTTTTGTTTATTCTGATTCACAGAACTAGGAACTAGGGTGCGTCACGTTTGATATTCAGGTAATTGGCATTTTTGTCAAAATTTACAAACTAACATTGCTTTTAATGCAACTTTGTTTGCCTGAGGTTCATGCACAAGATGATCACAGAAAATGTCTTTTCTGCAGCTATAACTGCTTTATGTCCTTTATGTACAGTAAACATGGGCCTAGCCAAAGAACACAGTTAAAATGTTTTTTTTTTTTTAAATCACTGAGTCTGGAATTGTAAAATGGCATTAATGTGTAGTGTCCCAATATACCAGACCATTAAATGCTTGTTGAAAGGAAATTACATTTTGTTTATGGAAGTTTGACCTGCTGTAACGCCATGACAGGGGCTCTCAGTGGGAGAAAGGAGGCCTGGTCCCTGCAGGAACACAGGGAGGGGCTTGTGCTTGACGTAGAAACAGGGATGCAGGAGGTAGTATGACTTTTCATTCATCACCTGTGTACCATTCTCAAGCCAGGCACCTCCTCTGTAGCTTCCCCTTTCGCCTTAAACCTCCACCAGTCAAGCTTCTGTCTTACTCAGACAGAAACGCACCAGAGCAGCACATCGCATTTTCCACCCTGTCCAAAGGGACAGTGATATATGTGGGTGAGCTGGTGGTTTAGACAAAGACAAGACAGTGTTTTCCAGACCACGAGGAAAAAGCAGTGAGCCATTCAAGACAGGTGAGGAATCTCTTTAGGAACGATTAACTGTATAATAAACATAATATAATAATTATCTGGTGCTGATGCCAAGTTCTTAAGCCACAGTCTCTGGTGCTTTACCTTTCATATCTTGGGCCTCTGAAGGCAAGATTATACAAAATTAGAGACTGAAACATGACAAAACTAAACAAAATGACATCAGAAACCCTTCAGTGTCCAAAAACCTAACACTTTGCTGAAAGCTGGGATCCATGTCTGATATTTGTGTCTTCCAAACATTTAAATCACAATGCATCAGTAGTGCTTACTACAACACAGCCTCTTAAACTTCACATTTAAAATAATGATGGAACCACAAGTGCTTGCCGCTACAGAAAACAGCATTCATCAAAAGAGAAAAGGGGGAATAAAAGGTTGGGTGTGCCTTTATCCAAACGTATTTGTGCTCAAATACATCAAGCATTATGTGTGACAGCATACTTTATTAAATGAGACATGGGACTTTTGTTCATCTGTGGGTTCATCAAAGGATCAAAGTCATTTTGAGCCAGTTACACAACACAATCTATCAACGACCAGGTGAGGTTTTATGTGTCTGACATGTTCTGGGCATAGGCAAGACAAGGCAAGTTTATTTATGTAGCACAAGGAGCATTACACATAAGGCAAAACTATAAAAGACATTTGATTTAGATAGAAAAATCAACAGTCAATTAAAAGTAGGAAAAGGGAATTTTGTTCTTTCCAAATTACAATTATTTATTTATTTTCATGTTCAAGTTTATTATATCAACCTTATTATATCAGCCACATAACTATTAGAATATTTGAACATGTCAAATCACAGTAATAATTCAAGCACCATATTAAAAAACAATACAACATTAAAAATAGCAGTGCACATTTCTGCTTTAACCCAACTCCTATAACTGTAATACATGTGCAGTGTTCTTGATTGCATGATTGAATTGGTACATAGCAAAGATAAGAACCAAGTGGGGGTTTCTGATGTCTGGGGATGGGAAACACGGCAGTCGATTATCTGGCAATTTTTGGCATAAATCTAACAGTAGAACAATTTAAGGTGAACATGCAAAGGAACCTGTCATGGCTGATGGACCGAAGCTATCTCAGAAAAAAATAACTTTTACCAAGATATCCATTTCACAGACTTTGCAATGGCAACACGATCACATAAGTTACTCTTTTATCTCTGACCAAATCAATATCTTACTTTACAGACATAGTCTATAAAGTACATAGTCTGTAAAGTAACTAATCCAAGTCACACATTTTTAAAAGGTGTATTACCACTTTGATCTGCCGCCCAGCTAGATCAGGATCCTAGAACATGTTTCCAAAGAGTTTTTAGGTTAAAAGTGTTCAATCCATGATGTGCCCGGCTAGGCTGGGTTCATATTTTACATTAGCAAATGATTTAACCCTTTAACTTAACAGGCTAATGCTCTGGAGCACTTACATGCAAATCCTGTATGACCATGCCACCAGAAGAAAGGTCTACCTCAGCAAGGGATCTTAAAAAAGGTCTTACTTGTGTGATTTTGATACTCATGTTAATCAACTATTTCTGGCTGATAAACATAAAACAATCTCCATCATTTCATGTCTAATGGCCTGTATTACAAATGTATGGTTAAGTCATTGCTAAATGACAGAGGGCAAGATGGCTACACGCAAGCATATAGTCAGGGTTCTGGGTATATTGATTATGTTCTCCAAACTGGATTAATTTTACTTTACTGCTTCTCTCTCTGAAATAAAAAAATTTGATCCAAGAAACATTTAACCACTTATGGGTTCCATCTTGGCTTTTTTTTCTCTGAAATATTTGGAATAAGTACCTGTTGGCACAACCCCATTATTTATGAACTTCAAATAATGCATAAAAAAGCAATTAATAATTGCAATTATGTATAGTTAATTCCAGCACTCATCACTTATTACAAACATCTAAATTTGTTGCAATTTCAATAAAGCAAAACTGAATGAAAGCACACAAAAAGCTGTGATGTCCCAATGCTGTGCTCTACCTGAAGAAACAACCAGAAAATGTCCCCACATGCCCTTCAGTCCCATTTTAAGGGCAGAGACTGATCCCATGCTGCTTAGTAGTGGCGACACTATCGGCATTATAAACTGGAATTCCAGGGTAGTACTATTAAAATAAAGGCAAATAGTTCTCTATGGCAATTACCTCTCATTTTCCACTTCTACAATAATTCATCACGTGAAAAAGAACACAAGAGATTTTAACCGAACATTACATTTGGTTTTCTGGAAGCTCATTTAGAATACATGACATTGCAGAGCATCATAAATATGGAATAATCTGTGAGCAGACTATGGATTATGGCTAGGACTACTTCTGAAATGTGTCTATGTACATGTACTCTGACTCTGATTCAAATCACGCCATCAGTCATTTGTAAGAGAGCACAACTGCATATATTGTCATTAATTTTAGACATCAATCAGATTCATCAGAATAATTTGACATCAGATGACCACAAAATTAATTATTCAAAATATTATTATTCAAAAAATAACTGTTACACAATTTTTAAATAGGAAGGAATGAACAGTGGCTTAATGGTAAATGTTACCACTCGTCTTTTTAAAACAATCATAATACATCAATTGTCAACTACATCAGACTTTTGATTTTTTAACATAAAGTAACTCAGGCATGTAGTTATTCATACTGTAAGAAACTGAAAAGCAAATAACTGGCCTTGTGTTCACACATCAGAAAATCTAAATTTCTTTCAAGATGATGTAATAACTTTGCATTTGCAGGACTATGCATTTGTGTGTCAGTGATGTTATTCCCTCTAATAGAACAATGAAAACACTGAGCAAAAGGCACAAGCATCTGACAGTCCACTATGGCCAATTCTAGCCACAAACAGTCGCCAGAAAATGCAACCCATAAATAAATGATACTATACACTAGCTAAAATATTTACCATGAAAGAACAGTATGTGAATTAACATCAAACCATATTTTCCTGATCATTGACTGTTGTTGTTGTTGTTGTTGTTAGTGCATTAGGATTTGATAAAGCCAGGACAGGCAGTGATGGGCTGATCCACTTGTCAATATCCAAATGTCATATTGAAATTGAAAGCATAGCTATACATTTACTTAATGCTATAGTAACAACAAAGCAGTGCATGACCCCCTATCTGCTGATAAACTACACTCCACATTGCCTCACAGAGACCCATGATTCATTTGGTAAAGTTTTCCCAGAGGGGTAATACTAAATCAATGTGCTTCAATCAGTTAAATGAACTAACACTGTTATCTGTCAGGAAGATCAAAATTTGTAGTTCCCTTGAGGATCCCATGTCTTTATAATCAATCTGTTTCCTGGCCATTATTCAAAACAAAAGCTTCTTGGAAAAGATTCTACTTGAACTATGATAAGATAGCACTCACACTTACTGAAATACCACAAAATAAGAATGACCCTTCTCATAGTCATCAAAGACACACATCATTAAAGACCGACTAATCTGCTTAAATAAATCTAGACCCCAAACTGCTTTTAGTACTCATTCAGAATAGGTTTCATTTATAGAAAATGGGGCATTTTATGATTCCAGTTAATTCAAATGTCTAAAAGGCATGCCATCTATGGTGAAGATTACAATTATTTGAACCAAATGTATTGAAATTCAATTAATTTGAGAAGATGAGAAAATGTTGTGCCTCCCAAGACTGATGAGTGATGAACTGCACATTGTCATGTTACCACCATCATAAGTTAATCAAAGAGCTTCCATCAGTGGAATACACATGTTGAGGGATTGTCACACTTCATAACTCTAGTTAGATCCCTAATGTAATGATTGCTCCTCAGTTAGAGCATATAACACACTGGTGCAACACATAGATATTAAACACCACTGTACCAGTTCTGGGTGTCCAAAACACAAAGCACCATTCAGCTCACCTAACACCCCAAAGCTGCTTACCACATTATTTGCATGACCAAAAAGAAGCAATACTAGGAAATCAAGGATTGGGCTTTGCATGGGCAGCAGATGCCAAGTCCAAACAAAGGGAGGCCAATCACAAAGGTGAAATTGAAGGCCATGTAACTGCTGTGAGACGTGGTACGTGTGTGTAAAAAGCTTCACTTCTTCCATCATGAATAACAAATGTTAGGACCATGTAGCATTAGAAGCATGTGTCACGCTATCAGCAACAACATGAGGTTCTTTCACATGGTCTTCCCTCTGTAGATCTGTGCTATGTCATGCGCCACCATGTTCATTCATTCAGCAGTTATACTGGTTCAAACATAGTTTAGTATGTTCAGCAAGGATTTGCAACATAATCCACAAGAATCTGCTGGCAATATTGCATATTCCTTTCTACAAGACGCTCTGCCAAAAACATTTAATCCAAGCTCAACCCAAGAAATTCCACGCTTCAAGTTTATGATACAATCCCTTTAACGTTATGGTAAATTTGAGCCCTAATGATTGAATTTCAGTTGAATATGGTCAACGATCACTGGTAGTATTTTTATTGTAGGTGGAGGGGGCAGAGACATGACTCCTAACTGAAC
Organism: Electrophorus electricus; assembly: GCF_041902795.1. Lineage (NCBI taxonomy): Eukaryota > Metazoa > Chordata > Actinopteri > Gymnotiformes > Gymnotidae > Electrophorus > Electrophorus electricus. The sequence continues at coordinate 12,956,361 of NC_137515.1, forward strand.
ACTTTCTTCCAAGAATAATGATGTACCTCTCAACACATCATTGGCTATAGTTCTTACAACACTTGTAAGACTCTGTAAACACTGCAGTCTCTGGCCTTATATCTGTAGTCCTGTTCACAACCGGAGAGAATGACTACTAGTAAGAATAGTAGCAAGTTGGGAGAAATTCAAAAAATGCAACAAAGTCTACAAATGCCCACTAACAGACACAGCTCCCTAGGTCACTGCCAAAATAAAAGTTAAAATATCTCTATTACTTCCATTTCTTGTATATCCCAATAAGTGTTTCCCAAGAACACAAGAGCATTTCAATGCCATGCTTCAGAGATTTCTGAAATATTAGTGTAAATATCTTAAGAATTGTAATGCCATGTGTGAACCCACTCCATGGAGTTAAACGCTTTCATAAGGTCTCGCAGCAAACAGCACCCCCAACCCGTACCGTAAAAACCCCAAAAGCAAGAAAACTACCAAGTTCAGCACCACGACTCATAGAGAGCTCCCATAGCGTCAACACCGCAGACCGATTCTTCTGTATTTCCGTGTCTGAGGAATGGAGACACTTTGAGTTTTTACACAGCTTTAAAACCCCCCAAAAAGTGAAGGTTCGGATGCGGATGACAAATAGATGAGCAAACAGAATTTTAAGATTATTTTCATGACGCCTATTATATTCACAAACTTTCTTTAAATGGCATGCAAAACTATGCATGCAATTGTGCGCTTACCGCATGTTTGGCACAACGCTTTGCTGATATCCTTTCTCACTGCACGCTTCATCTCGACAGGTGGAGAAAGTGCTTTGAATACCGACGTGTCGTTAGTAGGCTCCATGAAGAACATGTATCGAGTCCCCGCGTTCATATGCAAGCAGTTATCAGCTTCATACCAAATAAGAGACACTACAGCATCCTTCTCGAGTCCACCTGCCTTAATCTCCCATACTCGGTGCACTCTGACCCTGACGTGATGAGGCTTCGACTCGGATGTCCAATTTGGCAACAAATTATTCGTCTCTCCCGTTAATTGACCCATATTAGGTGGCTCATTCCCATTAAGTTTCGCACGGGCCCGCTGACCAAGGAGCATTTTTTTCTCTTTCTGATTAACGGCGCTTTGTAGTTCCTCTTGGAGCTTGCCCTCGAATACAACACCGGCCCGGTGCGCCAGCTCCCGCACCGAGTCCGCGGGACGTGGAGAGGGGCGACAGTCAAGAATCCCGCAACGAGCTCCATGCGGAGATATGCAAAACGACGCAAAAAGTCCACATACCATCGAAAAAGCAAACGAAGTTCGTCCTGTTGAAAGGAGGCGCATTGTAATTTGGGGTAAGGAGGAGGTGAAGGCACGTTGATTATACTAGAAAACGTCTCTTAAGCGAAGCTCTTAGGACATGTGAGTTTTCCCTGAATCAGCAGTTGGTGATACTAGAGTAGGCGGAGTTGTCAAAGGAATTGTCAGCCATTTGGGAGAAGATTGTTCGTTCGGAACGTTGAGTGGAGTAATCCGTCATTACGACCTTACAAACAAATTTCAGCCATCTTTAATATCATACATTTCAGATGCTCTGTTTATTTACTGACATCACTTTGTGCTCACCCGAAACAATCCATCGTACGCACAGATTTGCAACGCACGTTAAAAGTTGCTGTTATTGTTGCAGAAGAGTAATAGGTAGTAAGAGTAATAAGATCTGATGTTAACTGCAGCCTATAGACACTGTAGAAAAATAACATTACTCAGAACTAAAAAGCAAAAGACAAGTGGAAATAAAATATTTGTATGTAGCCCAGTGAAATGTTATAGTAGATTACGAGTGAAAACTCCAGCGGGCGTTGGACCGTTGGCATCCAAACTGCCATTTTAAGAACCATTAACCAGAGCTTAACGTTTATTTAATAACTGACTCTCACAGAAAAACAACTAAAACAGCAGCAGTAAAATGCAAGAATACCTGCAGACAAAGCATTTAAAAAAAAAAAATTAAACTACCCATTACTAATTCATGCAACAATCAAGCGTCAGTTCTTTCAGCCTTTCAGTGGTGTCTTTCGAGAGGAACATCCTAAATACATTTGTTTACTTGAAACCCAGTAACAGAAAAACTTGTACTTGCTTCAAATTTTGCATTTTTCTTTTGTTCAAAAGCAGCTGTAAACACTCTAGACCACTTCAGATGTACCTCTCTTGGAGGTGGTACTGATCCAGCCTAGTTATGTGGCAAACTAACCACCTGGAGTTGGAATGAACAGAACATAAATTCTGATGGATTTTTCTGCTACTCCTCTGCACAGCTGTATTATGTTAGAATCATACTGCAACCACAATGTACACAGATTCTCAGAAGTCCCCCATTCAGCAGCCCAAAACATCCTGCTGTTTGTCCCAGGGCCTTAATGCCGAAACCCTATGGCTAACACCTGTAGAATCGAACACATGTGAAGTCCCCCCCCCCCCAACAACCATGGTTCTAATTTTCACCCCATGCGTTTGCACGGCAGGGCCTATCCCACCATGCATCACATCCCTAGGCCTGACCACAACAGCCTGCGTCCCAGGCAGCTGCACACGGGCAGCGCGCCTGTGGTGGCTGGGCTGCCAGGAACCAGCTGCCCACCTGCTGGAGAAAAGGCCTTTGCTTTCAGCTGCCCAACTCTGGTACATCCAGCCCTATGAGCACATGACATGATGGGCACAGTTGTGCGTGCTTCCCCACACTGCTAACAATGGAGAACCGCTTTCCCTTATCCACTAGACTATGTGAACATGGAACTTTAACAAGGCTTACAATAGTTCGATTAGGGACACGGACATTTACATTTATAGCATTTAGCTGACGCTTTTATCCAACACGACTTACAATTATGACTGAGTACAACTAGAGCATTTGAGGGTTAAGAGCCTTGCTCAGGGGTCCAACAGTGGCAACTTGGCAGTGGTGGGGTTTTAACCAGCAACCTTATGATTACAAGTCAAGGACCAGAACCGCTGCGCAAGCACTGCCCAAACTGACGTGCATATACTATGTGCACCCAAACAGACGGACACCTTCAGATATTGAGTATGAAAACATTGATGTATTATCACTCTTTTTTGTGAATACCTCTTTTGCCTGTGATGAATTTCTTCAGCAACTCTGGGCAGTGAGGATGGTTTGATATCAGAGACAGACCACCTTGTCTGGCCATGCCCACAAAAATATCAATATGCAAAAGAGGCAAAAGTGGGGTGCAAAAACAACTTGATTGCATTAATGGACCAGTCATGCTCTGGTGGAGACATGGCCTGGCATTAATTTCAGTCATCACTAATTGTCTCTCAAAGGCCGCGTATTGATCACAGAATTCAAAAGCTGTAGTAAACGGGCAGAGAAAATTCAGCTGCACTAACACTTAATCAATATAATCTGTGTTGTAGGTACAACTTGCAGATTGCCGTCATCACTTAGGAGCAGTTTTATATGCTTCCTCTTTATTTCTTCATGCAGACCCGTGGCTGTAAAAGAGGCGTTAAAGCCAAACCTCTTTCAGCCGGAGCTGAAAAGCACCCGCATTTACAGGATGCATGAGACGCTCCCAGGAAGCAGCTACCTGTGCACATTAGAACTGAGGGGTGTCCACTGAATGAGACACTGATCAAATAGCCAGAAAAGGTGAGTTCGTGAGAATAACTGCAAGTGTCTATGCAAACGCGCAGAGAAATGAGGCTCCACTTGGAGGAGGGGGAAAAACAGCTAGCATGGGCCACTTGGCTGTTGTCTTTCTGCTCCATGATGGTCAGTCACAGTCATTTGCTAGTCAGCCTCAGGAACTTCAATATGAAAAAGACATCAACATATGCAGAAACAGTTTGACCCAATTCAGTATTAAACCCAAGGAACAGCATCAGGTTCCATGTGAAGTATTATCATCATGTTAATTACTCTGATGTTGTCTCCTAATTACTGTAAGTATCAGGTTTATACAATGATCTCTGATAAATCACACAATGGCATGCACGCAAACACACATAGATGGACACAAAAGCAGAACAGACAATAAGAGTGATCATATGCTATAGAAGAAATAATTATTTTATTTAACAAAATATCACAAATCTGCATTTAATGCATTTAATCTGCATTAATTTGGAGTAGTTTTCAAATGTTATGTGAATAAACCTATGTACAATTTGTGGGGCCATTAAATGTCACAGGAAAAGTCCTTTCTTTTTTTTGGTGATCTTTGGTGCAGCAGTATGAAAGGAGTCATCCTGTGATCCTGCCCAGTCAGGTAACTTCCTCTTCGGCGGCTGGTTTGCGGTCTGCCAGAATAAGAGATCACGTTAAAGCATGTGGAAAGATGCAAAGATAGTCTACACTGAACTACAGCGTAATCCCACACTGCCGTCACCTGAGATGAAGTTAAGGAACTGAAGAGCAAATGGATTCATTTAATCAAACTACCAGTAAGGTTACTTCAAGAACATTTACTTTTTGACACCCATCTTTTCTTTTCTTCACTCCCTTTAGTCACAAACCTCACAAAATGTACCATGCTCTAGAATAATAGTAACATTCTGTAACATGCTGATTTTTGATGTGATCATAAATGTATACTATTGATTTGAGTACATTTCCATCCTCTGTACTGTCTTCATAGGGCAGTAGGAGCCAGTACTTCAAGAGAATCAGTCTGAGCCTGTGACATTTCCATGGGCCATGTCACCACTGAGAGACACAAGGTCACTCCACAAAGCAAAACAAACAAATGTGAACATTAGTCACCTGCAAACCCATCTGTTTCCATTAGCTTTTAAACACTGTCGTGTTGTGGAATGGTGTACAATGGAAAAAAAAGAAAAAAAAAGAACAAACCCCACACCCGAGTACGTTACAATACAGTGACACCTGAAGATTTCCCTAGGTGGAAACGGGCCTTTGACTTTTCACCATGGAGATGCAAAGAATCATGGACACAAGACACTGTAGGGTGTCGCTGACAGCCAAGGACTGAAACAGGGCAGCACGCTGGAGTTTCCTGCTCTCTGGGTCATAGAGACCTGCCCCGGCCTTCCTCGCGCGAAGAATGCATTGGAAGACCATCCATCACTATTCCATGTAAGCCAGCCATCCATCCATTTCTCTGTCGCACCAAATTTCATTTACTTTGTTGTTTTCTACCCCCAGTCTTTCTTAATCTCATTGATGCTACATCTTTAGTGACCACGCCACCACAGCTCAGGAGAGGAGAGGGAAGCACATGGAGTGGATCTATTTAGCAACAGGCCCTAATGCTTGTGTATCGATCCAAAGGTTTGTGTCAGTGCAATTCAACGAATGTTGATGAATGCCCTATTAAACATGTTTGTCGCTGTAAATGTTTATATCAAGAAACACAGGGTAGGCAGGTTTACTAAAGCAACAGATGCTGTCAGGTTGACAGGAGTATTTTTCCAAATCTGTTTTTTTAAGTCCTAAATGAGTAATGAGATAACTGGTGGGGGTTTATCTAATTTCCGTTTCTTAAATATTACTTCTCTTTGTAAACTTTTTCAGTTAACTGGTTCTCATCTATAATTTTCAGTTAGAAATAATAGGCAAAACTAGCCTGCTTTTATGGCCCATGGGGAATTTACTATGATGGTGTGTGTGTGTGTGTGTGCGTGCGTGCAAGGGCACACCAGGGTCAAAATGTTAGCACACTACACCCATCTCCTAACCCAAGCTACACCACACTACAGCCCTCACCTCGTTAGAGTCAGGCGACATGCCTGCCACCTGCAGTTACCGCTGGGACAGGGGTGAGGTCCCAGTGGTCACAGTTACAAATAAACAAAGGAAAATAAATGCTGTGCAGCCTTCAGTTTGCTGGCTCAAATGTGGGTTTGTGTTCATGCACGTGGTTTTAATAATCACCCTTTAAAGAGAGGACATTTAAAGCATGAACAGGACCCAAAAACAAAACTGAAAACTCAAACAAATAAAATTTATGAGCAGGGCAAAGATGGCTTCATCCTATAGATACCGCTGAAATTTCTGGTTGTTCCTCCGAGAAGTAGGACAATTCCTTTTTTTCATTGTACTACTTAGTGTAGAGATCGCATAGCAATGAAGCCTTTGGAAAGCATTTTCTGAGTGTGTTCAGTCACTTTACCATGTGTAAAAGAACCTGTCTGACCTACATTACGTTTGGCTAGACTCGGTCATTAAAGTTAAACATTAAAAATGTACAGGACTGCATTAAAGAATTAAAAATGTACTGGACTGAAAATATTTTAATTCTTGTACTAGACGTTACCTAAGCAAAAACACCTGTGCATTATTCATTAACAATTAATTGCTAAATAATGACACATTTAGTAACAGAAACTTACCAGTGTCCCAGAAAATGGAATGGTATAAAGCTGCTGTTGCTAACTAGTATTTGCTTGCTGTGTATGGAATACCTTCACTGAAGAATCGCTGAACAGATCCTGTTTGTCATGGTCAACGTTCTGCTGGTTCCAGGAGGCCAGCTCCATGGCAGCCATGTGAGGCCTTGTTCCCGATGGCCTCTCAGCAGGGCAGGCCTGGCCACTGCTGCTGGGCAAAGCCGAATCCTAAACAGAGGGCAACACAGACAGAGCTCGTCTTGGAAAGTCCTCACTCACTATAATGTAAGATGAAATACAAATTGCATAAACATTTCAATCAATAATTAACAGAAAGGAACACTGGAGAATCCACACGGTCCTGTTCCCATCCTACAAAACGGAATGTGTTCTCAACCAACTTGCCTGCTTAAATTACAACTGGGAATGAATGACCGAATAAAAGCCTGAACAAGCGAATGATTGATCAGACGAAAGAAGGAAGGGAGGAAGAAATGAAGGAATGGCCGGATGACAGCAGCAGGCCACACCTCAGGCATGGGCACTTCACTGAAGAGCTCATCTTCCCTCTCTAGACTACCCTGCTCCGGCTCTTCCTCTCCTGCCAAGAGGCTGGGCCTGACAGGGGCATCGGTACTGGCACTGGCCACCTGAACAGGCTTTTCCTGACGGAAAGGAAAAGAAGAAATTTTTTTTTACTTTTCTTAAAAGCCTCATAAATCATGACATTTACATAATATTTATTACCCTATATCCAATGAGCAGATTTCATGGTTATTATAATTTTTATTATAATTAATAATATATATAATATAATTTTGACTCACATAGCAGTAATACAAGACACTAGAAAATGTCGACACTGTTAAACATTTCTTCAGTTTACTGTATTAAACAGATCACTTCTAAAATAATGTAAACAGTTCTCTACCACAATTAACTATCTCCATTAAACATTTATCAACTACAATTAGCTCTGTTAAACATTTATCCACTACAGATCATAAAGTAATAAATATTCTCAGTACAATTAATTAGCTCTATTAAACATTTCTCTGCTACAATTAACTGCAGCCATTAACACTCCCACCAGATTTTAAACATGATGAATAAGAATTTGTGTTTGTGGGGACAGTGCACAGAGGTTTACACAACAAAAGAAGGAGCACAGACAAAACACGCAGAGACAGACAAACACAGACACTTATCATCTGTACAAAAAGGTATCAGAATAAAGTTATAGGAATAATGACTGCAGCAAAGACAAACTCATAAAATGCTTAAAGCTTTGGACAAAATCAGCAACAGTAATTAGAACTAATGCTCACGGTGCCCATCAGAGGCGACAAAGTGACAAAAAGTGACAATGAGTGACAAACTGAAGAATCAAAAAGTACAAGATTGCGACACCATGCTGCCCCCTGGTGGTGGATCTGCCTCAAACGATGAAAGAAAATGTGTCTAACTAGGCTGTATGTATACAGCAGTAAAGATGCTAATGCAAGCAGGTAGCTTCGTTATCCTTGACCAGTGCACTTACCTGAGGCTCTATCCAGCTGAGGTGGTGGTCCTCTGAAGGGGTGCTGGCAGGCAGCCTTCTGGGAGGAACGCCCTCTGCCAGGAGCTTAGCAACGCACAGCCGGATGAGGAAAGTGCTGATGTCCTCCGGGACCAAAGCTCGAATGCTCCTAAAGTCACTGAGATCTAAAAGTGAACCACAAAGACAACAAGATGTACTTTACTCAAGTGGAATATATAGTACATGGCACAGCTGCATTAAAAAACAGTACAACATGCATTATCTTTATTGATAAATGACAGTGGTACTCAACATTTGCCCTAGAAATCAAGTCTGATGCTGGATTTTTTAATCATAGCTGAACAGTTAATGCAGTGGTATTAAGCTTGGTCCCTGAAGTTCAGATATTATAGACACTCCCCCCGCCCCCATTTTAATCAGCTAACAAGTCAGGTGTGATGATAAATTAGCCATCCAGTTATATTAACAGTCCAGTCACTTAGCAGTCATGACCAAATCCAGGGTCAGATGTTAACGCCACCAATAAACAATAAAACAATGGGCTGCCATCTAGGACGATTTCTAGTTTTAAGTGCTGTCACTTGAGCTGAGGGGAGGAGAGGAGATGATGCGCGTGATGGTGTTGTATATGGACGGGGACAGGCCAGCTCGCTCTGTGTGTAATGGATGGTTTGCTCTCTGAGCCTGTAGCAAATGGGACTCCACCACGGCTACAGGAAGGCTACGAGCATCGGCCACCTGCCACTGGAGGGAGGGAGGGAGGGAAAGAGAAAGAAAAAGAGAGAGCGCACACACACACACACACACACACACACACACACACACACCAGATTATAACACACTAACAAAAGAACGCATCTTGGCCAAACCATCCTGGTATATCATGTTGTTCACGTGTAAATGCAATTTTTTCTTTGTAGAGTTTGATATTAGACCATACAGATTCAACTTTGACATTAATCTGTATGGTCTTAACAGAATGAATTCAAAAATGTAAACATTCATGCCTATGTTGAATTTAGGCCAGGAGTAGCGGAGATAACTGTATTAACGTTGATGAAACCAAACTGCAGCCTACCAAGCTTTTGCCTTCAGTCTGGAAAAGTCTGTAGGACACAGCCACGTTGTATGTGAGGGGCAGAGCAAAAGCAATTGCTGCCTGCGTCCCACACGTCTGCCCAGGACAGGGAGTGGCAGAGCTGAGTTCAGCTGCAACCTCCTGCACACAGCAAAAGGGCATGTCCCACGTTGGCAAATGCAAAATGTGACCAGATAATTATCTCCAGAGTGGGTTAGAGGACAGACAGAACTCAGACAGCGGTTGTAAAGCCTTGGTGGTAGTAAACACTTGGAGGTGAGCTGCACCTGTAGGTTATGGGCCTGGCAGAACTCAGCCACCATCTGGAGCAGAGGGGACAGCATGGCCGCCTTCGCCTCCGACACGCCATCCACCATCTTCAGCCTGGCAACCGTACAGGGCCTGCCAAACACGCACGCACATTTAAGAGCGAACTGCAGTCCAGCTATCTCCCAGAAGAGTCTAATCAACACCCAGTTATTTCCTACAGCTTCTTTTTGACAAGACCTCAATTAGAGTGTGCCTTATACTTATTACTTAAACATGTATACATACTCTAATTACCTAAAAATGTATGCTTAAATGTATAATTTTAGACTAAACAGCATCGCTTGGGGACACATAGTATACAACATAAAAGTTCTTCTTCTAACTTCCATAGCAAACAAGCAAAACAATAGCAAAAATATGTGGTTTTGATTTGTAAGGCAGTAATTCCATATCTGGTTATATTTCAAATGTGACTAAAATATGATAAAGTATAAGTTCACTTAATAACATACAACTGATCACTAAATAAACTCTATCAACATCAGGTTGAGGGCACTTATTTTGCTGTGCTTGAATGAAAACCCTAATAATTAACATTATCCTTTGGCAGTATCCACATCCACAATACAAAACCTTGCATCTACTTATCGGCAATTGTAATTTTACTCTGAATTGATGTATGTATATAGGATTGATAGAATCAGGTAATTGCCTCTGAAATCACTGCATTGACCAGCATCTTTGTACTGTTACACCCTTGCTTCATAGTCATAGTCATGTGATATGTACAAACCGTTTTCATCAATTGTTTAGCATTTGTACACTGTACCTTAATTTGGCCATATCCAAGAGGATTTTGTTGGTGGCCAAAATGGCTGGAGGAACATCTTTTATGCTGGCTAACTTCTGCCTCTCAACTACCAATTTGCCATACAGCTCAGTCTTCAAGAGAGCACAACACACACACGACCAGAGAAAATCACCATGTTGGATGCTTTACATTAGCTGATGAATAATATTGACTGCATCTTAAAAGGAACAGTACCTGCAAGTGTTTCTCTCTATCTGAGACAGCTGGTGGCTGAGACTTGGCTGAAGAGGTATGGGATGGCCCAGGTTCTAACCTGAGCAACAGCAATAGAGTTTAAATTTTACTTGTTACATCTCTACACAGTAACCATATTTCATTAATAAATGATTTGCTATGACACTTTTATGACACAATTGAATGAGATTACTATACCTGAAATATGATGCGACACCTATCGGAGAGCTGAGATTTGCACTCTAAAAAAAGAAAAGAAAAATAATTTGTTTGCTAAAATTAATTATGTTGTCAAATAGTACACTGAACACACTGACCTGAGTAGGAGCTGGCAGACAGCAGTCTCGAACACCAGCCTTACAGGGCCCCAAGTCCTGGTTTCCCCTTGAAACAAAAGTTAAGAGTACCATAATATCCACAGCAAGAATAAACCCAAACATTTAAGACAACAGACAATTATCAAACAAGTACCAGAAATTGTCACTTAGTCCAAAAAAGTGTAATCCTAGGAACAGTGAAAATACTGCATTGTACCCTCAAACTCCCCTCTGGTAGAAGGCTATGAAATGATGCCTCCTATCACAACTTGATGCATGAAATAAATGGCAATATACCACTTGACAGACAAACCACCTACTGCAGCTAAGAGAGCAGTCAGAATACAAAAGGAGTACAGGATTACCAGAACATAAAGTGGACAAAATGGTCAAGCTACAGAAGATGACCATGACTAAGATCAATACTGTCGACTACTGCCGCAGGCTCTGCTGATTTAGTGGCAAGCTACCATCAGCCAGTATGGTAACAGATAAGCACAATCCCAATAACCAGTATAACTGAAACCAACAAACTGGTAAATGCCTTTGCAGTAGTCAGGCTTTTAAAATACAAGCCACATGCCACTTCCACTGTCCCCATCAAAAATCGGGTCTGGCTTCAGAAGAAAAACAATGGGTGGCATAAATGAGGCTTTAGAGACCTAAACAAAAGGTTAACAGCACTAGTATCCACACTGCCGAGATCCATTAAAAAAAAGCAGGGGCAAAGATACCCTCTCCATGAATGTACCATTGAAAGAATATTCTCAGTTACAGTGCAACAGAAGCCTGATGCACCCAGAGCTGAAACAGTACTGGAAGAGCATACAGTAGAATGAATCATCACATAACACCAGTGTTCAGTGGTTAAAAGATTTCAAAGCAGAGCACCACAATTTCCCAGGGCAGGAGCTAGTCTGCATTTTAACAGCAGCTGCCCAAGAGGAGATTAAACACTAGGGGTGTTGCAGTGGTGATTGGGGCACTTGGGGCTGTGACCCCTAAGATGGAGGCGTGGATCCAGCAGATCCCAGGATTGACCTCAGTCTCTAATAAATGGGCTACATTGAATAGCCACTTTATTAGAGACACATGGCCTTTCATGGTTGGAGCTTCCCGGGATATAAATTAAACATATGACTCCAGAGTGCAACATGAAATCAGGTGAGCAAGTGGATCAGTTTCAGTGGATCAGTTTCCATGTGAATCCGCATTAGAATGGGGAAAATCAAGCGACCTGAGTAACAAGGCATGGTCATTGGTGCTAGACCAACCGAGGCCAGTATTTAAAAAACTGCCAACCTTGCAGAATTCTCTCATGCAACAATGTTCAGAAAATGGTGTGATGAAGGAAGAACATTTGTTGAAAGGGGATCTTGTGGATGGAAATAACTTGGTGTCAAAAGGAGATAGAGGAGGATGCCAAGAATCATTCTTAAGAATATGTGGTGCTGGTGCTCAAACATATCCGAATGCACAAATTGCCGTTCCTTAGCGTGAATGGGCTATAACGGCAGATGATCCGTGTGAGAGCCATTGCTGTCTTAATGAAGACCGAAAGGAAAGGCACCAGTGGGCAAAAGAGCGTAAAAATTAAATCACTGAGAAGTGGAAAAGCATCCAATGGGCTGAGGAACCCAGATTTTTGTTGCACAATGCTGATGGGAGGCTCAGAATTTGGCTCAAGCAGCATAAATTGATGAGCCCTTCCTGTCAGGTGTCGAACAGTTCAGACAGGTAGACATGGAGTAATGATGTGGAGAATGTTCTTGGCACACCCTAGATCCTATGATACCTGTGGGTGGATGCCTGGACAGTAGGGCTTACCTACGCATTGTGGCCAACCAAGTTCATCCCTCAATGAAAGCTGTTTACCCGATGCCAGAAAGAGACTTTCAGCAGGCAAATGCCACAAGGGTCATTTAGTCAGATATTGGTTCTAGGAACATGCGTTTTCCTTACTTCCATGGAGTTCACAGTCCCCAGATCTTAATCTTATATAGCATCTCTGAGACAAGGTAGAACAAGCTGTTCAGAGCATCTCAGTATCTGCATCTAATTTGCACAATTGCAACAAGAGATGCTCCGAGCGGTGTTTACACATACCACCTAACTGGTGTTTACACATACCACCTACCTAAACATTGTTGCAGACCAATTATACCTCTTTATGGCAACAGTATTCCATAATGTCAGTGGCCTCTTACAGCAGGATAATGTGCCCCACCCCAATGAAGAAAATTGGTTTGAGGAATATGATGAAGCTGAAGGTGTTGTCTTGGCCTCAAAATTCCCTAGGTCTAAATATGACCAAGCTTTTGTGGGATGTTCTGGAAAACAAGTCCAATCCATGGGGGTCCCACCCTGCAACTTACAGGAAAAATTGGTATATGACACCTTCTTGTGGAGTCCATGCCTCAACAGGTCAGAGCTATTTTGACGGTAGAAGGGGGACTTACACACTATTAGGCAGGAGGTTTTAATGTTATCATTGATGAGAGAGAGAGATTATACGCTAATAAAAATTTCAATACCATCTTATCTGAAACTGAAAAATGCTTAGTGATAAAATGAACTTCAGGTCTGTGTGTAGGAGTTGGTAGGTAGAAGAACAGCTGAGTCTTTTCAAAAGCTCTTGGCAGGATACAGTGGAAATTCTGCCAATATCCAACCCTACCAGAATGTCAGGTCAGAAGTGTTCCATGTAACTTCCCAAAGTGCAAAGCATGCCATGAAGAATTAGTGGCTTCAAAAAACATGTTTTGAGTTAATGCCATTTGCTTTGTCTTGGTTTTCCATCTACTCACTGCATTCAGTATACAACGTCTAATGTGCCACTCAGTGATATCTGTCTGACATGTTCATAACAGCCTTCAGCTGATGTCACAGGTAGGGGAAAGAGGCTGCTGTGTTAAACAGCACAAAATACTGAGTGAGTGGGAGAGCGAATCGGAAAGGGGTAACGAGGGTTCCAATGAATGAGTCTGAAAGTGAGTAAGTCATAGAATGAGTCAGAGTGCAAGTCAAATACTCAGAGAAAGAGAGTAAGTGAGGCAGTGATATTCAGTCTTACCTTGACACACTTCTTGGACACAGATCTATGTTGGGATGAAGAAAGAGGGTTCTGTGTTTTTCATCCTGGCTGTTACTTAGCCATGATCTGCCCTATGTGGGTATACATGTGCAGTAAATGATACAGTGACCACATCAAAACTTGCTGCAGCAATGTGATGAAACCCCTTTATGATCTTTATCACCCTATAATAAATCAACCCACATGAATAGGGTCTCTCATGTTTCTAAGAACTTTGTGTTTCAGACAAAAGAACCTTGGGAGTTAGTTTGCAGAGGGTGGTGAACTTATTGCAGCCAGTGCTCTCCATCAGGTACTTCTCAAAAATGAGCTCCCGACTGAGAGCCCTCCACCAGGCTTCTGATATCCCCCTCCCTGCGCCAAACAAAGATTGCTGACGAAAGCGATCAGGAACCTTCTGAGAGTTCTGAGAGAAAGGGAGAGAGAATAAAAACTAAGGTCAGAACCAGAAAAAGACAACCAACACACTGAGGACAGAAAAATGTCATGTAAAAGATGTCTGACTAACAAGCTGAATGCACAAAAGTAGTCAAATGTTTAACACTTCGACTGGAATTCCTAACACAAGTAAAACATGCAGAGTAAACTTTCAACCCTGACTGTGTGAATTGTGGCTCGTCTCATAGTGACAAAATGTGGCTGAGGTGCTGAACCTTACTGAGCCACGCAGCAGGAGAATTGGAGCAGTGATACCAAACCTCTCCCCCATGGCGCTCACTGCCCCCATCAGCTGGAAGGCATGTGGCCCAAAGTCCTGCATGGTTGGCTCCAGATGCCCTCCGATGGGGCCCAAACTGCTCCTGGGCAAGTCCCAGCAACATGAGTGTTATGGATATGCAAATAACCAGAGACAACAGCTAACCGAGTACACTTCCTAAGTTTGCTACAGAGAGTGCTGTTAAAGAGTTAAACTAAGAGATCAATGTGAGGACACAACCAAAAAACTGTATGCCATTGTTTTGACTGTCGTCTTCAAAGACTGATGCACATCTAATTAATTAAAGCCAGGAAATCAGTTTTTATAGAATGATGAAACTTCTTAGACACCTACCCAGATTTGCAGTTGTCACAACACTTGCTGGTTCCCATTATACCTGAAGTGATTTTCCTAAGTTGCTTGTCTTCAAAATGTGACAAAATTAACCTGCAAAGATTAGGACTGTCGTGATTCATCTGAAATAAGGACATGCTTGCTTGATATACATCCAGTGTAGAGCGGGTAGTCTAAATAACACTGAACTAAAGCCTAAAACATCCATTTGTCTATCCACATACTGATTCTACATAACCACTGATATATAGTCATCACACTTCTCATACAAAAAACACAATTGCCAAAAGCCAAGCCTCTAGCAAACATATGGTAGCTTAGAGGCAAATAATAAAAAAGATAAATGCAGCAGAGAAGTACATTTTGAGAGAAACACAACAATGTATTTATTAACCACATGGATTCAAGTACAGGAAAATACATAAGAAAATTCCCAACCACAGAGTCAACCTACTTCCTTCTACACTTGGTGGATTTCAAATATTTCTCCATCTTGGCCATCATTTCCATTTGGTAGCCCCTAAATTTATTGCTCACCGTCTGGATGAGAAGGAACCTAGAAAAATGGAAAAAAAAAAAAAGCATATCAAATGTTGAGATAGTATTGTATCCAGCCACAATGCAAGTTAATTATAAGCATAATGTGGGATCTATGAAATATGGAAAGGCATCATCTAAATATGCATCCCTGTGGAAAAGGTATCAGCTATAAAAGCACCCTGAATCATCCTAAAGCTCTAGAGAACAGTCACCTGTTGAGGCACATGTCCCCAGGCAGCCATAAGACATGACAGGCACTGGGCATTCCGTCTCTGCCTGCCCGTCCCATCTCTTGATAGTAGGACTCCATCTCTTTAGGAGCTCCATAATGGATGACCTTTCTAATATCAGGCTTATTAATTCCCATGCCAAAGGCTATAGTAGCCACCACACACTGCAAGAGACAAAAGAGTTCATTAATTTCTTCTTTGAGAAAATTAAGTTCATTAATGATAACATTCATTAAATATAATATGACAATGGGCAGCTACTTAGAGATCAACCAAGCCAAAAAAGACTAGAATCCTTTACACCTATCCAAGAGCCTGAATAACTCTGATCTCATGCTCAAAATCCTCCACTTGCTTACTAGATGCGCTGCCCAAACACTTTAAGGAAATCCTACCTGAAGTAACCAAACCTTTACTAAATTTAATAAACTCCTCCTTGAACATTGGCTACATACCTAAATCATTCAAATTGGCAGTAACCAGACCACTTATTAAAAAAATATTTTTTTAACCTCAACCCATGTCAGCTGTCAAACTACAGGCCGATCTCAAACCTTCCATTTATTTCCAAGATCCTAGAAAAAGCTGTAGTTCATCAGCCAAGCTCATACCTGAATATTAACAAGATGCATGCAGTCTTTCAGTCAGGGTTTAGGCCTCAACATAGTAGAGACAGCACTGATTAAAATAGTTAATGACCTATTGTTGGCTTCTGACCAGAATTATGTTTGTTATATTGCTTGATCTGAGTGCAGCATTTGACACACTAGTTTGCAACAACTAGACAGACTCAAAAATGTTGGTGCGATTAGGGGAATAGCCCTTTCCTGGGTTAAATCTTATCTAGCAGGTTGCTACCAATTTGTTAACATAAATGGAGACTTTTCAGCATACAACAAAGTTAGCTATGGTGTCCCACAAGGATCTGTCCTAGGGGCTCTGCTTCTTTCTTTATATATGCTACCTCTAGGTGACATTATACGTAAACACTGCTAGTTTCCACTGCTATGCTGATGATACTCAGCTATATGTCTCAGCCAAACTAGAGGAATGCCAGAGGCCAGAGGAGGAAGCCCCCCCCCCCCCCTCCCCCCATAACCCCCCCTTTTAGTTTTGGTTCCTCTCAAGATTTCTTCCTCATGCTCTAGGGAGTTTTTCCTTGCCACTGTCGTCCTTGGCTTGCTTACTGGGGGCTTGGACTCTGACATTGGTAAAGCTGCTTTGTGACATCTGTTGTAAAAATTGCTATATAAATACATTTTAATTTGACTATGAATGCATAAAGGACACTGGATTTTGATAAACTCTCTCTCACTTAATCCTCACAAAACAGAGGTGCTTCTATTAGGCCCACAGACAGCTAGGTCCTCGCTCTCTAATTATTCAATGGACCTCAATAGTCTCCCAATCACATTTTCTTTAAGAGTTAAAGATCTTGGAGTGATTATGGATCCCAGTCTCTCGTTCGAAGCTCATTTCAATAATATTTCTTGGACTGCCTTTCTGCACCTCAGGAACATTGCAAAGAGTAGGAACATACTCTCCTCATATGATGCAGAAAAGCTAGTGCATGCACTTGTCACTTCAAGATTGGACTACTGCAATGCACTACTATCAGGGTGTACAACTAAGTGCTTAAACAAGCTCCACCTAGTTCAAAGCTACATTACAATGGCCCCTAGTAAAATTTCGTATGGATTTTAAAATCTAATGACATACAAAGCACTGAATAGTCTTGCCCCACAGTACCTTAGAGAACTCCTACTGCATTATGACCCACCATGTCTGCTTAGATAAAAAGGTGCAGGCTCTTTACTAGTACCAAGAATAAGAAAATGTACCGCAGGGGGCAGACTCTTCCTATAAAGCTCCCACACTGTGGAATAACCTTCCTGTAAATGTTCGAGACACAGACACAGGCTCAACATTTAGGCTAGGCTGAAAAGCTGTACAGTCAGCCATTTTATTAACTACTTTCCATCTTAGATAAAAGGTGTAGATCTGGGGGTCCATGAGCATTGAGAGATATGGTAAACTGGGATATTATGTTGCTGTCACTTCACCTCTCTTTTGTCACTCAAGATTGTGCTGATGTTCCAGGATGCCCTCATGCCTGTGGTTCCTTCTGGCTCTATCCTTTTAGCTGTGCTGCCATAGCTAGATCTGCCGGAGTCTAATTTACACACCCTCGTACCTGGACATGCTAATAATCTAGTCTCTCTTTCTGCCAAGGTACCCCTACACCTGATGTCATGATGTTGCTGAGCCTCAACCCGTCTCAGCTGCCATGGCTACTCCCACCACCCCCTGGTGCCCCCTGCTGTACCCGATCACACCTCCACCCCAGCCAAGTAATTTTCCGTTTCCCTTGAGGGATGTTCACTTGCGGGATGGGTTTTGGACATGTGCACAATGTTGGGACCAGACTAGGACTGCTAGAAAACCGGACTAGCCATTGAAGCAATCAATTTTCTAATTTTTATTACTTATTCATTAGTTGGCCCTCTCTCCTTCACTGCTTATCCTGCTCCTTGTTTATACTGTTACTATAGTAGTGTCCGCTGGATGGGCCCCGCCTTTGAGTTTTCGTTTCTCTCAAGGTTTCTTCTCTAGGGAGTTTTTCCTTGCCACTGTTGCCCTTAGCTTGCTCACTGGGGGTTTGGACTTGGACATTTGTAAAGCTGCTTCGTGACAACTGTTGTAAAAAAAAAAATGTTATAGAAATCAACATGACTTGACAAAACAGAATAACTACGTTTCCGCAAAATTAATGGTTGAATTGATTCAGGAAAAAACAAGATAAGAAAAGTGCTGCTCCTGAAATAAAAACAAAATGAGGGTTTAAGAGAAAAAGGCCACCACTTCAGCCAGCTCTCCTGCAGAGCAACACGAAAGGAGGGACCCACCTGGATCTCATCTCTCATGAACTGGTACTGGGTGTCCTTTCTCTTCTGGATGCTGAGGCCTGCATGGTACACCCCACATCGAATGCCCAGCTTAGCCAGCGCAGCTGCCACTCTCTCTGTCTCCTTCTTAGATGGGCAGTACACAATGGCCGCCCCCTCAAATTTATAATCACCCCTAGCAAGCAAATTTGCACAGAGAAAGGGGATATTACTGATAATCATTTCTAAGCACACAGCAGCAGCAACTATTAGGAAAGCAAAATCTTACCAGGTCTGTTTTACCAGTAAGGGCTTAAGGTCTTGGATGATGTCGCCAGTCTTTCGCGTTACATCCAGATAGAGGTTGGGCCGGTCAAAAGAGGTGCAGGTGACCAAAGGGTTCTTTAAGTGGAGGCTCTTCACTATGTCCTGCCGAATAGAGGAGCTGGCAGTGGCTGTGAGAGCCACAATAGGAACCTATTGAATGAATATTTGAAGCACAGTTATTTAATTAATTATTTAAATTAAACAGATACAATGGTGCTTGAACGTTTGTGAACCCTTTAGAAGTTTCTATTTTTTCTGCATACTTTGACTTGGCTATTCCTTAACTTTAATTCTTCTTTGGTCTGCCATTCTTCAAAGCTTTTTGAATGGAATGCAGCGTTTTCCTTTCTCCTAACATAATGCTTCTCATTTATACCAAAAAGATCTATTTTGGTCTCATCCACCCGCAAAACAGTTTCAATAGCCTTTGGGTTTGTCCATGTGATCTTTAGCAAACGTCAGAGGCCAAGCAATGTTCTTTTTGGAGGGCAGCAGCTTTCTCCTTGCAACCCTGCCATGTACACCATTGTTGTTCAGTGTTCTCATGAACATTAACCTTAACCAAAGTGAGAAAGGCCTTTAGTTGCTTAAAAGTTACCTTGGGTTCCTCGCGGACTATTACACACCTTCTCTTGGCAATCTTTATTGGTTGACCACTTCTGGGGAGGGTAATAATGGTCTTGAATTTCCTCAGTTTTTACACAATCCATCTGACTGTGGATTGGTGCAGTGCAAACTCTTTAGAGATGGTTTTGTAACCTTTTCCAGCCAGATAAGCATCAACAACTCTTCTTGTGAGGTCCTCAGAAATCTCATTTGTTTGCACCATGACACACTTCCACAAACATGTATTGTAAATATCCGACTTTTCTAGATCCCTGGTCTTTAAATAAAACAGCGTGCCCATTCACACCTGATTGTCATCCCATTGATCTCACCTGAGTCAAATCTTCAAATTATCTACTATTCTTAAAGGATCACATGCTTTTGCCAATCAAGAATATGTGATATTGAATAATTTCTCTCAATAAATAAATGACAGAGTCTACTTTTAGGTCTTGTGTGACAATGTGATCAAGTTTTAGGTCAAATTTATGCTGAAATATAGAAGCTTCTAAAGGGTCACAAACTTCCAAGCACCACTATATATCAGTAAACCAAGTTCATACTTCTACATTTTGCTTAATTATGAAAAAAGAAGCAACGTACATCTGGGAGACTTCTCTTCAGTTTGCCAAGGTCTCGGTAAACACCTCTGAAGTTATGCCCCCAGTGTGAAATACAGTGCGCCTCATCCACTGCGATCAGCACGATACCTAAACACAAATATTACAATTACAGGGCCAAGAAAATACATTTTGTGAGTATCTGGTGATTGGTATTGTTTGTATTTTCCTACTTTAAATAAGTCTCATCCATTTAAAGGTTGCGATACTTTTAGTACAGTACTAAATAGCATCAATTAAGGCTGTGTTCATTTTAATTGCAAATATTTTTCCTAATATTTCTTACCAGTTGAGTCATTCAGTTCATGAAGCAAAGGTATATTTCCTGAGCAGAACTCTGGTGTCATGTATACAACTCTAAAACACCCCCTGAAAGTGAAGTCCACAGCACACAGAAATAAGGAAAAACCAAGTAATGATCTTGAATTAATTATTAGACCAGGTTACAGCATAAGTTAACCTACTTTCTTAAGTCCGCAAAGACATTTTGGGTCTGGGCCGATCCAAGGAAACAAGCGGGTATATTGGACATTCTGGAATCCATAAAGATTAATGTTTGATTAATTAATTTGACCACATGCCCTGAAATAGGCAGAAGTGCACAACTAGCTTCCACATCTGGAGAAACTCAGCGGGACAGTCCAATCCATACATTCATTCACCAAATATGAAAATTATTATACAGGGTAAAGAAGAGCTTTCTTAACGTTACCCACCGGAGCTGCATCACCTGGTCCTCCATCAGAGCAATCAGAGGGGATATAACTATGCTTATGTTTTTACAGTAGACTGGAGGGAACTGGAAGCACAAGCTCTTTCCATAACCTGTAGACAGAGACAGCCACTCATATACAGCATGTAGGAGACCCCCACAACCTCTATATGTTTAGCTTAGTAAGCAGATACCAGCAGCATCTAGTTAAACAATAGTTACAGCAGAAATAATTGATGTTCATTCATCAAATTATTAGCCTCAAAATAATGACCTAGGACTCAATCCATGCTGTTTTATAGACTGCAGATGCTCAAATTTAGAAAATGAGAACCTTGCAATACTTGATATAAGAACACCATGTGTTGATAAGCTCACATACAATGTACATTTTTTACAAAATATGTGTACAGCAAGATAACCAGACAAATTCTTTGAATGGTGGAAAAGGAAAATGTCAAAGACAACACAAGTTACTAATTATACATTCACTGGCACACTGTGAAAACTCTCTCAAGATTTAATAAATATAATTCCTCTTTAAAAAAAAAAAAAAAAAGGGGGGGGGGGTACACAAAAACCTCTTACCAGTTGCCATGACAACAAGGTTATCCCTCCTATGGTCAAAAATGGATTGAATCACTTTCCATTGTACCCTGCAGAAGAGTGCCATGTGCTAAATTAGACAGAATATACTTGGCTGCAGCACAAGTTCTCCTGAAACTGCTATTTGTTCCTGCTGTAGTAAAGTGGGTCAACATTTTAGAAGATACTTTAAAATCAATGCAGCCTACAATACAGTAAAAACAAAAAGAACTGAGTAATCAAAAAGGCATTAAAATATAAAATAAGTTGCCAATTTAAAGTCTTGGCAGGAATTTCTCATCCGAGAAATTTCCTGAGATATCCCATATGTTTTAAACTCAGTGGAAATAATGAAACTTATAGGCAGAGAAATGACATCAGTATGAAAGAGATACAACAGTAACAACCAAAAACCACAACAGGTATTTATGAAGAGTAGGTAAGGACATACGGTTTGAAATTTTGATGTCCAAAATACATTTTCAGACATTTAATCATTTCAGGAGCTGGCTGTGGAAGATTTGGATCTAAACATGAAAAAAGAAAAGACAGAACAGTTGACACACGTGAAACCAACAGATGTGGCTCATGGCAATCTAGCCACCAAAGCCTTGTTAGTTATGAAGCAGCAAGTAATGATTTACCTCCACTGTAAAAAAAAAAACATGGGGGAAAAAACACAGGAAAAACATGCAGTTTATGAGCATCGAGAAACATTTCTGAAAAGAAGGGCATCTTCTCAAACCCATTCAATTATCATTCCATGGCTTCTATAATTCAACAATTTTATTTACTTAATGCATTTGATAATATTTAGTCAGGTTTTAACAGAAAACAATTTACTGGGAATTAACATATTAAGATAAAAGTGAGCACCACAAGCTCTCTCATGTAATCCTGCATTTATTGGTATTTCTGATAGGCCTGGAGTCATCTTCCAGAAAGTACATGGATAGAGCACATAAAACATCTGACACACATGTTTACATGAGCCAGTGGGAAGGCTTGCTTCCCACAGACCACAGACCTTTGGAAAGTGAGCTGTTGAGTAGATAATTTAGTCATGTCAACTTGTTTTAGGAATATACACAGTAAGTCCAGGACAATGACTTCATAAGCAAAATAACCCCTAAAAAGCTCACTTTACACTCATACAGAAGCCTATGAAGATTATTTCCATGTACACTTGGGTGGAAATTCATACAAGACTGCCGGCAGTTTTTTAAAACAATGTGATAATCACTATCCTTGGGCCAGTAAACAATATCAAACATTGCAATAGTTTAATATTATGCAATTTATCATTCTATTGCTTTCTGTCACATACCATTGACACAAATCTTTCTTCATAGGCTAACAGGAAGGTGAAGCCCTTCTCTTTGTACAAGCTTTCTAATCCATGACTACTTAAACATTATACAATAGAAAAGACGCACATGCCACACAACTACAATATATCACTAACTAACTACACGTTTTTAAAACACTACTTGAAAAGATCCTAACATATTATCAGACTGGCAAAGAATACTTGGGTACATGCAAATGAAGCAAAGAAAATCTGGAACAATTACTCTCCATTAGAGTTAAAATTGGACAAGCTTGTCCAGAAGAAGGGGGTCAGCAAGCCAGTTTGGAAATATTTTGATTACCAACCAAATTAACACAGAATTTGTTTAGATGTTAGAATTTGTTTAGATATTACTGAGTAAATTTAAATTGCTGTAGTTGTAAGTACAAAAAAGAGCTGAAAACTTATATGGATGATAATTTTAGCAGCATTTCATGTCGGAACCAGTCTCTGTTGTCAAAAATATTTAAATTGATAATCACTGGGTAACTATTCATGAATTAAAACCATTTTTTATTCTAGCATTGTTTTTCTCCAGAATTAAGATTTCTGTCTTTTAATTCTCCGAGCCTCTCCTACTGAGCTGCGACAGATCATTTAGACGGTGTAGCAGCTACAGGAATTGGGCCATGTCTTCAACATATAATTTACCTCTAGAATGCTGGACAAGATGGTTTTAAGATAATGGTTTGTCTACATTTACATTAGAAACCAAGCCTAATTTTCACAATTCCCTAAAGCTCAATATATGCAATCAAAGAAAATGCCATTTTACCAAAGCCTTCTTCCTCATCCTCCTCAACATCCTCATCTTCATCCTCAGCAATGGACTGGGTTTCATTAGGCTGCAAGTCGGCACTTTTATCCAATTTCTCCAGTTTTTCAGCACACTGTTGATAAAAGCAAGGGTGGTTCAAGACATTCAGCTAGAGACAAGAACACAAGAAGGAGACATTTCTGAGACGCAGCTGGAGACAAGGAGCAAACGCTGCTGAGACATTTAGTTGAAGACATGAACATAAGGAAATGACATCACTG